>NC_031990.1:40925805-40970763 GCF_001879085.1 Nicotiana attenuata
TTTTGTGTTACTAGCCCATGCCTTGTCGTATGGCCCGGGGACCGGACTCGAATCACCTATAATTTTGTCAGACCATCAAAAACGATCTATGAAACAATAGTCACCGCCTCGCCATGACCGTTACTCGTTTCTTTTTTTTGTTTTGCATTTTAGGACTGTAAACCAGAAATTTCAACCGATTTTTAGATTTTCATGTGCTATAGCCCACGCTTCCTGCAAAGGCCTGGGCGATCGGACTCGGATCGCCTATAATTTTGTCGGCCCATAAAAAATGACCTAAGGAACAATAGTCACCGCCTCGCCCTGACCGTTACTCATTTTCTAACGTTTTAAGACTATAAAACTTGAATCCCGCCCGGTTTCTAGATTTTCGTGTTCTATAATACACACTCCAGCATGAGCTCGGGTGACCGGACCTGGATCGACTAAAACTTTGTCGGCCCATCAACGACCTAAGGAATAATATTCACTACCTCGCCATGACCGTTGCTCATTTTTTGGCGTTTTAGGACCATAAAACTGGAATCCCGCCCAATTCCCAAATTTTCTTGTGCTATAGCCCACACCTCTTGCATGTGCCCGGGCGACCGGACCTGGATAGCCTAAAATTTTACCGGTCAATCAAATATGTCCTAAGGAACAATAGTCACCGCCTCGCCATGACTGTTACTCATTTTTTGGCATTTTAGGGTCATAAAACTTGAATTTCACCCGATTCCCAAATTTTCGTGTGCCATAGCCCACGCCTCCTACATGGGCCCGGACGACCTGACCCGAATCGCCTAAAATTCTGTCGGCCCATCAAAAACTACCTAAGAAATAATAATCACTGTCTTGTCATGGCCATTACTCATTTTTTGGCATTTTAGGGCCATAAAACTGGAAGCTCGCCCGGTTTCCACATTTTTATGTGCTATAGCACACGCCTCCTGCATGGTCCTAGGTAACCTGACCCGGATCGCCTAGAATTTTACCGTCCCATGAGAAACAACATAAGGAAGAATAGTCAGCATCTCGCCATGATCATTACTCGTTTTTTTGGCTCTTTAGGGCCATAAAACTAGAATTCCGTTGGTTTAAAAAATTTATTGCTATAGCACACGCCTCGTGCATGGGCCCGTTCGAACGAACCTGGATGACCTAAAATTTTTCCGGCCCATCAAAAATAACCTAAGGAACAATAGTCATCGCCTCACCATGACAACTACTCTCTTTTGGTATTTTAGGCCCATAAAATTAGAATTCAGCCCGATTCATAGATTTTCGTTTGCTAGTGTCCGCACTCTTGCATAGGCCCGTGCGACCATACTCAAATCGTCTAAAATTTTGTTGTCCCATAAAAAACGACCTAAGGAAAAATAGTCACCGCCTCTCAATGACCGTTACTCATTTTATGGGGTTTTAGGGCTATAAAACTGGAATTCCGCCCGATTCCCAGATTTTCGTATTCTATAGCCCACACCTCCTCCATGGGCCTGGGCGACCAGACCCGGATCGCCATAATTATTTTTCGGCCCATAAAAAACAACCTATGAAATAGTAGCCACTGCTTCGCTATGAACGTTACTTATTTTTTGACGTTTTAGGTCTGTAAAACTGGAATACTGCCCGATTCCTAGATTTTTGTGTGTTGTAGTCCACGCCTCCTACATGGGCTCATACGACCAGACTCGGATAACCTATTATTTTGCTGGACCATAAAAAACGACCTAAGGAATAATAGTCACCACATTTCCATGTCCGTTACTCATTTTTGACGTTTTAGGGCCACACAACTAGAATTCTGCCCGATTCCCACATTTTCATGTGCTATAGACCATGCCTCCTGCATGGGCAGGGGCGACCGGACCCGGATCGCCTAAATTTTTCCGGTCCATCAAAATCACCTAAGGAACCATAGTCACCATCTCGCCATGACCGTTACCCGTTTTTTTGGGGTTTTAGGATCGTAAAACTTGAATTCCACTTTATTCCCAGATGTTCGTGTGTTATAACCCACGCCTCCTGCATAGGCCCGGAAGACCAGAGTCGAATCACCTTAAAATTTTGCCAGCCCATAAAAAATGGCATAAGAAATAATAGTCACTGCCTTTCCATGGCCGTTACATATTTTTTGGCGTTTTAGGGCCATAAAACTAGAATTTCGTCAAATTCCCATATTTTTGTTTGCTATAGCCCACACCTCCTGCATGGGTCCGAGCGATCGGACCTGGATTTTGTTTTATCGGCCCATAAAAATAACCTATTTAGGAGATTCGAAGTCGATCGCCCGAATTCATGTAGATAGTGTTGACTATTGTTCCAATTCCTATTTTATAGCCCTAAAACGTCAAAAATGAGGAACTTCCATGGTGAAGCGATGACTATTGTTCATAGGTTATTTTTTATGGGCCTACAAAATTTTAGAAGTTTCTGGGCTGGTCGCCTGAATTCATATATATAACACACGAAAATCTGGGAATTGTCTTGAATTCCTATTTTATAGTCCTGAAATGCCAAAAAAATAAGGAACGGTCATGGAGAAGTGATTACTATTGTTCATTAGGTTATTTTTTATGGGCCCGTAAAATTTTAGGAGATTCGAAGTCAGTTGCCCGAATTTATGCAGACTGCGTGGACTATAACACAAAATTCTGGGAATCGTCTTGAATTCTTGTTTTATGATCCTAAAATATTAAAAAAAAATGAGGAACAGTCATGGCGAAGCGATGATTATTTTTCATTAGGTCATTTTTGATGGGCCCGTAAAAATTTTAAAGATTCGGTTTCTGTCGTCCGAATTAATGCAAATGGCATGGACTATAACACACAAAATATGGGAATCGTCCTAAATTCCTGTTTTATGGCTCTAAAATGCCAAAACACGAGAAACAGTCTTGGCGAAGCGATGACTATAATTTATTAGGTCGTTTTTATGGGATCGTAAATTTATGGAGATTCGGGGGTGGCCGCCCGAATTCATGTAGACGGCATGGATTATAGCACACGAAAATCTGGGAATCTCTAAATTACTGTTTTATAACCCTAAAACGCCAAAAAATGAGGAACGAACATGGAGAAGCAATGACTATTATTTATTAGGTTGTTTTTTATGGGCCCGTAAAATTTTAGGAGATTTGGAGCCGGTCGTCGGAATTCACGCAGATGGTATGGACTATAGCTCACGAAAATCTAGGAATCGTCTTGAATTCCTATTTTTATAGCCCTTAAACACCAAAAAATGAGTAACAATCATGGTGAAGTGATGAATATTATTCATTAGGTCATTTTTTATATGCCTGCAAAATTTTAAGAGATTCGGGATGAGTCGCCCTAATTCATGCAAATAACGTGTATTATAGCACACGAAATCTGGAAATCATCCTGAATTTCTATTTTATGGCCCTAAAACACCAAGAAATGAGGAACGCCCATGGAGAAGAGATGACTATTTTTTATTAGGTCATTTTTATGGGCCTGAAAAATTTGAGGAAATTTTGAGCTGGTCGCCCGAATTTATGTAGATGGTGTGGACTATAGCACACAAAAATCTAGGAATCGTCTTAAATTTCTTTTTTTTATGGCCCTAAATGCTAAAATTGAGAACGATCATGGCGTAGCGATGACTATTGTTCATTAGGTCATTTCTTATGAGCCCGCAAAATTTTAGGAGATTCGTGGTCGGCCGTCCGAAGTCATGCGGATGGAGTGGATTGTAGCATACAAAAATCTGAGAATCGTCTTGAATTCCTGTTTTATGGCCCTAAAACTTCAAAAATGAGGAACTTTCATGGCGAGGCGATAACTATTGTTCATTATGTCAATTTTTATGGGCCGGCAAAATTTTAGGAGATCTGGGAGCGGTTTCGCGAAATCATGCAGATGACGTGTACTATAGCACAAGAAAATCTGGGAATCATCCTGAATTCCTTTTTATGGCCCTAAAACGCCGAAAAATAAAGAACGATCATGATGGAGTGATAACAATGTTCACTAGGTCATTTTTTATGGGCCCACAAAATTTTTTAGGAGATTCATTGCCGGTCGCC
This sequence comes from Nicotiana attenuata, assembly GCF_001879085.1. Lineage (NCBI taxonomy): Eukaryota > Viridiplantae > Streptophyta > Magnoliopsida > Solanales > Solanaceae > Nicotiana > Nicotiana attenuata. The sequence goes on from NC_031990.1 coordinate 40,929,834, forward strand.
CGAATTCATGCAGATGACACGGCCACATACAACCTACTCGTATTTTGCACGACCACTTGGATCCTACTGGTGCTCAAAAAGTTGACGGATTCTGATTGATCTGAAACTTTGTAGGTTTATCGAAATGGCATAATGACTAATCTTATTTGTTTTTCCATGACTAACATTATTTTTTTGCATTTCGGAGTCATAAAACAAGAATTAATGATTATGTCTTTTTTTCCGTGTGTTTATATACATAAGAAATTTTCTGAGTTTGGTTGACGGATTTTGATTGGCCTAAAAATTAGTAGATCCATCAGATATAGCCTTATGAGCATTGCTCACCGTGGCTGACATCATAAGTTTAGCATTTTGGGTCATAAGAATACTATGCAATGATTATGTCCGTTTGTCATATGTTTATATACATGATGATTTTCTTAGATTTTGTTAATGGATTCCGATATTGGTGGATCTATCGGATACGACATTGTGAGCAATACTCACCATGACTAACATTACTTTTGCCGTTTTTGGCGTCATAAAACATGTATTAATGATTATATCCATTTTTTATGTGTCTATATACATGATAATTTTTCTGAGTTTGTTTGACAGACTCCAATTGGCCTAAAAATTAGTGGATCCATCGGATACGTCCTTGTGAGCAATATTCACCATGACTAATATTTTTTTTAATATTTTGGGGTTATAAAATCGAAAATATATAATTATGCCCATTTTCATCTATTTATATGCATGATGATTTTCTTGAGTTTGGTTGATGGACTCCGATTTCCCTACTGGCCAAGTAACTCTATTTAAACTAATATTATGTGGGCATATGCACAAATGACCCTTATAAATGCCACTATTCAAATTATGTCCCCAGCTCGCTCTGTGTGCAAATTTTGTCTGCAAAATAGAAAATATATCAAGTGTTATAAAATACTTGATTATGGTGGATGTCCATAACTCCTAAGGGAGTAACACCCACTATTCTTCTCCATTAACCTCCCACTACTTCTTACCATTATGGATGTAACTCCCACACCTCCATGATATTCCCCCATGTTCTCAATAGTTAATACCATGTTTATGGCATCCCTTTGTATTACCTATATCATCCTATAAATAGAGGGTTTAGGCATCACATTGTACACACTTGAATACATGTAAGAAATAAGAATCTATACTCTCTTGCTCCCTACATTCTTGTCTATTTTCGTGTTTTATATTATTACTTTTAGCTACATTTTGTGACACGTTATCAGCACGAAGCTTTAATCAACCTAGAAGATATGAATGGTCGACAACCTTGAACCAATTTGGTTGAACCAATGGAAATATGAGCATTATTACGTATTCCATATTAATGTTTAGTTTGCCTCTATTGTCCAGGGAGTATTATTTTTTAAAATATACCATAAATTGTATATTTAGCTTATGTTAAAATTTAAGATTTATAGTTGCTTTGTTTAGAAAAAACTAAGCTTTGATTATAAGTTTTCATGCTCGTATGGCTGTATATGTCCACTAACTTTCTTCCTAGTTCTAAAATTGGTCTTATACAATTATAACATCATGCTATCATTGATTTTCCATGATATTAAAAGATCTTTGTGAAACATTAAAAAACATTCTGGTCATGTTATGTATTAACGAGGACTTTTAAGATCGATGGCTTAATCTAATTAGATGCAACATTTTTATGCTGATAATTGACAAGGTGATATCATTATGTTTTACTAGCCTATTTTGACATCATCTGTATTAAAACAGAATATGCTAGGAATAGTCATTACTTAAGATTATTTATTTTTTTAAGTTAAGTACATTTAGTTATGTGTTTCAATTCTTGTGTGTATTTTATTTAATCATCATGCATTAGTTTGCAATAATACATCACATAGTAATAACACTACATGGTGACTCTCTTATTGACATGTTTATATGTAGGATACTAGTACACGAGTTTGTACTCTATCATATTTTTATTGATAATAGTTCTTATCATTTCTATTTTGCTTATTTTTATGATAGATTTTACATTGTGGCTACGTAAAATTATATTCCATTCCTGATGTGAATCAGACCATTTGTGATAAACATTATATAAGGATAAGACGGTGGGTTCAAGTCCCAACGCACCATGAGGGTAAGACATCGGGTTTTGAATCCTGATGATCCATGATTGTAAAAGTTGGGTTCGAGTCCCAACTCGTAATGGCCTAACATGTCTTTATATGGGCAAGGCATTGGGTTTGAGTCCCAATGCACCATATTGGTGATATAATGATGACTAAAGAAAATAATGTATTTTTCATGAAAAGGCATGAAGCTTGTCCCACTTGATTTGCTCCATTCTTGAAGTGAATGTGATAGCTGTGCACAATAAGTCTAAATAAAGACAAGTGGTTGACTAATGAACGCGGGCGTGCCAAAAGATCAAATAATAACAGTCATCATTATGGTAATTATAAAAAGGAGAACAATAAGGGTTCTCAAAATAATCCTTCAAAGGTGAAGGAAATGTGTATCAATTTGGTGTGTAAATATAAGGCACGTTCAGACGATTATAGTCCATTTTTTGAAAGAATGCGACTTGTGATAAGCATTGTAAATGCAGACTCATTCCTGAAGTGAGTGTGAAAATATTTATGTGATACAAATTATCCACAAGAATGTATTTATGCATGGTTGAATAAATACTACAGCTCACCTCTAAGGAAGGTTTGAGAGAAATAAAGATAATGAATATGTCATTGGTCGCGTACATGTGATACGGCAAAAAATATTGTGACATGCCTTATAAAAGGTTATTAAAGGCAAAAGTAAAGCAGGAAATGATTTTGCTTATGATGATTTTGACCATGACAATTATTATGATATGATTTTCTCCGTGAAGAAGACATTCACCATATGGATGGTGTGACAAAAGATCTTGTAGTACAAAATCAATTAAGAGCTCCGGAAGAGCTAATTTGTTACTACTCGGATGAATGAAATTGTTCATGAAATTGATATTGTAGTAAGTCTCAAAAGAAACTTTTTGAGTTTCAAATGTATTAGCCAAAGTGGTTGGCATATTGAGACTGTAAATGAAAGGAAGATTGATTATCTTCATATTACTATAACATACCGGGTAAATACGAAAGGTTACCCGGCTTTTCTTCTATTTGTACTACAGATGTATAAGCATGATATGAAATCACATGCCATAGTAAATTAAATGTTTAGTGAAATAAATATTTGTTGGCATGACCGGTTGTCCATCGTGGTTTATTGATGCGAAAATTAATTGAGAATTCACATTGGCATATATTGAAGAAATAGAAGATTCTTCAAGAATTTTCTTGTGCTGCTTATTCTCATGATATACCAGCTAAGGTTGGGATTGAATCCCTTAAAATCTGGAACGAATAAAAGGTGATATATATATGGGCCCAGTCACCTTCCATGTGGGCCGTTTACTATTATATGATTTTAATAGATGCATTTATTGTATGGTCACATGTGCGTTTGTTATCAACTTGCAGTTTGGATTTTGCAAGGTTGATTACTCAAATTGTTAGAGCACAGTTTCAGAATATATATTATGATAATTTATCTTGATAATGCTGGTTTAAATCCAAGTTGGTTTAGCAGAAATTGTATGCCTCCAATTAAGCTAAACCATTGGTTATGAGAACAAAACTCTCAAATAGAAATTGGTATGCGGTGTATTATACAACAACACTTGTTCGCATCTTGCCAACAAATTATGATAAATTCTCCCTATCACAATTAGTTCAGGGTCAGGAACCAAATAATTTCCATCTAGAGATATGGATGTGATAAATGATTTAATTGCTCCACCACAATGCACAAAGATGGGTCCCAAAGAAGGTTGGGGATATATGTTGGTGATCCCAGCATTAGGGGGAGAAAATAGGTAGCTGAAAAAGTGATACGTGGAATGAATTATCATGAATAAATCTAGATCCTCGTACAAGAAATGTGAACTTGAGGTTCAAGTGATAATTCATTTGCAAAATATTTTCAGACGCATTTACTGACCCAGCTAAATGTCATATTTCAGCTACTAATTTCCAAACTGAATAATGTTCATGATGGACAGAGTTTATGGCACGCATTAAGCGTAATAGACAGATCGGTTCCAAAGATAAAACTCCTTGAAGAAGGAGGGAGCAAATGTTCAAGATGGTCATAATAAGGAGGCAAGTGCTTTGTAAGAGCACCATGACATAACATTTTATAAGACCTCATGGGAGAGGCTCAGGTACCTGAAAATAATGAGATCTCGATAAGTTATGTCTTTATTGTGTGATGATGGAACCGATGTAAATGATCATCGATGATATTGTTGATATAATGTAGCGCTCAATATTTTTAATATTGACGAGGATCTTGAGCTCAAATCTGTCATGGAATTTGGACAGATAAATGATTGGCCAAATGAAAAATATGCAATGAAAATTGACTTCATCTGAAAAATATGAAGTTGGACGAATAGTCCCAACAACTGAAAGTATAAAGGCTATATGGAGATATTGAAATATGATTAGTATTATATTGCAAAAGAAATCCTTGATAGAGATTTGTTTATTCTAACAAATATTGTCAAGGTTTTGTTGTTTATGCAAATGCAGGCATTTATTGAAGTCCGTTCTTCAAACAATCTATTTGTATGTGAGGAATTGTCATATTATCATTTCACAATATGTGTGACTTTTCTTTGAAGAGAAGATTCCAATAATAGTGAAGACGCTGATGTTTGCTTATCTCAATTGAAAGAAGAATATATTGAAGGAGACAGAATAAATCATATATCTCATTAAAGTTCTTTGTCAGACACGATCTTCAACAAAATGATGAAACAGATGTTCAAGAAATCCGTTCAAGTGATAATTTGGCGGAATAATTCACCAAGGCATTGCCGATCTCAATATTAGAGAAGTTGTTAGACAAGCTTGGAATTCATCGTCTCCGAGAAATAAAGTGATATTTTCATCAGGGGGAGGCAAATATGTGTTGTACTCTTTTTTCCTTAGCTAAGGTTTTATCCCACTGGGTTTTCCTGGCAAGGTTTTTAATGAGGCAACAAGTAATGCGTATTACAAGATATGTGTACTCTTTTTCCTTCACTAGGATTTTTTTCCCATAGGGTTTTTTCCTAGTAAGGTTTTAACGAGGCACATTATCTTTGGACATCCAAGGGGGAGTGTTATGAAATACTTGATTATGGTGGATGTCCATAACTCCTAAGGGAGTAACACCCACTATTCTTCTCCATTAACCTCCCACTACTTCTTACCATTATGGATGTAACTCCCACACCTCCATGATCTTCCCCCATGTTCTCAATAGTTAATACCATGTTTATGGCATCCCTTTGTATTACCTATATCATCCTATAAATAGAGGGTTTGGGCATCACATTGTACACACTTGAATACATGTAAGAAATAAGAATCTCTTCTCTCTTGCTCCCTACATTCTTATCTATTTTCGTGTTTTATATTATTACTTTGATCTACATTTCGTGACATCAAGTTACTTTTAAAGGTGAAATTATTTCACTGAACTAACGGGGATAGAATTTTAAGAGAGAGCTTAAAGAAAAGCAATACGATAAATGATCTAATATTTTTTTGAATTTTTAATTTCATCATGTTTAAATTTTTATACAACCGAATTAAATTGACTTACAACGATGTGTAACTCTTCCTAGTCTTCTTGCATTTGGTATTAATTAAGCATGAACTTTCACATTTGCATTCACAGTCATATTTTTTTCCCTTTCCCTTCACCAAAAAAAAAGGAATTAACTTAAATAGCTGCCTAACAAGCGTTTAAGCTTAAAAAAGTCGACGGATGTATAATATATTTATAATTTATATATAGTGAATGTATAATCACGTATAATTTATGTATACTGACTAAAAAAAGTAAACAGTAAATTCGACCGGCAATTTGTATAAAGATCCCTAAAAAGAAAGACAAACAACTAAGAAGGAAGAAGTCCAGGAGCTAGATCCAGTCTTTCGAAGCCCATATCCAGTTTGGTCCTATCTCCAGGCCCACTTCTAGTATATCCTCCACTCAATCTTGGCTAAGCTCATGTTTTTATTTTTATTTTTTGCTAAGGAGTAGCATTTTATTAAAAACATGAAGTAAATTTATTACAAATCAACTAATGTATCAAATTTATTAAAAACATAAAGTAAATAAGTCTCAACTTACCAACCTCTAGCCATTAGTCATAGACTTACCAAAACTAGCCAAACGCATATAAAAATTGAAAAATCAAATAAATAAGGTTCTTTCTCTCAAAAGCCCATTTATCAATCACATTTTCAGGCACACCAGTCAAAGAGCCATCGGACCCATGAGAGTCCCCTTTTTTGACTAATATATCACATGCAAAAATCTCCTCCTATATTTTTAAGCGTGATTAGCAACATTAGATGCACGGCGGAAAGAAAATTTCATGGATGAGGTAGAAAATAGGGTGATGAAATACAAAAAAAATACAATATTCCAAAAATCTAAGCAAAAAAGGAACGTTTCAATAGGTATAACTGAAATTCATTAAACATATAGATAAGACAATATACAAAATTTCAGGTGATATGGATTGGTTTTGTATCAAAATTCGTAATTAAATCGAGTTCAAAAAATTCCTCTGCGACACATGTATCACGCATGTATCTCACACACATGTATATATGGATATACTTGTGATATACAATTGATACAAATATTATAAATATGTGAAACACAAATGATACTCAGTCATTTTTTTCATGTTCAGTTTTTACTTCGAATTTTCAATTCAAACCACCTCAAAGTTTTTACTTCGAATTTTCAATTTAAACCACCTCAAAACTTCACCAAATCATCCCAAAACTAAGATCTAAGCTCCTTAAGATGTACCTAATCTATTCTAATAACACCCTCTAAAAAAGCAAAAATTTGACCTTTTTTGCTACAAATAGCTAAGTGGCTAATATTAGTAATATTTATGTATTGACCAATTTTTGTAATGAGCTACTTATAAATTGACATATCTGGTAGTTTTCCTAACTAAAATGAGCTCTATGAGCTCATTGGCAAGTTCAGATTCCATAAATTTCAAATTCTGGCTCTGCCTTTGCCGGTCCATAGTGCTACATTTTCGTGTGAAATATGCTAAATATGATGAGGTGGACCTTAGATTTTACATCGAGAGAAGTTACTCGAAGGACCTACAATTTCTCGTAATCATGCGAACTTAATTAAGAGCTATGTAGATTAATAATAGCAAATTAAAGTATCGATATTGATTATATGATACGAACTATAGTCTGGATTGAGGTTAAATTGTTGTTAAAATCGATTCCCAACCAAAACATTTAGAAAATGAAAAAAAAAAATTAGTGAAGAGAGGCTAAGATATTATTAGAGAAGTCAAGTGCTTGTAAAAATAGGAACATTGTAAAATCCAAAGTCATGTACATGTGTTATTAAGGGGAGGACCAGTTCTTGTCTAGTTGACCTTTGTAGACACCTCAATTTTCATGTTTGTTTTTTTGTTTTTTTTGGTGAAATTGTCATGTTTCATTAACCAACGGCAATTTTCATTAAAGGACCATTTATCAGGTTTAATTGTTGTTTTGTAAAGGCAAAATACATAAGTTACCCCCTAAATTATATACCAAATTCCTGTTATATATTTTTTGCTGACGAAAATCATATTACACACTCAACCTTTTCAAAGTGTATCTGGTACACACTACTTTTTCTTTGACCAATTTTTCAGAACACGTGTAATGTCACGCACCAATCAAATAGTGACACGCGTGATTTTAAAATAAAATAATTAAAATGACAATTATACCTCTCATCTTCCCCATCTCACTACCATGGTTGTCTTCCTACTCTCTTCACCATCAAACATTATAGCCTCTTTCTCCACCTTTTACTTAATGACAAAGCCACTACTAACTAACAAATCACCAACACACCCAAAACTCCATCTTTTCCGCTGAAATTGATTCAAAATTTTGAGCCTAGATCCAACTCATTTTTCATTTCTCTTCTGTAAAAGTTTGACTACCGTTAACTGCCATCACCACAATTAAGCTATTTAAAAATTCATCCATTAATAAAATTAAAGAATGTGCAGCTTGAGTTAAGCTCTAATGGTTGGCAAAAAATTTGAAAAACTCTTGCTTCGAAAAAATTTGACTTCGCCATAGGTAAAGCTCAAGTGAAGCTTCTCTGCAAAAAAGGAGAAAAATTCTATGCAAAAGGTTGAGGCACTGCTGAATCTAATCTAAATTTCTCGCCAAAAGATCTGGAAATAAAAATTAAAAACTAATCAATGAGAGAGATATGAGAAATTGTGGTATGTCTATTTGAGAAGAAGGAGATCGGGTGGTGGATCTCAAGGAGTAGCCATGGCAGAATTTTTAAAAAAGGAAGAAGATGACTCAATTTTAAAAAATTTAAAAAAAAATGACATCTCACATAAAATTCTTCTGTTCACGCAACTCATTCGTTGGTAAAAACAAGCACTGTCCACGTGGGCAAAGTAGTGTGTATTAGACTATTAGATACACTTTGGAAAGGTTGAGTGTGTAATGTGATTTTTGTCCACAAAAAGTGTGTAATAGGGATTTGGTCTATAGTTCAGGGGGTAACTTATGTATTTTGCCTTTTGTAAATACAGAGCAACTCATAATTTTATTAATTATTTTGCGCGCGCGGGGGAGGGGGCAAAAAGCCCTCTGCGGAGGTAGTCTTTAATTCGGTTGCAGATTCATCTGACACATAACTTTCGAATATATACATATATATATAAATATATATAAATATATATATATAAAATTTCAGTTTTGAATCCGCCTCTGGCCATGTGTCATTCATTGTATGCGTGCCTGAATGAAATGCAAAATGACCAGAGAAAGACTTATTAAAACCCCACGAAAAAAATGAATAAATGATAAATAATGATAATTTCAGAATATAAACACTTTGTTCCTCATCCATTGACTCCTCCATATGCTCGACTGGATCAATTCCCATGTCACCAACCAAACACAATGTTGAAAAGTGTTTAGAATGAGGTCCAATACGCTCTAACTCCGAAATTGCATTATTTTTGACATCCTCAATTTTGCACTCTTCGTCAACCTTGACATCATTAATAATATTTTGGTCGAATAGTTGGAATTCCTCTTTCTGCTTCACAAACTGGCCGGTATCCACAAAAATTGGTTGTAGGGCATCAGACGCCTCAACCTTAGCATCATCCACAAGAACATGGTCTGATAATTGGTATTCTCGTCTTAGCTCCTCAATTTGGCCTAGAAGATCTTTTCAACTTCACACAACTCATCACTAAATTGTTGGACGTTACACGCATCAACCTTTGCACTCAATTCTGCAACCATGTCGCGAATAGAGCTGCCAAATTGGTCGATTTCTTGTCTAAGATCAGTTCTTCCTTCTATCAGTTGTTCTGTCATATTTGAAAGACCATCACGAAGATACTCATGAGATTTTATTAGTTGAGCTTGTTCCTCTAATCAAGATTGGCTCACTATATCTGTTTCTTCCAAATTCTTAGGACAGGAGACCCTACATTGGCCTCATCTAAAGGCAGCCCAATAATCCCAAGATTCAGTCCTGACAAGTCAAACCAATCTATGAGATCAAGGTACGATTTGTTGGGCACGTTGACCTTCCCTAAGTCACACAAAATAGCCAAACAAAAACAATAAGACCCTATTATTAAACACCATATAAGATAATGTAGGCAGTTTGGTGCACAAAATATTTCGTATTTATGTAGGGTCCGGTGAAGGTCACACCCAATATTGGGTATTGATTCGGACAACCAAATTTAATGCAAGCATTAATTGTTGCTTCCACGGCTCAATCCCGTAATCTATATGACACACGGAAAGTACATTAGCGTTGCTCCAACGTTCCCCTTCCATAGCCACTCTTATTTCTTCTCACAAACCCAAGCATATTTTTCCTACTCACATCTATGTTAATATTTAACGCGAGGCAAGGCGATAGACCGTGTATTAAATTAGAGTGTATAATTATCTCATCTAAAAATTTAAACTTTTAGAAATAATACACTTTTAATTACTTAATTATATATATCATATCGAGATCAAGAGATGATCTGGCAATTCGTGCTTTGGGTGCATAAGAAAGCTCAACTAAATTTGTGACATATTATAATGATTTAGATCTTTTACGAATTAATATATCGAATTCTCAAGAGCATTAATTTGCTCCCAATATATATCTCGAGAATCTAAAATATAACATACAAATTTAGCATTCTTATATTAATGGCCAATACTTATTACTAACTATATGATATGCCTAGAGTGGCTAACTAGATACAAAAATTAGAAAATTATCAAATTATAATCTTCAACTAGCTAGTTGACATCATATGGGGCTATTTGCATGAATGAAACTGAATATTTGCTGGATTGAGTTTGCTATATCATCAGCTGTGTACCTCGTTTCACCAGAAATCTGCAAAATAAATAAATAAAGTAAAAATTAAATACCCTATTAAATGATGCAAAAAAGAACCTTGCTCATCTTAAATTTCTTTTGGAATTCTTTAAACTTATGTTGCTCAGACTCTTCAAAAAATGACGTCGGGTGCTTATCAGTTCCTCCAAAAATAGTGCGTTTTTGGAGGATTGGACAGGGATGCGACCAGAGGCGAAGCCAGAACTTCAAAAAGTTCTATATTTAGAACGCGACTTCAAGTGTTAGTGACTGGGTTCTAAATTTAATATTTGTACATATTTGATGAATTTTAAACACCAAATATATTGTTTGAGCAAAAGCGGTTGGGTTCAGCCGAACCCTACCTCCGCCCCTGGGTGCGACAACATTTTGGAGAGTCTGAGCAACATACCTTTAAACATTGTTAGTATGTGAAATCAATTAGGTGATATTATAAATACCTTGACATTGAATGAGTAGAGAACAGTTTGTTCAATAGTAGTAATATTTGTATGAAGAATATTAAGCTGCATATCTTCTAATGCAGCAATAGTCTTGATAAGTTGGCCAGGTCTTCTTCTTGATAGAATTTTGATCATTGCATCAAACCCTAGAAGTTTCACTTCAACATCAGCCAAACAAGACTTACTCTCAGCTGTTTCTTCTTGAATTCCTGCTTCAATATAATCATTTGGAAGAGGAAAGATTATTGGTTGCTGAGGATTATTAGGGTTTTGAATTGATGAATTATCTCCTAATGGTCTTGGACCATTATCTCCATATATTCTTCTCCTCTTTTGTGACTCAAGACATTGCAAGAGTTGTTCTAACTCTCTCACAAACTCAATTGCACCACCAATAATTGATGCTTGATCTCCCTACAATAATGTTGAAGACATCAGTAAGTAAATAAAACTGTGCTCTTTCTAACGGTTTAAGTTTTCAAATAAGATGGTCGCCACACACTTCAATATGGTATAAGAGCATGTCATAGAGGTTCTTTGTTCGAGCCTTACATGCCACCAATAAGACATTATCAAAAAGAATTTTCACGTCTTGGCCCAAGAATTAATTAGGCTCGCATGTGAGGGAACACATTGAAGATATCATTAAAGGGCAGCCCGGTGCACTAAGCTCCCGCTATGCACGGGGTCCAGGGATGGACCGGACTACAAGGGTCTATTGTACGCAACCTTACCTTGCATTTCTGCAAGAGGCTGTTTCCACGGCTCGAAACCCGTGACCTCCTGGTCAAATCATGAAATAAATAAAAGTATGCTCTCTCGAACAGTCTAAAGTACTTTTAGATGAAGTAGTCACACACAGTTCAATACTCTATACAAAAAACTTATGATACTATTTATTTTTCAAAAAAGTTAATTTTGTAGTCAAGAATTTAATACCCTTTGAACATAGGATCCTGGCATGAGAGACCTCAAAACTCGAAGATGTTCATTCATTTGCTTCCTTCTATTCCTTTCAACAGCAATATGTGTCATTCTTTGGCTTTCAACTTCCTCAGTAGTCTTTACTCTTGGTCTCTTTCTCTTATTGCTTTTGTTGCCTTCATTTCCTGGACTTCTTTCAATATTTTCACCAACATATGGTAATTGCATTGATGAATTAGCTTTTTCTTCTACAACTTTAAATTTCTCTTCTTTTTGTTGTACCGTTAGGGTTTCTTGATCATCATCTTGCAATGTCTTTTCGTTCAAAACTGGGAATTTAAGGAAGTAAACAGGATCAATCCCGACATCTTCCTCTGATACCTTGGCTTGATTCAGTGCTAATTTTGGTCCAAAATCTGCGAATTGCATCACATCCGCGAAGCTCAACTTGTCAAGAGAAGTACCAGAGGGACAAAACCCTAATGAACTCTCGTGTTGTTGTTGTTGTTGTTGTTGTACAGAATGAGAATTAAGTAAATAATCAACCATTTGATTTGTATTATTTGCTACATGAGAAGTTTCACCAACCATTTGAAAAGTTGTAGGCAAAGAAGCCTGCAATAATATTTCATGTTCAAAGTGAAACAACATGTTGTGAGGAGAGTCTAAAAATATAGTGATATGTCAAAGCAAGAGATATTACAAACAATGGAAAACTGAGGAAGTACGACTATATATATGTGTGTTTTGTGTACCTGGCTGTTTTCTCTTTTCTCCATTATATGTTTGTAGTTCCTTTGTTTTTACCCTAAAACTCTGACTGTTCACAAATTCATGCAAACTCAAAATTTTGGTGAATTTCACTCTTTGGGTCCACACCTGCATGAAACAGACAAATTCATCATCAAACTATCATGACAAGATTTTAAGAAACAAAAACGATAAAAAGATAGATATTCAGGAAAATATAATTTTGTAAAAAAAAAAAAAAAAAAGATAATACTATTACTATGAAAATTGAATTCTAAGAATCAAATGAAAAAAATTGTGTACAAGAAGCACCAGGTTCCTCAGAATCCAGTATTTTCTCAACGAGGAGTATAGATTTTTGCGTGTAAATCCACAAAAAATTTAACAAATATTAAATCCGAACCTATAATTTTAAACGTACAATAAATTCAGTACGATGAACCTTAAGTCTAATCCATCAAATTAAAATTTTGAATCCGTGCTCTGATAAGAAAGATAGAAATTTTCAGACTAACCTTTGGACGGACAACAAGAAAAGGATAAAACAAGAAGAGGTAAACTTAAGTTGGATTTGCTTGAAAAAACAAAAACCAAAAGGACAGACCAAAACGTATAATATATGGACCAGTTTTTCCAGCTAGAAGTTGTCTTTGACTTTTATGTGATATTTGTTTGTATTTATATATATAAAAATAAAATACATGCATATAAAGATAGATATATACATAAGAGGAGCCTGTGGATTAATTTCCACCTTACAAAGTTACTCACTTTTCACCTCCACCTATTAATGTGAATCACAGGTAGAACAACTTTACCACCTCTTTACATGAGATTTTAATAAATACTTAAGCGCTGTTATGTGATTTTTTTTTTTAAGATTTCAAGAGATTGAAAAAAATTCAAAGTTTGAATTTTTCTTTGGATTGCATATTGGAGATATTGCTTTAATAAAATTCATGCACGTGAGTACTTTAGCAGCCTAGAGATTGTCAATTGAAAAATTAATGTACGAAGGTGAATTGTCATCACTGGACTTGCTTCGCAGTGGGGCAAGTGAAACGAGACAAATTTAATTCGGTGTTTATATCAAACTAAATAATATAAGGTATGTATTGTGTATATGAATTTTTATTAGTTAATTATGGTTAATTAAGTGATCTATATTTTTGTTTTAATATATAACTCTTAAGATTAAATTATTTGATATGGTGTAAATATTAAGTCTTGAGTGAGCATGATTCTAACTCAGTCGTTTTGAGTTTTAGGACCCATTTTTTCTATTTGAGACTAAGTTCATTTGATGTTTCCACCTCAGTCGTTTTGAGTTCTAAGACCCACTTTTTCTATTTGACACTAAGTTCATTTGGTATTTTATGACTTACGATGGTTGGCTCGAGTTGTTTAAATAATATACGACCGTAACACTCACTCATAACAGATATTTCATCCGGTTCACAATAAGTGTCTTTTTTGACCTTTTTTTGTGGTTCAAAATATCTGATTTTTTCAGTTAAGAATGAATTAATTATTTTTTTCTTACATTGCCTTTGGAGTAAATAGTATTAAAGTATGTGTTAGGAGAGTTTATGTGAAGAGATAGTAAAGGTTAGTATGGTCAATTTCATTGCTAATTAATGTTAAAAGATAAATTTCTTAATTTGTGTAAAAGCAACTAAAAAGTCACTTATTGTAGATCGGACAGGAGGGAGTACTATCTTGTCTTATTTCTCTAGCAAAGATGATTTCTTTCAATTTAAATTTCATTTTAAGTCCTTGTAAACAATGTTGACTTTCACAAAATTGACATCTAAAACAGTAATATTACACTCCGATAAAGTTATACTCCACGAGACTTGTACTTGCTCTTCGTTTTTCCTAGATAAAAGAGACACTAGCACGTTTACTTTCATATTCATCCAAATATTAAACAATAAATCATTTCAACTCTTTTTCCTAATAATTGTGCAAAGACAAACTAAAAAGGTTTAATTTGTAAACTACAAATCGAGTTGTCCAAACTGTACAAATAACAGAGTCAATAACGAAAATAAGTAGAATACATCTAAACAGTGTTAATCCTTTCTTTTTTCTTTTCCTTTTCTTGCCTTTCCAATGCAAGTCTTAAACGGAAAACTGTTGTTTGGTTCAATGCCTTCTCACCTCCTCCCATTGGATTAACACCTAATCATTCAGCAAAAGCTTTTCGATTACAATAGATCACGACATGTATTCAAATGGCTGTGGTGGCTGAGGCTCCTGGTCGACAGCCATTGCGGAGGCTGAGCTCTGTTGTCCAACTGATCCACCGGTACTGGATGCAGCTAATGAGGGTGTATCAGTAAGAGCAAATACTTCGGGTTCATTGGGACGTAGATCTTTCAGAAGCACAAAACCAGAAGATGATGCTTTGATTGGCAAATATCTGCTTGTTTCCGCAAATTTTATGTACTTCTCCTGAGCAGGAACCACCCTAGCGGGATTTGTCAAAATCTCAAATAATGGCTCTGGTACTTTCAAATTCTCTGAAGAGGTATCCACCTGCCCAATCAGAAGGGTCACATTTTCTGAGCAAATAATAACAGTTTCAACGGCAGGTACAATACAAGAGAGCCAAACTTTGAAGTGAAAATGGATAAACAGAAACTTATTTTAACCTGCATAGACGGAGAAGTTGAACTAGTGGCAGCAGAAGATGACTCCGCACCAGATGCCCTCTCGGCACTAGCTTTCTCTGCCTCTTTCTTGCTAGCCCTGGCCTTGGCCCTCGCTGAAGTTGACAAAACAGCGGTAGGAAGTTTGACTGCAGAAGTTGTCGTGGCTACAGTAGTTGGCTTAGGATACTCAAATAGCGACGGCTTAGCTTGTGATACAAACTCAAATTTTGGCATTTTTAGGTCATAATTCAGCCCAATGAAAGCTGTGGGTGAGAAAGCCAAGCTAATGAAATATATAAGCGGATACCAATACCAAAACTGACTAAAAACAGCAAGTCCAACAACTGCAGTAATTTTATCATGTTTTGTTTTCGAAAGTAACTTTATTGTTACATTCCTTCCACCAGCATCAAGAATTCCAGAGGCCAAGATTGCACCCATCTTAATCATGGTATCTTCATGCTTATCAAGGATAATTTTCTCTAGTTGCCGCCTGAAAAAGATAAAAGCAAAAGGCTATTAAGAAAAAGGATGATGGGAAAAACGAAGAAAGACTCAACACGGAAATTTGGGGATAAAATACCTAAAGGCACCAACACGGGAATCACAAGCTTCACTTATTTGGACCATCACCATGGCCATGGCTATGAGAGCGCCTTGACGTACAAAATCAACTACATCTGATGTCAAAGGCTCCAACAATGAGATTGCCTCACTCAGACCAGTACCAGCACATGAAATGCCAACTGCCATAGCCGCACCATAGCGCACATGTGGATTGTAAGACTCAGATAACAATGAGACAATACGAGGCATCTGCAAATTCAATGCAAATAAACACAATTTGCATTTTTAGAACTGAAATTTTAGCTCTCTCTTTTTTTTTTTAAAATAAAAAATAAAATTAGGGGGTATGAATAGGAGGTGGGGAGATGGGTACGTGGAACCAAACATTGCACATTTTTAGAAGACAGTGAAAACTAGTAATCCTGTTGAAAACTGAGACAATATAACATGACGAGGTCGATAAGAACGACATCACATCGGAAAAGCACCAACCTGCTCTGGATTAGAATACATAACAAATCCAAGCGCTAAGACTGCAGTCCGCCTGACGTCATCACTCACATCTGATACAGCAAAATGCAGCAACTGACGGATAGCCTTATTATTTGCTGTTCCCCTGTATGCTAATGCCAGAGCATACATGCCACCATAACGCAATATAGGGTCTTGATCCCTGGTCATCTGCTCGATCAGTGTATCTGCTTCTTCTTCTCTTCCATAGACTGTGAGGGCTATCCCCAATGCCAAACCCCTGCATGCAACATCAGAAGGAAATGGTCAAGCGCATGTTATCATATATTAACATCTGAAAACACTTCAATCATCCCCCACGTTTTGAATGACATATGCAGGTTATCCTACTCATGTAAAGTAATATAGGTTATACTTTTATATATATATCTAATTATTTTTAACAGTCAAAATAAATAAAGCAAACAAACATATTTATTTGACTCCTCATTTAGTTGAATTAACATAATTCAAATAACTTCACAATTTTTGACCTTATTTTATCCAGTCAGAATAATCCAAAATTGTTCCTTTTATACATGCAATCAAATAAATCTCTGCAATTAATTGTTTTTTTTTTTAATTTTATACTGCTAATCGAAATGCTTTAAATAGTCTGTAATCGTCCAGCTTTTGTGTTCTTTGCATTATCAATGTAATCAATATAGTGTTCTCTGAAGATACGCAAGCAAAAGATATTTCATACCGAGAGATAAAAATCAAAAGATACCCATCAGATGAATACAGTTCAAGTATTCAGCAAGCATAAGCTGTCGACTTTACCTGATTATCTTCTCGTGTTGCGTGTCATGAGCATAAGCAAGCATCTCACCTGCCTTCTCACTTGCAGTTCCAACCATTAATAAACCCATACCAATACCAGCTGCTTCTCCAGCAATGGCACTGTCAGTATATAGCACATTCTTGATGTCGTCATAAATGTCCTCATCAGCAGTTCCTAAAGCTGCCAACCCAAGCCCTAAGCAGGCACCATGCTGAATAACCTGCATCCGGGAAAAAAGACGCAATGTGAGAAAAAAATAGGAGGAACAATTACAGGACACCCGGCAAGCATGATCTAACTAATTACCTCCACGTCGGTACTCCGTAGACTATCACGGAGAAATTGCTTGATGCCCTCCCCATGATTTGCATGAATTAAACCAAGAGCATACAATGCACCACCTTCCGAATATGGACTGCCACCTCCCCCAGCCCCACCCTGCGGCAAGTAAGGGGCCATAAGTGATCTCCCTTGCTGCAAGTGGCCACAGTGAATAACACCTAATCCAGCTGTTGCACTAAATTTAGCCCAATTTGTTGCCCGGCTTAGCCAGTCCTGATAATTTGACCAGAATGTTTCTGTTAGAACAAACTGCTGTGCTGCAGACGCAATATGCTAAAGAGAAGATTATTTGCCAGATACTCAAAATCAACTCACCAAGTTCTCCCTAAGGAATGTATCTACAGTTGTTCCAGCATGCATAAGTGCATTTGCATATATCGTTGCACTGTGACACACACTGTTTCTCATCTCAACAGACTGCTTTATTGTCTTGAGAAAAAGGAGATCTGACCTATAGGACAGATTAATGGAAAAAGGGAAAACTAAGTGTTTTCATTCATGTGTCGAAAAAGTAATATAGAAAGAAACTTTAAAAGGCATTAATATTACTTGTTATGGCTGTATAAAAATTGCAAGGTCAACTTTATTGAAGTCTCTCCAGACAAAATCCCTCTGATCTTTTCCAGCCTCTCTGCATATATTGCTTCGTCTGGATCTGCACTAGAAGCAATCAGCATAGAAGGCTGATTTTCCTCGCTCACTGCAACATCCTCCGCAGCAGTAGCATCTCCAGTTTGTGCAGTATCAGACTCAGCAGGTATGAGTGCAGGTTCTGAAGGTTGTAGTTGTGGACTGGAAAGTTGGTCTCGTACATTCAAAAGAAAAGCTTGGTGCTCATTCTCTACTAGGTCAAAAGCTATTTGAAATGCCAGTAGAGCATCATTGTTATTTTTTGACCGTAAAAGCTTCTCTAATATGCTTGCTACGCGCTCCGGTTTATCCAAAAACATAAGCCACTGACACATGCTCAAATAGTTTGGAGATGATTTTGGCTTCTCATATTCTTTAACAAGAAGATCAAGCACCTGTTGATAGAGGCAATTAAATCGCTAGTAGTCGATTAATCTGGTATATAAATGTGAAAACAGTACTTCCTCAACTTAAGGTAATCATTTCACCTTTATCTACAACAAAACACATCCAAAGAAACGAAGATAACATGCAGATTTAGATCAGGGTGATCTTACTGAGAAGGGAATTGAAGAAGGTGATGCAAACAAGGAAAATTGGTGAGGTATAAATGACTACTTTGAACAGAGAGCTAGTAGTACGTGAGAATTACAGAATAAGCTACTACAAAATTACTTATTTTCCAGTGACAACACAGTCATGGGAACAGACAAGGGGGCAACATCTCCGCCTTTTTTGGTAAACTCAAGCAAGCAGATCAGATTATAGAGCAACACTGAAAGGGGAAAAGAAGGGGGAAAAGCACAAGGCCTAGTGTGTTCAAGGATCAATATTGTGTACATATCATAATAATTGATACCTCACTCCGATATTCTCTGCGACTGATGAAGTTATGGGAGATATTACCGCAATATGATAGAGTTGCATCAACATTACCACTCTCTTCAATTGCTTTAGCAACCTTATCCAGCCTTCTGCATTCAATAGCCATGCCAATGGCTTGTTGATATTTTTTCTCCTCTATACACCTGAGGAACGAAATATACATCATATATTATCAGTCTCACTTACTAATAAAAGAAATATACATGCATTATCTTTTATAATATGGACAAAGTTAACTTACTTATCAAGCATCCTCACAACAATAGCCTCCAACCTAGGATCCACCTTTACAGCTTCATCATTTGACTCGGCTGCCTTAGTCTTATGACTTGCATATTCATCCAGTGCTTTAGCTGAAAAGAGGACAGAAGCGCATCAACAAATCCAGTGCTATTAATTAATGAGAAACAAAAAAGCAGCTAAATGTCATAAGATACAGCAGCTAAAACAAGTGAAAGCCTCCCACTTTCGAGAGTTCAATCAACCCATATTAAGTGTTCAGATATCCAGTTTACTACTTCCCCAGGAAGCACCTATCTCAAGTATTGAGTTTTAACACCATTAAACTGAATAATACAACTTTCGGCCTAGACAGTACAGAAACAACAGGCATGTTTAAGCTAGGAAGCAAGTCCTTACAAGAATAGCTGCAAATAAATGAATCTTAAGTAACTAAGTGCATACATAGAAAAAATTCATTGGAAGAGTATGCACAGATTTAATTTCTTTACCAAGAATGGTATTAACATAGTCAGAGTCCTCAGTAACATCAAAAAGAGGGCCAGCTCCAAGGGCATAGGATAATGAGTCATTATGTCCACCCAAATGAAAGAAAACCTGAAGACAAAAAGAACATGTGAGAGGATTAGAGAGCAAATTATTCATCTTTTCATACAAAATCAGTTCTTTCTATGATAATCTCTCCCCCTTTCTCGGTCTTCTTTTGCACAATAATTATCTAGTGAAAGAATAAGGCTAGACAGTTTTACTTTCTAATCTGCTCTGCAGAATAAGTGACCTCCTTTCTTTTGGATGTGGTGGGGAGAATTGATGCTAAACAAATATATTAAAAAAATACCTTTGAAGCAACTAATGCTGCTAGTTGTCTTTGGTCATACTCTTCATCCTCGTACAAGCTTTCTCTGCAAAACAAGAAAAAAAAAAAAGCTTTTGGTATCATAAAACACATATGATGAATGTGCAATCGATCAACTACTTTCCTCCAATCTTGCCCCCAAATTTACAGTCTTTTTCGTTCTTTTTACTTCAAATGCTTAACACCCTACCCCCCCCCCCCCAACATAAAAGACCACCCACCAATATTCTGGAAACTAAAGGGCAGCCCGATACACTAATCTCTCGCTATGCGCCGCGTCCAGGGAGGGCCGGACCACAAGGGTCTATTGTTCGCAGCCTTACCTGCATTTCTGCAATAGACTGTTTCCATGGCTCGAACCATGACCACATGATAACAACTTTACTAGTTAGGCCAAGACTCCTTTAGTATTCTGAAAACTAAAAGATGAATAAAAAACACACCTTCTCTGCAGTGAAAACTCAATTAGGTTTTAAACATTAAAATTGCACAAAACAAAAGAAAGTAATGCATAAAACACACATACTGACACACACACACACACAAAAAAAAAAGAAGAAGGTAAAATTAGAGGCAATTGAAGTATTATTATTACATTACAGGGACTGAAGCGGAAATCTCAGGCCAGAAGTAATCAACGAAAGCATTGAGATTAGAGAGCGCGTGAAGTTTCAACTGCGGGTGACTTTCATTCAGCATTGCGAGTAAACCGCCGGCAGAGCTCACCGTCATTGTGGCTGCTGTCGCCATTATCAGCTGTTGTAAGATCAGGGTTTGGCTCGTTGAGAAATAAATTTTTGGCAGAGGAACTGAAGAACTGAGAAAATGGTAGAGAAAGGGATGACCAATTTGCTGGAGAAGAGAAGAGAAAGAGAGTTTATAACAGAGATTTCTTGTTCAAGAGGGAAAAGGTTATATAGTTTGGTTTTCTTTCTTTTTCTTTTTTCTTTTTTTCGTTTACAAAATTATATTTTTATTTTTCTCTCTATTATATTTTTCGTTTACAAAATTATATTTTTATTTTTTGAAATTAGTGTTTGACCATAAAATTTCCAATTTTCACTTGAAGATGAATTTTGAAATTTTTCGAAAATAAAAAATAATCCAAAAAACTATTTTTCAAAATTTTTACTCAAATCACTCACAAAAATTCAAAAGCAACCCAAAATTATTTTTATATCCAAATGCAACTCTAGTTTTCAAATACTATTTTCGCTTGAAAAGAATTTACTTTTTTCGGAATTTTACAATTCTTATGTCCAAACACCCACTTAGAATTTCATCCGCCACCAATATCATCATAAAACAAGTATTACTCCACTATATATGATGGACAAAATGTTGAACTTACTTGTGCGAAAGGTATCAAATGGGTGGGTTGGGCTGATTTTGGACAGGTCAAAATGGGCTAATAATGACCCGCCAAAAGTTACTTGGGCTGAGAATTTGGGTCATATCCAACCCACCCAACTCTTATCAAACTTTAATTAATGTGTGTTATTTTCTTATGACTGTAATATGAGATTTTTACATTCCTATACACTATATGAAACTATATTACCCTCCCTACCCAAGTTTTACTATGATTACATTTTATATACCCAATTAGCATTTATGTACATTTTAACTATAGTGTTGCTGGCAGCAATGTCAACGTCAATATTGACAATGTTTTTTGCTCTTTTGAGTGTCTAGCCTCAGCCTTTCTTCTGCCTCTTCAGATGTGCAACTCAACGTCTCCACTTGCTGGTGTTGCTCAGATATCATAGCTTCAGTGTTTGGGACAAGTGATGCATCTCAATCCCTAATTTCAGTAATCTAAAGCAAAGGAAAAGAGAGCAGCAATTCCACCATTGACAGCCATTAAAAAGCTTTGAAGCTTTGAATTCGAATTTGGGTTTTCAAAAATCATTATTTGTTTGGATTGGGTGTGGTTGCAAACAATTGGGAATATGGTTTAGAGTTTATATCTCAATTTTGAGGGGTTTTGGTAAAGAATAGTGTCACGACCCAGATTTTCCACCCTCGGGAGTCGTGATGGCGCCTACTAGTGAAAGCTAGGCAAGCCAATCAACTGAATTATTTGCCTTTTTCCATTTTTAAATTCGTTAACAGTTATAGGCCAACTGTTAATAATCAACAAAATTTAACAAGCGGAAGATTCAATTTCAAGTCTTAATAATCCTGCTAATACCATTCCATAACAATCTACCCAAGATTGGTGTCACAACTTCACAGACTGTCTAAGAATACTACAAATAAAGGTCTGAAAGAAATTGATGTTCTAAACGTCAATACCACACAAGAGGGGGGGTGATTTGTGTGGTACCCAATTTTCGCTCTAGAAGAACCCGGTTCTTCTAGGTGTACTTTCTACTACTGTTTGCGGAATTAAAAGTACATAAAATAAAGAACACATAGATTTTTACGTGAAAAACACCTGGCTCAAAAGGTGAAAAAACCACGACTTACTACTCAGTAGGATTTTCCCAAACTTCCACTAAAATCACCGAGCCAAAACAGCATTTACAAAACTTTTTGTAAACCTAAGGATTAACTCTAATCCCGTTGTGGCAACCAGCCTCTAACTGCTGCGACAACTTCAAGTTAACTCTAACTTGAATACTCAAATTACCGATTACAATTGCTTCTAGATAAAGCTGAAAGGTACAATATAAAACACCTACTACAAATGAACTAGAAATAAAGAAAGACACATAAAACTCTTTGTGGAGTTGGTTCTTCAATCTGGTTCTTATAGCTTCAGGTTTGCACACTTGAATCACACACGAACTGCTAGTAAAAAGCCTTGCTATTTTGCTCCCAATTCAGATTTAACTTCTGCGTTTTTGTGCAACCCTTTAATGTGAGAACATCCTGCAATTTATAGAGTTAGTAGATGAAGAAATAACTAGAGTTCTGATGCAACTCTTCCTTGGTGGAAGAGTTCTAGTTGATTTCAACTTCTAACTCCTTCCCTATCTTGGATAGTGTTCTCTTTGATTAAGGAGTCCTTTTCCTTATCAATTATGCAACCTTTTCGATCAAGAGATATTAAATACACCAAGTTAAGCTTATCCCCTTCACGTGCATCCCACATGCTCGAATCTGCCCGTTTTTGTGCACCTGAGTGATGGACCTGGTTCATCCTGAGTTCCTTTGTCAGTCTTCAAAACTAACCTTTACTTGGGCCAACAAATTTCCCCTTTTTGATGATGACAAACTCTGTGCTTTTCATAAGCTTAGGCCCTGTTTCAACTCAGCTCAACATCAACACAATGTTAGAAACATTTTTCCTTTTTATCACTTATCATCAAGGACCAGGTACATTAGGTTATAAACATCACTGTTCAAAGTGTAAAGCACAACATTTTTCCCCCTTTTGGCATCATCGAAAAGTTGCATAAAATGTGAGATAACCAAATTTTAAAACTTACTCATGGCCACTGGGGCTACTTCAAATGCAATCATGAATTAATCATCATAGATCAAGCTAAGAATTTAAACCATCAAAGAAATATAAACAAACAGTTAGAGCAAAAACAGTGAATTTCATTGATGATTGATAAGATTCTACCACAAAGCATAAGAAGAAATAAAAATACTGAAAACATGAGCAAAAGAAACAAAGTCTCGAATTGGGTCACTGGTTGATCTACACTAGGCTAGGATTTAAGGTTTGGAAGAGGTAGGGGCTGGGTTATTTGCTTGGAGAAGTTTCAGCATGTCTTGAAGAATTCCATCATTCTTCTCCTTTTCCCTTGCAAGTTCAGCTCTGAGAACATCTCTCTCAGATTGTACCTCAACCAATCGTGTCTTCAGCCTTGTTATCTCAGCATCCTTTGCCTCACTCTCCTGTAATAGAGCTCTGACCTTGCTATTGATAGGTGTCCTTTTAGATGAACCAGGTTCATTAGGAATGACATTGACTTCATAATCGCAAGCAAGCAGAGTATTAACCCCGAAATGATCCTTGCTTGTACCTTGAAATGTGCAAGCACAGTTGTGAGAATGAAACCATAGGGAATGGCATGAGTTTTGGTGCCATTGATAACCCTATCAGTAGGTCCAAGAGGGTTTCCTGTTTAGATAGAACAGGTTCATCTATATTTTTTCCAAGTTGAACCAACCCCTCAGCAGCTTTGCCAGACCCACTTCCCCCTGTTTTGCTCACACTCTCTTCTATTTCAGTAAATTCCTCTCCCCAAACAACCATTGCACCTGTTTCTTTTGTTAGACCAACATGAGTGGGTGAAGAATCAACCACTCTTTTATCCTTTCCCCTCACAGTACTCCTAGCACCCTTGCTCTTTTTTCTTTTCCCTTTTTATTTTTACCACCAACTTCTCTAGATTATGTAGTCTCAACACCTTCTTTAGATCCTACCAGTACAAATCTATTCTCCAAATTTGCAGAAACTTCAGAAATTGTCTCAAGAGTAATTTTAGAATCAGAAGATACCTGCTCAATTTCGGAATACCTACTTTCTTCTCCCTTAGTAGCAGACTTAAATGAATCTTCAGATTTTTGGGATTCTTCTTCCCTACCTGCTTTCAATTGCTTGTTTATTTTCTTGATCTGCTCTCCTTCAGCGACAATCTTACGAGTCAACATCTTTACTCTACTCTTCTTAGAGATTGGCGTGGTTGAAGCTGGAAGGTGTGGAAGTGGTTTCCTGTGGTGGTGATGAAGGATTTTCAGAGGTGTTTGACATATCTGGGCTAGGGTATGGAAGAGAAGAGAATTAGATTGTGTTTGGAAGATGAAAGAAGAATGAGAGTTTTTGACGGCTTGAGAGAGATGAAGTAAGGAATACACTGAAGCTGTTCAATATATAGGGGAATAATTGATGGGGCAACTACAGCTTTTTAGACTCTTAGAAGTTTAATCAAACTGAAATTCAGTTTTGAAGAGATGTTGGAGTGTATCCCTAGAATCTAGGTACTTCCATTCGGTTGTGACTCTTTTGAATGAGACTGGTTCACTTGTAACTGGTAAGTCCAAAAGAGTTTGGTATTTGGTAGGACTCTTCTCATGATCCAAATATAGTTATTTCAAATTATGCAAGTGTAGAAAATATACCGTGTTATCTTGATGAACCAGGTTCTTCACTGGTAATTCTCTTGTGTGAGTTCAAATTTGCCAAAATAGAGAAAATATCGTTAGAGATTAATGAGTTATTTTAACACATGGCACAAGAGTATACTATGGAAAGATGAGACTGAGCAAGATTTAATCTAATTATACACAATTTACAGACTATCTAACCAAATTTTTTTCTTTTATTTTTTTTCGTTTAACCTTGAACTGGTCCTTTTAGGTGATCTTAATCATCCCTAATTCCAACCTGTTCCTCTCAAAGTGATCTCTACTTAAGGCTTTTGTGAAGATGCCGGCAATTTGCTTGTTAGTAGCACAAAACTCCACAGTGATCAAGCTTTTCTCATAGTTGTCCCTCAAAAATGGTGCCTAACATCTATGTGCTTAGTTCTCTTATGATGAATCGGGTTCTTTGTCATACTAATAGCACTAGTGTTATCACAAAAAATAGGGATGCAACCAACATCAATTCCAAAGTTCAATAATGGTTGTTTGATCCACAACAATTGAGCACAACATGAAGCAGTAGCAACATACTCAGCTTCAGCAGTAGATAAGGCCATTGAATTTTGCTTTTTGGTAGCCCATGACACAAGAGATGAACCAAGGAAGTGTGCCATACCTGAGTTGCTCTTCCTATCCACAAGGAAACCTGCATAATCAACGTCATCATATCCCACTAGGTTAAAATTACTACCTTTTGGATACCAAAGACAAAGTTCAGTGGTGCCTTTCAAGTATCTCAATATTCTCTTTACATTAGTCAAGTGGGACTCCTTTGGATTTGCCTAAAATTGAGCACAAAGACCTGCACTGCACACAATGTCAGGTCTGCTAGCAGTAAGATAAAAAGGAGAACCAATCACTCCCCTATACAACTTCTGATCAATAGATGAACCAGGTTCATCTATATCCAATTTTGTGGATTTGCAATAGGAGTGTCAATTTCTTTGGATGTTCCTTCCTGGGTTTGTTACTGAGGAATATGTTCATGGACAGGTTCCCTCGAGGTTTGAGGATCAGTTCCTCTCTAGGCAGTTCCCCCTGTCATGTTGCCATGGGTGGAAGGACCTGTTCCATCACCTGTTCCTTCCTCTGATGAATCTTCAGGCTGGACTGTGGTTTCACCATTTGATTTTTTATCATCCTTATCTCTTTTTTTTTTATCTTGTTCCTGCTTCTCAGAAAGAATGTTAGTTTTAAATAACATATACATTTTTTCTACACACATAGTTCTTTTACTGTATATCTTATAAGCTTTACTATGTGAAGAATATCCCAAGAATACTCCCTTATCACTTCTGGGATCATACTTACTTAGGGAGTCTTTGCCATTATTGTGCACAAAGCACTTGCATATAAATGCCCTAAGATGGGATATATTTAGCTTTCTCCCTTTAAGTGACTCATAGGGAATCTTCTTAACAAGAGGTCTAGTCATGCAACTATTTATGATGTAGCATGCAAAAATTCAGCAAACTTAGCATTTTCAAATTTAGTTCCGTGATCAGACCTAATTGATGCAAGTTGATTACCTAGTTGTTTCTGAGTTTTTCTAACAAAAGAAGTAAACATGTCAAATGCTTCATCTTTAGATGTTAAAAACAATGTCCAAGTAAACCTAGAGTAATCATCAACAAGCACCATCACATATCTTTTACCACCTCTGCTTAATATTCTCATTGGACCACAGAGATCCATATGGACCAGTTCCATCGTTCTGGTGGTACTTACCACTTTCTTGCATTTAAAAGAGGATCTTACTTGCTTCCCCCTTGCACAAGCCTCACAAACTTTGTCTTCCTTGAACTTGATGTTAGGCAGCCCTATCACCAGATCCTTGGAGACTAATTTGTTGAGTTGACTCAGACTTGCATGTCCAAGTCTCTTGTGCCAAATGAGGGGATCATTGTCCAACACACTTAAGCAAGTGAGTTCATTTTCTGAAAGTGTGGACAAATCTACAATGCATGTATTGTTTACTCTTTTTCCCTGCAAAACAATCTTGTCAATGGTAAGATTAATCACAAAATATTTGGTAGTGGTGAATGCTACCAAGTTACCTTTATCACATAATTGTGATACACTGATTAGACTGTACTTTAGGCCATCTATCAAGTAGACATTCTCAATAGAGTGAGAATCAGTCTTACCTACCTTTTCAACCCCAATGATCTCACCTTTCTTCCCATTTCCAAAGGAGACATTACCTCCTTTGAGGTCCTCAAGTGAAAGGAACTGGTTCTTGCTTCCTGTCATATGCTTTGAACAGCCACTATCCATGTACCATATTTGGCTGCTCCCCTTCACTTGGACCCGCGAAAGGAAATCAGGGGTTAGTCTTAGGAACCCAAACTAGTTTGGGTCTCTTTCTATAGGCAAAAGGGTGAATCAAATTCTTTTTAGCCCAACCTGGCAGCCTATTTTTCCCTTGAACAAATTCTTTATTCTTTTGACTAGCCTTTTCTTTTGCAATACATTCACTTTTATAGTGACCAATTTTACCACAATATGTGCAAATTTTGTTCTCAGGAAGAGTGAGGTACTTGCTTTTGGGATCCCACTTAGGTGCAGGGGTCCCGTAGCCAAGTCCTCTCTTATTGCTACTATGGTGTTCATGTAGCCATGAAAGTGCATCGGAGGACCTATTCCATTTACAGGTTCTATCTAGCCCGTGCTTAACCTTGTTTGGATCCTCCTTAAGGACTCTTATCTGCTCATCTCTTTTGTACAACTCATCTTTCATTTTTCCTACATTTTCTTCTAAAGTGAGTTGTGTGTGATCAAATTTCTTTTTACCAGTTCCTAATTTCAATTTTAGATTTTCAGATTTAAGCTCTAGGACTGTGGTGTCAAGTTCATGAACCTGGTTCTTCAACTCAGCATTTTTACTATCACTTTTACTATCCCTAAGTTCCAGGTTTTTGCACTTAGCTTTCAGAATCACACATTCCTTAGACAGCTGTTTGTTTTCATTATTTAGATCCTCAGATTCATCAATGAAATCCAGGAGTAACTCAGATAGCCTTTCTTTAGACAAAAATTTAATCTTGTCTTTGAGATAAATTATACTTACCTCAGATTCCTCATCGAATTCTCCAATTGCCATAAGTGCTTGTTCATCTCCATCATCATCCTCTGAGTCCTCATCTGAGCTTTCTCCCCAGGCAGCAACCATAGCCTTTGTTGATCCTTTGTTCTTCTTGGGTTGAACTCGTTCCTTCTTCCTGTTCCTTCGTTCAGCTCTTTTCTTCTTCCATTCAATTTCCCATTGAGGGCAGTTTTTGATGTGGTGATCAGTCTTCCCACACTTGTAACACCCCTTATTGGTTTGTTTTTCAGGAACCCTTGGTTTGCTGTAGCTTCCACTTCTTGAAGGACCATTTCCTCTCATTAGGTACTTCTTGAAATCCTTTGTGATCATGGTCATTTCATCCTCCTCTAGATCAGCACCTTCAGTGATTCTGAATGCCATGCTCCTTTCCTTCTTGAGTGCATCCATCTTCATGGTTTGCCTTCTAAGTTCATAGGCAGTGAGATTTCCAATTAGCTCATCCAACTTAAGAGTGGCAATGTTCTTTGATTCCTGAATAGCTGTGATTTTGCTTTCCCAAGAGATTGGCGGTACCCTTGCCAAAATCTTCTCAACTTTGTCTTCTTCAAGAATAACCCTTCCAAGAGACTTAAGTTCATTTGTCAGTGTGGTGAACCTTGTATACATCTCTTGGATGGTTTCCCCTTTTCTTTATGGTGAAATTCTCATATTGAGAATACAACAGTGTTCCTCTGGACCTCTTCACTTGAGGTGTTCCTTTATGAGCCACTTGCAAAGTGTCCCAGATTTCCTTAGCAGTGGTACAACTTTGAATTCTACTGTACTCGTCTGGACCAAGTCCACACACAAGCCATTTCTTGGCCTTTGCATTCTTTTCCCACTTCCTCAAGTCCTCAGCATTTCAGTCAGCTCTTGTTTTTGGCACATCTACTGCTTCAGCATTCTTCTTCATGGTAGCCAGGGGACCATCAGTGATAATGTCCCATAGCTGATAGTCTTCTCCGATGATGTGATCTCTCATCCTGTTTTTCCACCAAGAGTAGTAGTGGCCATTAAAGAGTGGAGGCCTATCAGTGGATTGCCCTTCCCAGTTTCCAGATGGTGCGCTCATCTTGATCTGTTCCTGAGGTGTTAGCCTCTTCAAGGATAACCTGCTCTGATACCAATTGATGTTCTAAATGTCAATACCACACAAGAAGCGGGGGTGATTTGTGTGGTACCCAATTTTCGCTCTAGAAGAACCTGGTTCTTCTAGGTGTACTTTCTACTACTGTTTGCGGAATTAAAAGTACATAAAATAAAGAACACATAGATTTTTACGTGGAAAACACCTGGCTCAAAAGGTGAAAAAACCACGACCTACTACTCAGTAGGATTTTCCCAAACTTCCACTAAAATCACTGAGCCAAAATAGCATTTACAAAACTCTTTGTAAACCTAAGGATTAACTCTAATCCCGTTGTGGCAACCAGCCTCTAACTGCTGCGACAACTTCAAGTTAACTCTAACTTGAATACTCAAATTACCTATTACAATTGCTTCTAGATAAACCTGAAAGGTACAATATAAACACCTACTCCAATTGAACAAGAAATAAAGAAAGACACATAAAACTCTTTATGGAGTTGGTTCTTCAATCTGGTTCTTGTAGCTTCAGGTTTGCACACTTGAATCACACACGAACTGCTTGCAAAAAGCCTTGCTATTTTGCTCCCAATTCACATTTAACTTCTGCATTTTTGTGCAACTCTTTAATGTGAGAACAGCCGCAATTTATAGAGTTAGTAGATGAAGAAATAACTAGAGTTCTGATGCAACTCTCCCTTGGTGGAAGAGTTCTAGTTGATTTCAACTTCTAACTCCCCTATCTTGGATAGTGTTCTCTTTGATTAAGGAGTCCTTTTCCTTATCAATTATGCAACCTTTTCGATCAGGAGATATTAAATACACCAAGTTAAGCTTATCTCCTTCACGTGCATCCCACATGGTCGAATCTGCCCGTTTTTGTGCACCTGAGTGATGGACCTGGTTCATCCCGAGTTCCTTTGTCAGTCTTTAAAACTAACCTTTACTTGGGCCAACAAATTCCCCCTTTTTGATGATGACAAACTCTGTGCTTTACATAAGTTTAGGCCCTGTTTCAACTCAGCTCAACATCAACATAATGTTAGAAATATTGTTCCTTTTTATCACTTATCATCAAGGACCAGGTACATTAGGTTATCTCAGCATCCTTTGCCTCACTCTCCTGTAATAGAGCTCTGACCTTGCTATTGATAGGTGTCCTTTTAGATGAACTAGGTTCTTTAGGAGTGATATTGACTTCATAATCGCAAGCAAGCAGAGTATTAACCCCAAAATGATCCTTGCTTGTACCTTAAAATGTGCAAGCACAGTTGTGAGAATAAAACCATAGGGAATGACATGAGTATTGGTGCCATTTATAACCCTATCAGTAGGTCCGCGAGGGTTTCCTGTTCAGATGGAACAGGTTCATCTATATTTTTCCCAATTGAACCAACCCCTCAGAAACTTCGCCAGACCCACTTCCCCTTGTTTTGCTCACATTCTCTTCTATTTCAATAAATTCCTCTCCCCAAACAACCATTGCACCAGTTTCTTTTGTTAGACCAACAGGAGTGGGTGAATAATCAACCACTCTTGTACCCTTTCCCCTCACAGTACTCCTAGCACCATTGCTCTCTTTTTCATTCCCCTTTTTATTTTTACCACCAACTTCTCCAGATTCTTTAGTCTCAACACCTGCTATAGATCCTACCAGCACAAATCTATTCTCCAAATTTGCAGCAACTTCAGAAATTGTCTCAGGAGTAACTTTAGAATTAGAAGATACCTGTTCAGTTTCGGAAGACCTACTTTCTTCCCCCTTAGTAGCAGACTTAAATGAATCTTCAGATTTCTAGGATTCTTCTTCCCTACCTGCTTTCAGTTGCTTGTTTATTTTCTTGATCTGCTCTCTTTCAGCGACAATCTTACGAGCCATCATCTTTACTCTACTTTTCTTAGAGATTGATGTTGTAGAAGGTGTGGAAGTGGTTTCCTGTGGTGGTGATGAAGGATTTTCAGAGGTGTTCGACATATCTGGGCTAGGGTATGGAAGAAGAGAATTAGATTGTGTTTGGAAGATGAAAGAAGAATGAGAGTTTTTGGCGGCTTGAGAGAGATGAGGTAAGGAATACACTAAAGCTGATCAATATACAGGGGAATAATTGATGGGGTAACTACAGCTTTTCATAGGGGTGTTCAAAACCGATCCGAAACCGAAAACTGAACCGAACCGAAGCTTAATGGCTTACTGGTAACGGCTTAACGGCTTAACGGACGGGGAACGAATTAAATTTTTTTTATTAACGGCTTATCAGTTTGGGGGCGAATTATTCAATTTTCTTAACGGCTAATCCGTTAACCCGTTAAGAAAATATATATATATATATATATATATATATATATACGAGGAGTTTAAACGGGCAACTAACAGCATGATGTAATCACAAATCATAATACCGTCAAATTGATATCAACTGTGCATTCTCATATTTGAAGCAATCATGTTATTAGTCAGCGCTTTATTTTTCAAATAGCAACTCTTTTGAAAGAAAGTGAAATTCAACAGAAGAAAATCTAATGGCCAGTTAAAGTATTTCTTATGGTTTTTCTGAGAATGGTGAAGTGGTCTTATGGTTAACAATAGAAAACATTGATATTGCAACCATTTTGGGTTTGATTCCCAAGATGGTCAGTGATGTCCCGTATAACTTGCATAATTCTTGATCTTTGAGCGAAAAAGTTAACTAAAGGAAACCCCATCTTCACCGTAGATCAAACCAGCCATGCTATCATCTGAACCTTATTTGCAGAAGCCAACATATAGTGATACAAAAATTATGGAGATGAACAAGTATTTGCCATGTCGGAAATTCTTGCAGGTTAGCAATATCCTTTTAAATCAAGTTTCCAGTTAACAAAAATAATCACTGGCATGCCAATGTCTGAGTCTCGTGAATGTATAAATGATATATATATATATATATATATATATATATATATAAATTGTTAGGCCGCTAAACCGCCCGATAACCGCCCGATAAGAGCTAAACCGATACCAATCCGCCCGATACCTTATCGGGTGGCTAGCGGATTAATACATTTAAAAGCCGATAACCGATAAGCTAAACCGTTAAGAGTAAATAACCGCCCAATCCGCCCGATAAGCAGCCCTAGCTTTTCAGACTCTTAGAGGTTTAATCAAACTGAAATTCAGCTTTGAAGATACTTCCATTCGGTAGGGACTCTTTTGAATGGGACTGGTTCACTTGTAACGGATAAGTCCAAAAGGAGTTTGGTATTTGGTAGGACTCTGCTCATGATCCAAATATAGTTATTTCAAATTATGCAGAGTGTAGAAAACATACCGTGTTATCTTGATGAACCAGGTTCTTCACTGATAATTCTCTTGTGTGAGTCTAAATTTACCAAAATAGAGAAAATATCATTAGTGATTAATGAGTCATTTTAACATATGGCACAAGAGTATACAATGGAAAGTATGAGACTGATCAAGATTTAATCTAATTATACAATTTACTGACTTTCTAACCAAAATTTGTTTTTCAATTTTTTTTTCATTTTTTTTGTTTAACCTTGAACTAGTCCTTTTAGGTGATCTTAATCATCCCTAATTCTAACATGTTCCTCTCAAAGTGATCTCTACCTAAGGCTTTTGTGAAGATGTCAGCAATTTGCTTGTCAGTAGCACAAAACTCCATATTGATCAAGCCTTTCTCATAGTTGTCCCTCAAAAACTGGTGTCTAACATCTATGTGCTTAGTTCTCTTAAGATGAACCGGATCCTTAGTCATACTAATAGCACTAGTGTTATCATAGAAAATACGGATGCAACCAACTTCAATACCAAAATCCATCAACTGCTGCTTGATCCACAACAATTGAGCACAATCATGAAGCAACAGCAACATACTTAGCTTCAGCAGTAGATAAGGCCACTGAATTTTGCTTTTTAGTATCCCATGACACAAGACATGAACAAGGAAGTGTGCCATAGCTGAGGTGCTCTTCCTATCCACTAGGAAACCTGCATAATCAGCATCAGCATATCCCACTAGGTTAAAATTACTACCTTTTGGATACCAAAGGCAAAGTTCAATGGTGCCTTTCAAGTATCTCAATATTCTCTTTACATTAGTCAAGTGAGACTCCTTTGAATTTGCTTGAAATTGAGCACAAAGACCTACACTGCACACAATGTCAGGTCTGCTATTAGTGAGATATAAAAGAGAATAAATCATTCCCCTATACAACTTCTGATCAACAGATGAACCAGGTTCATCTATATCCAATTTCTTTGGATGTTGCAATAGGAGTGTCAATTTCTTTGGATGTTCCTTCCTGGTTTGTTACTGAGGAATAGATTCATGGACAGGTTCCCTCGAGGTGTGAGGATCAGTTCCTCTCTAGTCAGTTATCCCTGTCATGTTGCCTTCAGTCTGGGCTGTAATTTCATTTTAAAATTCTTACCAGCCTAATTGCTTCATCTTCATGTTCCTGTATCTCAGAAAGAGTGTTAGTTTCATCAAAAATCACATGTACACTTTCTTCTACACACATAGTTCTTTTGTTATAGATCTTATAAGCTTTACTATGTGGAGAATATCCCAAGAATACTCCCTCATCACTTCTGGGATCATACTTACCTAGGGAGTCTTTGCCATTATTGTGCATAAAGCACTTGCATCTAAATGCCCTAAGATGTGATATATTTAGCTTTCTCCCTTTAAGTGACTCATAGGGAATCTTCTTAACAAGAGGTCTAGTCATGCAGCTATTTATGATGTAGCATGCAAAAATTCAGCAAACTTAGCTTTTTCAAATTTAGTTCCATGATCAGACCTAATTGAAACAAGTTGATTACCTTGTTGTTTCTGAGTTTTTCTAACAAAAGAAGTAAACATGTCAAATGCTTCATCTTTAGATGTTAAAAATAATGTCCAAGTAAACCTAGAGTAATCATCAACAAGCACCATCACATATCTTTTACCACCTCTACTTAATGTTCTCATTGGACCACAAAGATCCATATGGACCAGTTCCATCGTTCTGGCGGTGCTTACCACTTTCTTGAATTTAAAAGAGGATCTTACTTGCTTCCCCCTTACACAAGCCTCACAAACTTTGTCTTCCTTGAACTTGATGTTAGGCAGCCCTATCACCAGATCCTTGGAGACTAATTTGTTTAGTTGACTCAGACTTGCACGTCCAAGTCTCTTGTGCCAAAGGAGGGGATCATTGCCCAACACACTTAAGCAAGTGAGTTCATTTTCTGAAAATGTGGACAGATCTACAATGTATGTATTGTTTACTCTTTTTCCCTGCAAAAAAATCTTGTCAGTGGTGAGATTAATCACAAAAATTTGGTAGAGGTGAATGCTACCAAGTTACCTTTATCACATAATTGTGATACACTGATTAGACTATACTTTATGCCATCTATCAAGTAGACATTCTCAATAGAGTAAGAATCAGTCTTACATACCTTTCGAACCCCAATGACCTCACCTTTCTTCCCATTTCCAAAGGAGACATTACCTCCTTTGAAGTCCTCAAGTGAAAGGAACAGGTTCTTGCTTCCTGTCATATGCTTTGAGCAGCCACTATCAATGTACCATATTAGGCTTCTCCCCTTCACTTGGACCCGCAAAAGGAAATCAGGGGTTAGTCTTAGGAACCCAAACTAGTTTGGGTCCCTTTCTATAGGCAAAAGGGTAAATCAGATTCTTTTTAGCCCAACCTGGCAGCCTATTTTTCCCTTGAACAAATTCTTTATTCTTTTGACTAGCCTTTTCTTTTGCAATACAATCACTTTTATAGTGACCAGTTATACCACAGTGTGTGCAAATTTTGTTCTCAGGAAGTGTGAGGTACTTGCTTTTGGGATCCCACTTAGGTGCAGGGGTCCCGTAGCCAAGTCCTCTCTTGTTGCTACTATGGTGTTCGTGTATCCATGAAAGTGCATCGGAGGACCTATTCCATTTACAAGTTCTGTCTAGCTCGTGCTTAACCTTGTTTAGATCCTCCTTAAGGACTCTTATCTGCTCATCTCTTTTGTACAACTCATCTTTCATTTTTCCTACATTTTCTTCTAAAGTGAGTTGTGTGTGATCAGATTTCTTTTTACCAGTTCCTAATTTCAATTTTAGATTTTCAGATTTAAGCTCTAGGACTGTGGTGTCAAGTTCATGAACCTGGTTCTTTAACTCAGCATTTTTACTATCACTTTCACTAGCCCTAAGTTCTAGATTTTTGCACTTAGCTTTCAAAATCACACACTCCTTAGATAGCTGTTCATTTTCATTGTTTAGATCCTCAGATTCATCAATGAAATCCAGGAGTAACTCAGATAGCCTTTCTTTAGACAAAAACTTAATCTTGTCTTTGAGCTGAATTATACTTACCTCTGATTCCTCATCGGATTCTCCAATTGCCATAAGTGCTTGTTCATCTCCATCTTCATCCTATGAGTCCTCATCTGAGCTTTCTCCCCAGGCAATAACCATAGCCTTTGTTGATCCTTTGTTCTTCTTGGGTTGAACCTGTTCCTTCTTCCTGTTCCTTCGTTCAGCTCTTTTCTTCTTCCATTCTATTTCCCATTGAGGGCAGTTTTTGATGTGGTGATTAGTCTTCCCACACTTGTAACACCCCTTATTGGTTTGTTTTTCAGGAACCCTTGGTTTGCTGTAGCTTCCACTTCTTGAAGGACCATTTCCTCTCATTAGGTACTTCTTGAAATCCTTTGTGATCATGGTCATTTCATCTTCCTCTAGATCAGCACCTTCAGTGATTCTGAATGACATGCTCTTTTCCTTCTTGGGTGCATCCATCTTCATGGTTTGCCTTCTAAGTTCATAGGCAGTGAGATTTCCAATTAGCTCATCCAACTTAAGAGTGGCAATGTTCTTTGATTCCTGAATAGCTGTGATTTTGCTTTCCCAAGAGATTGGCAGTACCCTTGCCAAAATCTTCTCAACTTTGTCTTCTTCAAGAATAACCCTTCCAAGAGACTTAAGTTCCTTTGTCAGTGTGGTGAACCTTGTATACATCTCTTGGATGGTTTCCCCTTTCCTTCATGGTGAAATTCTCATATTGAGAATACAACAGTGTTCCTCTGGACCTCTTCACTTGAGGTGTTCCTTTATGAGCCACTTGCAAAGTGTCCCAGATTTCCTTAGCAGTGGTACAACTTTGAATTCTACTGTACTCGTCTGGACCAAGTCCACACACAAGCCATTTCTTGGCCTTAGCATTCTTTTCCCATTTCTTCAAATCTTCAGCAGTACAGTCAGCTCTTATCTTTGGCACATCCACTCCTTTAACATTTTTCTTTGTAGTAGCCAAGGGACCATCAGCGACTATGTCCCAGAGTTCATAGTCTTCTCCTATGATGTGGTCTCTCATCCTGTTCTTCCACCAGGAATAGTGCTAGCCATTAAAGAGTGGAGACCTAGCAGTGGATTGCTCTTCCCAGTTTCAAGGTGGTGCACTCATCTTGATCTGTTCCTAAGGTGTTAGCCTCTTCAAGGATAACCTGCTCTGATACCAATTGATGTTTTAAACGTCAATACCACACAAGAGGGGGGGAGGGGTGATTTGTGTGGTACCCAATTTTCGCTTAACTGAACTATAGAAGGACCTGGTTCTTCTAGGTGTTCCAACTACTGCTGTTTGTGGAATAATAAATACAGAAAATAAAGAACACAGAGATTTTTACGTGGAAAACACCTGGCTCAAAAGGTGAAAAAACCACGACCTACTACTCAATAGGATTTTCCCAAACTTCCACTAAAATCACTGAGCCAAAACAGCATTTACAAAACTCTTTGTAAACCTAAGGATTAACTCTAATCCCTTTGTAGCACACAACCTCAACTGTTGCGACAACTTCAAGTTAGCCTATAACTTGAATACTCAAAGTACCTATTACAATTGCTTCTATAAAAGCTGAAAGGTACAATATAAAACACCTACTACAATTGAACTAGAAATAAAGAAAGACACATAAAACTCTTTATGGAGCTGGTTCTTCAATCTGGTTCATGTAGCTTCAGGTTTGCACACTTGAATCACACACGAACTGCTTGCAAAAAGCCTTGCTATTTTGCTCCCAATTCACGTTTAACTTCTGCGTTTTTGTGAAAAACTTTAATGTGAGAACATCCTGCAATTTATAGAGTTAGTAGATGAAGAAATAACTAGAGTTCTGATGCAAATCTTCCTTGGTGGAAGAGTTCTAGTTGATTTCAACTTCTAACTCCTTCCCTATCTTAGATAGTGTTCTCTTTGATTAAGGAGTCCTTCTCCTTATCAATTATGCAACCTTTTCGATCAGAAGATATTAAATACACCAAGTTAAGCTTATCTCCTTCACGTGCAATCCACATGCTCGAATCTGCCCGTTTTTGTGCACTTGAGTGATGGACCTGGTTCATCCTGAGTTCCTTTGTCAGTCTTCAAAACTAACCTTTAATTGGGCCAACAAATGGAAATATGGGAGCCATGCAACCTCTCGATAATGTGGTGCCCTACCAAAGGCCACAGGGGTACAACAACCAAAATCAGCAGCAGGGTTATCATCCTCCTCAGCAGCAACATGGTGGGAGACATGAAGATGGGTTTGCTAGACTCGAGGCAATGATGCAGCAGGTTATTGGGTCAAATGCGAAAATAAGTGAAAGAGTAGATGCACATGAGTCATCCATAAAGAATATTGAAGTGCAAATGGGCCAGATCTCGATGTTTTTGAATAATCGTCCTCATGGGACATTGCCTGCAGACACTCAGGTAAATCCAAAAGATCAAGGCTCAAAGCAGCTGATGGCAGTGAGTCTACGTAATGGAAGAGACCTAGACTTGGAGCAAGAGAGGGCTCGAGAAAGCAGACAGGCTGAGAAACTTGTACCGGTGCCCATTGAGCTAGATGATTCAGCAAAACTGACAGAGGTGACAGTAGAACCTGCCCAAGAAGAAACCAACGCACATATTGAGGCTGAGAAAGAAGCTGAGACAGCCCAGGAACCGGTAGTTGAGGTGGTGTCTGACAAAGAGAAAACCCAAATCACTGGGAAGAAGAGAGCTCCAGCACCATTCCCACAGAGGCTGGCCAAATACCAGAAAGATGAACAATACAAGAAATTCTTGGAGATGTTGAAACAAATTCAAGTAAATATTCCATTGATTGATGCTTTGAAGGAGATGCCTGGTTATGCAAAAATGATGAAGGACTTGATATCCCAAAAATTCGACTTCCAAGACTTGGCCATAATGACTCTAACTCAGACCAGCAGTGCTGTGGTTACTAGACTAGTTGCTGAAAAGTTGTCTGATCTAGGGAGTTTCACAATTCCCTGCACCATTGGTAACTTTGCCTTTGCCAAGTTACTCTGTGATTTGGGGGCTAGCCTAAATCTTATGCCCCTGGCGATCTATAAGAGGTTGGGGATTGGAAGAGCTAGACCCACGTCTATGTTGTTGCAGCTGGCTGACAGAACTATGAAAAGACCCTCAGGTATTTTGGATGACGTGTTGATACAGGTAGGGAAATTTGTGTTCCCTGCAGATTTTGTGATTCTGGATTGTAGAGTGGATGAAGAAATTCCCATAATTTTGGGAAGGCCGTTCTTGGCCACACGAGGGCTAATCAATAGAATCGGTACGGAATGGTACATCGTGCGGCACGGCATCACCCTTCGTGCTTTAACACTCTTTCCTCACAATAAGCAAACAATGCACGGCATCACCCTTCGTGCTTTACACTCTTTCCTTACAATAAACAAACAATGCACGGCATCACCCTTCGTGCTTTATCACTTTTCCTCACCCAAACAACATTCATAAATAAGGGGCAAGGAGATAAACAAATAATGACGGAAATCCTGGCAAGGGAATGCAATTAAACAGTTAAATTCCGGCAAGGGAACAATATCAATAAGTTTCCATATCCCGGCAAGGGAGAAAATCAAGAAAACAACAAAACGTCCCGGCAAGGGAATAAACCAATAACTCTTTCTCTTTCTTTCCCTTTCATCTCATAGTTCACATTATCACTTGAGCCAATGCTCCAAAGATTTACTTATCTCATATACCTTCACAATTTGTATTTCAGCTCGAGCCAACGCTCCACGAAGTTTAAAGATCACAATTCCTTTCACATACTCTTTACAACATATAGGAGTCATCAATTAAGCATGAAAGTTATAACAAAAACCAAAATATTCGCAAAATAAGGACTCACGGTCATACTAGACACCAATGTATAGATACTCGTCACCATGGCTATACATCGTACTCGACAATTAGCAAGTAGCAAATAAGACTCAACTCCTATTCCCTCAAGCTAAGGTTAGACCAAACACTTACCTCAACTTCCACGGCCAAATCAATCCACAACAACCGCTTTCCCTCTCGAATTCGGCTCCAACTCAATCAAATCTATACAATAATGACTTCATAATATCAATATATGCTAAACAAATCAAACCCAATGCCTAATTATAGATTTCCAAGCTTTCTTCCCAAAATCCCAAAAATTGACCTCGGGCCCGCTTGGTCAAAACACGAGGTTCGGACCAAGTTCATATCCCCCATTCCCCCACGAGCCCGAATATATAATTTGTTTTTAAATTCGACCCCAAAACGAGGTCTAAATCAAGAAAATTCAAAAAGCCCTAACTCTACCCATTTCCCCCAATTTCTACCCTAAATTACATGTTTTAGGCTTAGGAATTCAATAGATATTGATGGAAAATGAAGAAAAC
Source organism: Nicotiana attenuata (assembly GCF_001879085.1). NCBI lineage: Eukaryota > Viridiplantae > Streptophyta > Magnoliopsida > Solanales > Solanaceae > Nicotiana > Nicotiana attenuata. Next base: position 40,969,959 of record NC_031990.1, read on the forward strand.
GAGTTGAAATTTACTAACCCAAGAAGTGTTGGTGAAGGAGAGCTTCAATGGATGCCTAAGGACCTTGGAGAAGAAGGAGTTTGTGAGTGTTTATGAAAATCCCGTAACTACACTGTTCTGGAAATTAAAAATATAACTGGGCAAAATTTCCCCTTCGCGTTCGCGGAAGGAAGGTTGCGTTCGCGAAGGGTAGACTTGACAGACCATCGCGTTCGCGATATGAAGGGTGCGAACGCGAAGGGAAAAGGCTGGGGGGTCCAGGATTTGGTCTACGCGAACGCGAAGAGGAAAATTAGGCTAAGTCCCCAGGGCCAGATAACTCTATGCGAACGCGAGGTCAAGGGTGCGAACGCGATGAAGGAAAGACTCAGAGCTTCGCGAATGCGGGAGAAGCGTCGCGAACACGAAGAACAACGGGACCTGCAACAGCTGAAGCTAATTTCTGCAATTTTCCTAAGTTTGAAACCACCTCGAAACACCTCCGAAACACTCCCGAGCCCTCGGGGCTCCTAACCACACATATGCACTAACTCAACAACATCCTACGAGCTTAACCGTGCGATCAAATCGCCAAAATAACATCAAAACAACGAATCAAACCTCAAAATCACTAGTTTTTCTTCAAACTTCATAAACTTTCAAATTTAGAGTTTTAAGTCCGAAACACGTCAAACGACGCCCAATTTCAACCAAACTTCACAGAAATATCTTAAACCACATATAAGACCTGTACCGGGCGCCGGAACCAAAATACAGGCCCGATACCAACACGTTCTAATCAAATTTCATTTCCAATTTCCTTAAA
>NC_031990.1:40970844-41010503 GCF_001879085.1 Nicotiana attenuata
ATGAGAAGAGCTTTGAGCAGTGTTGCAGAAAACAAGAACCAGTTAAAGTGGTAGTGTCCGGGGCAGCTGTCAAGCCCACTGTGATTGTAAAAGGGGCTCGCACAGAGCCGGTTGTCATCAAGCCAGTGACTCAGCTACCAGTAATTAGCGAAAAGGCCGTCCCATGGAATTACGGCCGAGTGACAGTGATGTATCAGGGAAAGGAAGTTAAGGAAGAAGTTTGTGAAACCCATGGACTGACTCGCTCAGGAAGATGTTTTGCTCCTGACGAGCTGAGAAAGGCTAAACTCACCAAAGATAATCCAGTATCAGTAAAGAAAACTGTAACTGAAGAAGAGGCAGAAGAATTCTTGAAGAAGATGAAGGCACAGGATTATTCCATTGTAGAACAGTTGAGAAAGACCCCAGCGCAAATCTCTTTGCTATCATTACTGATCCACTCAGATGAGCACCGCCAGGCATTGATGAAAATTTTGAATGAGGCCCATGTTCCCGATAAGATTTCTGTGAACCACTTAGAGAAAATAGCAAACAAGATTTTTGAGGTCAACAGGGTTACATTTTCTGATGATGAGCTGCCTTTGGAAGGCACTGAACATAATAGAGCACTCTACCTCACGGTGAAATGTGAAGACTCTGTGGTCACCCGGGTGCTAGTTGATAACGGATCCAGTGAAAACATTTGCCCTCTCTCCACCCTGGAAAAATTAAAGGTGGACAGTGAGAGAATCCACAAGAATAGTATTTGTGTGCGAGGATTTGATGGAGGAGGCAAGGACACAGTTGGGGATATAGTGTTGGAACTGACAATAGGTCCAGTTGAATTCACTATAGAGTTCCAGGTGCTTGACGTGGCTGTCTCTTACAATCTCTTGTTAGGCCGACCCTGGATCCATGCAGCAAAGGCAGTGCCATCTACCTTGCACCAGATGGTTAAATTCGAGTGGGATAGGCAAGAGATCGTGGTGCATGGGGAGGATAGTTCGTGTAATCTGGGTGATGCCATTGTGCCTTTCATAGAAGCTGAGGATGACAAAGGCCCATGGGTTTATCAAGTCTTTGATACGGTATCGGTTGAAAAGATCCCGGAAGGGAAGTGTATTCCTGTGCCAAAGGTAGCTGCTGCATCCGTCATGGTTGCATCGGAAATGCTGAAGAACGGGTTTGTACCTGGAAAAGGCTTGGGTGCTTCTTTACAAGGCATCATACAGCCTGTATCCCTTCCTGCAAACCTGGATACTTTTGGTTTGGGTTTCAAGCCCACTGCTGCAGACATAAGGCGATCTAGAAAGATGAAAAAGAAAGCATAGACTCTTCCAAAACCTATCCCCCGTCTTTCCTGTTCCTTCGTAGGCCTGGTACTAAGAAGCACCTAGCAACAGCAATGCCCAATGGTGTGGTTGATCCCGACAAGGAGCTGATTGAGAGGTTTGAAAAGCTGTTTTATGAGGTGAATGTGTTGGAGGCCGGAGAAGGTCCAAGCAAGGCAGATGTTCAGTTCGTGGGGCCCCAGGCAAAGCTTAACAATTGGGAAGCAACTCCCCTTCCTACCCGGAGGGAGTCTTGGTAGTTAGTTTTGATTTCCTTTCAGTATAATCTGAATTATTTCCAAGGTTGTAATTCGGATGCTATGTTCCGTCCGTTTGGATGAGTTAAACCTTGTTATCTTAAATATTAATGAAATGCAATTTTCCTCTTTTTCACTCCTGATAGTTTTCATTTTTTGTCTTTCTTTTCTTTCTTGTACAGTCCCTTTTACGCTGGTTTCAGTGATGTGGCATGCATGAGGAGTCTTCAGCCCAGTCTTAACATCCAATCTAACTCAGACATAATAATACAAGAAATTGAGTGTGATGACGAAATAGAATATGATGATGAGGAAGCTTTTGAGGAAATCAGTAAAGAATTAAGCCACTTTGAAGAAAAACCCAAACCTAATCTGAATGATACAGAGGCAATCAATTTAGGGGATCAGGAGACTGTGCGGGAAACGAAAATAAGTGTCCATTTGGAACCTCAGCTCAGAGAAGAGATAATTAAAGCACTTTTTGAGTACAAAGATGTTTTTGCATGGTCATATGACGACATGCCAGGTTTAAGCACTGATTTGGTGGTCCACAAATTGCCCACTGACCCAGCAGGCCCTCCTGTCAAGCAGAAGCTAAGGAAATTTAAAACAGACATTAGTGTGAAAATCAAAGAAGAGGTCACCAAGCAGTTTGAGGCAAAGGTCATCCGGGTCTCGCGGTATCCCACCTGGTTAGCAAATGATGTGCTTGTGCCAAAGAAGGATGGAAAGACCAGAGTGTGCGTAGATTACCGTGACCTCAATAAGGCAAGTCCGAAAGACAACTTCCCACTACCAAACATCCACATATTGATTGACAATTGTGCCAAACATGAGATTGGTTCCTTCATGGATTGTTATACGGGCTATCACCAGATTTTGATGGATGAGGAGGATGCGGAAAAGACGGCATTTATCACACCTTGGGGAACGTATTGTTATAGAGTCATGCCATTTGGGTTGAAGAACGCGGGAGCAACGTATATGAGGGCGATGACCACCATGTTCCATGACATGATACATCGGGAAATTGAGGTCTATGTAGACGACGTAATCATAAAGTCGAGGAAACAATGTGACCATGTCCAGGACTTGAGGAAATTCATCCAGAGACTCCGCAGGTACAACCTCAAACTTAATCCAGCAAAGTGTGCGTTTGGAGTTCCATCTGGGAAGTTATTGGTATTCGTGGTAAGTCGGCGCGGTATTGAGTTAGACCCGTCCAAGATCAAAGCCATTCAGGAGCTACCGCCGCCAAGGAACAAGAAAGAGGTGATGAGTTTGCTTGGCAGGTTGAATTACATCAGCAGGTTCATTGCCCAGCTTACAACGACTTGCGAGCCCATCTTCAAGCTGCTAAAGAAAGATGATGCGGTCAGATGGACGGATGAATGTCAAGCAGTATTTGACAAGATTAAGGAGTATTTGGCTAGTCCACCTGTGCTGGTCCCGCCGGAGCCGGGAGGACCCTTGATCCTTTATCTGACCATTTTGGATAATTCTTTTGGTTGTGTACTGGGGCAGCATGACATCACAGGAAGGAAAGAGCAGGCAATTTACTACCTCAGCAAGAAGTTCACAACATATGAGGTGAAGTATACTTAACTTGAGAGGACGTGTTGTGCCTTAACTTGGGTAGCGCAGAAGTTGAAACATTACTTGTCAGCCTATACCACCTATCTCATCTCTCGGTTGGACCCATTGAAGTACATTTTTCAGAAACCCATGCCCACTGGGAGGCTGGCGAAATGGCAAATCTTGCTTACGGAGTTTGATATTGTCTACGTGACCCGGACTGCAATGAAAGCACAAGCACTGGCTGACCATTTGGCCGAGAATCCAGTTGATGATGAATATGAACCTTTGAAAACATACTTCCCCGATGAGGAGATAATGCATGTTGAAGAATTAGAACAAGTCGAGAAGCCAGGATGGAAACTGTTCTTTGACGGGGTTGCTAACGCGAAGGGTGTCGGGATAGGAGCAGTGCTAATTTCTGAGGCGGGGCAACACTACCCTATCACTGCTCAACTTCGTTTCTATTGCACCAATAACATGGCTGAATATGAGGGATGTATCTTGGGTTTGAGATTAGCTATAGACATGGGTGTCCAGGAAATCTTGGTCATGGGTGACTCGGATCTTCTGGTACACCAGATTCAGGGTGAATAGGAGACACGAGATTTGAAGCGCATACCATACCGGCAGTGTTTACATGAGCTTTGTTAATGGTTTCAATCAATAGATTTCAGGCATATTCCAAGGATTCACAATGAGGTTGCCGACGCTTTGGCCACTTTGGCGTCAATGCTGCATCATCCAGACAAGGCTTATGTGGACCCGTTACAGATTTAGGTCCGACATCAGCATGCCTATTGTAATATGGTGGAAGAAGAGCTTGATGGTGAGCCGTGGTTCCATGATATCAAAGAATATCTCCGGATGGGAGTATACCCAGCACAAGCTACATGGGATCAAAAGAGAGCAATTCGACGCTTGGCAAGCGGATTTTTCTTCAGTGGAGGAGTATTATACAAGAGAACTCCAGATCTTGGATTGTTGAGATGCATGGATGCTAAACAGGCTACGATTATCATGGTTGAGGTACATGCGGGAGTTTGCGGACCTCATATGAGTGGATATGTATTGGCAAAGAAGATTCTCCGAGCAAGTTATTATTGGCTTACTATGGAACGGGATTGCATCAGTTTCGTGCGCAAGTGTCATCAATGTCAGGTACATGGAGATTTGATTCATTCTCCACCATCTGAATTGCATACAATGTCGGCACCATGGCCGTTCGTTGCTTGGGGAATGGATGTCATTGGGCCGATCGAGCCAGCGGCGTCAAATGGGCACAGGTTCATTCTGGTAGCTATTGCTTATTTCACTAAGTGGGTGGAAGCAAAAACCTTCAAATCTGTGACCAAGAAGGTAGTGGTCGATTTTGTGCATTCGAATATCATCTGTCGGTTTGGGATCCCGATGGTGATCATCACAGACAATGGTGCCAATCTCAACAGTCATTTGATGGCAGAGACATGTCAGCAGTTTAAGATCATGCATCGCAATTCCACCCCATATCGTCCTAAGGCAAATGGAGCAGTCGAAGCAGCTAACAAGAACATCAAGAAAATACTTCGGAAAATGGTAGAGGGGTCCAGGCAATGGCATGAGAAGTTACCTTTTGCCCTTTTAGGCTATCACACTACTGTCCGCACTTCAGTAGGGGCAACTCCTTATTCAATAGTATATGGCACTGAAGCAGTAATACCCGCAGAGGTTGAAATCTCGTCCCTTCGGATCATCGCTGAGGCGGAAATTGATGACGTTGAATGGGTTAAAGCCCTCTTGGAACAACTAAGTTTGATTGATGAAAAGAAATTGGCAGCAGTATGTCACGGTCAGTTGTACCAACAGAGAATGGCAAGGGCATATAACAAGAAAGTGCGTCCGCGGAAGTTTGAAGTAGGGCAGTTGGTGTTGAGGCGTATCTTACCTCATTGGGCTGAGGCAAAAGAAAAGTTCGCCCCGATCTGGCAAGGGCCATTTGTTGTAACCAGAGTGTTGTCCAATGGTGCATTATATTTGACAGATGTGGAAGGCAAATGTGTAGAAATGGCTATCAACTCTGATGCAGTTAAGCGATACTATGTATGATTTCTTGGGTTAATTGTACTTTATTGTATTTGGCATATTTTTGAGATTGAAATGACGAAGGCATTTTGTTCTGCTATCCAAACACTATATCCTTTGTTACCCCTTTTGAGCCTCATTTACTTTCTTTCGTACCCCTCTTTCGGAATCAATAACAACTCGGAAGCTCGAGCAAGGCAAATCAGTGAAGAAATAAGAAAACACAGTCCAACGGAAAGAAAAGAAAAAAAAAGAAAAAGAAAAAGGGAAAAAGAAAAAAAAGAAAAGAAAAAAAGAAATGAAAAGAAAAAAAAAGAAAAGAAAAGAAAAAGAAATGAAAAGAAAGAAAAGAAAGTGGAAGAAAAGGAAAGATTGCAACAGCAATGTAATTCCTATGACTTGAACTACGCTTGACTTGATCCCGAAAGGGTACGTAGGCAGCCTCTCTCTGAGTTTCAGTCACACAGAAATAAAAGTCCAAAGTCCCCAAGGAAGAAACTGGGGCAGAAGTTGTGGTTGTTGTGAGAAATCTGATTCCGAAAGTTGTAATTTTGAGCCCACGTTGAATTGTTTTGAGCCTTTGCACGTGAGTTTTGCCCTATATGAATCTCCCAGAAATTTAAAACAAAATAATTTTTTTCAGTGTTTGCAATTTTGTGGATTTTTGTGACATTTTCTGTTAATTGTTTGCATTTTTGTTTGTGCATTTTAATTAGTGAAAAATACAAAAAAAATGTGTTTCATGTGCATTTAGGAGTTAATTTTTGCATTTTAAGAATTATTCAATTTAGTGGCTTTATAAAAAGGGAAAATCGTAAAAAAAAAATAGTTTAATTTGAACTCTTTAAGTTTAACTTTGATTTTGAATAGTTTTCTTTTAATTTGTTGGTTAATTAATTGTAATAATTGTCATCTAGGTTTAATTAGTGTTTTGATAGGTTAATTAGGTTTTATTTCAGATTTTGATTTAATTATGGAAAAAAAAAGAGAATGTAAAAGGAATTTTGGAAATTGATTTTATTTAGAAATACAAAAGAGGGAAATCAGGTTGGGCCAATTCCTCTTAGTTTATTCGAGCCCAGTATCCATCTACACCCATTCAGCCCAAGACATTTAGAGCCCCAGGCCAACCCCCAAACCCGGTTAAAATCGAGCCCAGTCCACCCCAACCCGGTCCAGCACCTGTCCCCATTAAAACGACACCGTTTTGGACTCAACAAATCTCAGCCGTCTAGGTTGGTTATCCAACGGTTGAGATGCCCACCTTATTTAATATATAATTGTCTAAACGTCACCCCCCCCAGGACCCCCCTACCTTCGTCTCTTTCATAGCCAACGCTTCTCCGCCGCCGGCCGGAAATCGCCTCCGCCGGCGGCGATCCTCCGATGACCCCTAAAATTACACCATACCTCCCTTTTCACCTCCTCATTCCGGATCTAAACTTAGTTTCCTCCAAAACCTAGCCGAACTGGTCGAATAATTGGATCAGTGGTCGCCGCCTCCGCCGCTCACGGCGGCGCCACCCCCAAACTGTACCAAATTAACACCAAGACCCCTCCTCACCTCCCTTATTACGAATCCACAACTTACAGCCTTCAAATATTCCCCGAAGGCCTCGAATATTAGATTAAAAATGAGCCTGAAACCCTAAATTTCCAAGAATTGGAGGTATTTCATTTTTTCTTTCTTTATTTTCTATTTTTACTTTATTAGGGTTCTGATTAATGTTCTTCATGATTAATTGATTTAGAAATTTTAGGGGTTTTAATTGTTTCTATTTTCGTTTTAGTTTTGGTTTAATTTGGTTTTGTTTTGATTCTAGTTTGATTTTGTGTTTGGTTGTGATTAAATGATTCATGATTGCCGTTGATAATCTGATTTTAGTTCCAATTGCCATTAATTATCAGTCTACTGTTTCTTAGATTTAATTGTTTAATTAATTTAATTTTTAGGATCTTTTGGTTATAGCTGAATATGATAGAATCTTGGTCAATCTTGACCAGTTATCAAGGTAAGAGGGGGGGCTGGTTTAACATGGTAAATTTCAGAATAAGAAAAGGGTAGTTCAGGGAATTCAACATAGGGAATCTTTTTAGTAACTGAAAATGGAGCTCCCTAGGACCTTCTAGATGGGGATTTAATCCGAAATTCAACAAATGGGTGTTATAACTTGGGAAACAAGTCAGTCCTTCAGGGACTTTTAAGCTAAAAATTGAAAATAACTAGGGACCTAAGGGGTAAATTAAAATCTGAAAGTTTGCCCTATTGGCTTGCCTATAAAGGCACTCTTTCTTGCCTTAGAAGGGGGACCCCAATAGATTTTAGAGCTGCTAACCTTCTAAAAAATCATAGGAAAAAAAAGAAGGAAAAGGGCTAGAAAATCCAGAAATAAAAGGGGCGGCTGAAACTTCTCTTAAAATACTGTTCTATTGGTTTCTTTGCTGATTTTGTTGAAGTTCGGAGTCTCTGAAGTAACCTTGAGTCATTTTGGGGTTGAAATGAGTTGAAATTTGGATATTTTTAAAGCTGGTTTAAGTTTATTTAATTGGAAAACACTGTTACATTGAGGTTTCTGCTTGGAGTTCTGGAATTTCTCATTTTCTGGATGATATTAAGTTCCTTTCGAGTTTTAAAAAATGGATTTCTGTTGCTGTTGATTGCTGAGTTGTGGCTGTCTATTTTTGCCTCATTTCCATCTTCCTTTTCATTTCCAGGTACACATTTCTTAGATCTACCTAATGTAAAGCTTGACTCGAAGTTGAAATGGAAACTTGGAGCCCTGGAACATAGCGTCAATCTGTTTTCCCTCCTTTTGTTCATATTTTAGTTTTATTTGTTGTAAATACATTGTTTGAGTTGTATGGTGTATTGCACTTTGTTGGATGTTTCGTATTACTTTTCTAAGAACTGCTTGTGGTTTGAACCTAGTGGAATTCTTCTCTATCAAGCATCTCATAGCTAGATATAGGTTGTGACAAGTGAACTCATATTATTGTACTTGATTTGGACTGTCAAATTTGATGGAAATCTGTTTAATTGAATCATTAATTAGATTCTGTGTCAGCTATGTTAGTTAGATTTAATAGTAGTGTATTTAGTTTAAATAGATTCTTCCAATACTGAAACTACGCATGTGTCACTGCTGCTGTAGGTACAGAATTGGTAGTTTACTGAAATGTATTTTTGGTCAAAATAATGGACTTCTTAGTATTCACGGAGCTTGAGAATTATTAAGGTGATTATATGCTATATAGTAACATTTTGTTGACTTACAACTGTTGAAAGGATAGTTGGAATTTGTATCACGACCCAACCCCGGTCGTGATGGCGCCCAACACATTGCTAGGCAAGCCCGACCATTTACACAACCTTAGCCAAATAATCTAAATAAATAAATAAATGTTCACTACTATAATACCAATTTAGTGCGGAAGTTCTGATATAATCTTTAACATTCGAAAACCCCAAAATAAAATGCTAAATAGCCCACGGAATCTGGTGTCACGAACATGAGCCTCTAGAAACAGATTATTCACCTATTATAAGTCCGACTAAGAAAAATATACGAATAAAATAATAAAAGATAGAAGGGAGAGATCAAGGCTGCGATCGCCATTTAGCTATCTCGATACTCCCGAATATTTACTGCTCCGCTAAACAAGTCCTCACTCAACCCTGTGGTGTACCTGAATCTGCACACAAGGTGCAGGGAGTATTGTGAGTACTTCCAACCCAAAAAGTAATGAATATAAATAAAGTCTGAGGATAAGAAATCCTAAATAAACACAAAGTAAAACTATAAATACAACAACGTGGACCAATAGCATAATACAGTAAACATTAAAAACAGTTATAATAAAGTCACACCAGAATGAAAATAAATAACAATTAAATATGCAATGCAACACATAAACCGGTACCTCCAGTACCCCGCTGCGGCCGTGCAGCCCGCTCCATTTATTTAACGTCGACGGCGCTCACTGGGGGTGTGCAGACTCCGGGAGGGGCCCCTTACGGCCCAAGCGCAATAATAAGCCATCTCGTGGCATCAAACAGGCCCTTGGCCTCATATCAATATCATTTTAATACTGCTGCAGCGTGCAGCCCGATCCCATACTCAGTCCAAAAATCACACAATAGTATAAAAATATTCAGCCCAAACTTCATTTAGAAATATTAACTTAATATCTAATTTAAGAAAAAGGCTGAGACTTCAAACACAGTATTAAATACCAGGACTGAGTTTAATATTTATAAATATGGTAAGAAACCATTAAAATAATCCCTGAAGGAATCAAGTAGTTGGCACGAAGCCCAATTATGACAATTAATCCATTTTTATAAGGATATTACAAATCTACAATCAAATAGGTATCAATTTTATTAAGCGGGACGGACCAAGTCACAGTCCCTGACGGTGCTCTACTCCACGTCCGTTATCCGGCGTGCAAGTCACCTCACGTAGCACTACGATGTGCAAATTCGGGGTTTCAAACCCTCAACACAGCATTTACATTTATTACTAACTCAAGCCGGCCAAAGTCCTAGCTTGCTATGCCCTTGCCTTTCGAATTCACCTCTTCGCGCGTCGAATCTGACCAAAACTACAACGAATATGTCACAATATGCTAAGGGAATATAACCTAATCGAAAAGACTCGAAAAACATTGAAAATCACGAAGTTTGCAAAACCCGAGCCCCGGGCCCACTTCTCAAAAAATTATAAAATTTATATCACCGGACTCCTTATCTCGCCACGAGTCCATGCATATAAAGAACATCAAAATCGGAGTCCAAATGACCCCTCAAATTCCCATTTTTGTTCTCTTAGGTTTCAAGCCCTAAACCACCATTTTTGACTCTAATTCCTTGAGTTTTCAGTGAAATTTCATGTATTTGCATGATAAAATTGTTTTCTAAGTCCAAGAATGCTTACCTGATCGAAGTCCTTGAATTTCCTCTTCAAAATCGCTCAAGAACACCCCAAGTCCGAGGTCAAAATATGTGTTCTGTAAATATTTCGCGAAGGGAATTAAAACCCTTTCTGACCAGTTATTTCCGCATCTGCGGCTACATAGCCGCATCTGCGACTTTCGCTTTTGCGATGGGGAGCCGCTTCTGCGGACAAGACCGCTTCTGCGGTCTCGCATCTGCGATTCCTTTTACGCAGGTGCGGTTCGCTTTAGCCTTCCAAAATTCCGCATCCGCGGTCCTACTGTCGCATCCGCGACTCCGCAGATAAAGTTAAAGAAGATAGAGGCGGTGCAGAGTTGGCCTAGACCGGCCTCAGCCACAGAGATTCGCAGCTTCCTAGGGTTGGCAGGTTACTATCGCCGGTTTGTGCAGGGATTTTCCTCTATTGCATCACCCTTGACCAAGTTGACTCAGAAGGGTGTCGCATTTGTATGGTTGGACGAGTGTGAGGAGAGCTTTCAGAAGCTCAAGACAGCTTTGACCACAGCTCCAGTGTTAGTCTTGCCATCAGCTTCAGGATCTTATACGGTATATTGCGATGCTTCGAGAGTTGGGATTGGTTGTGTTTTGATGCAGGAAGGTAGAGTTATTGCGTATGCTTCTCGTCAGTTGAAGCCCCATGAGCAGAACTACCCCGTCCATGGCTTGGAGCTAGCAGCTATAGTTCATGCACTGAAGATTTGGAGGCATTACTTGTATGGCGTATCCTGTGAGGTATTCACTGATCATCGCAGTCTTCAGCATTTGTTCAAGCAAAAGGATCTTAATTTGAGGCAGCGTAGATGGTTGGAGCTACTTAAGGATTATGACATTACTATCCTGTATCACCCGGGGAAGGCTAATGTAGTGGCCGATGCTTTGAGTCGGAAGTCGGTGAGTATGGGGAGCTTGGCATACATTCCAGTTGAGGAGAGGCCATTTGCAGTCGATGTTCAGGCCTTGGCCAACCGATTTGTGAGATTAGATATTTCAGAGCCCAGTCGAGTGTTGACTTGTGTGGTTTCTCGGTCTTCCTTGTATGACCGCATCAGGGAGTGTCAGTATGATGATCCGCATTTGCTTGTCCTTAAGGACAGGGTTCAGCATGATGATGCCAGGGATGTGACCATTGGAGATGATGGTGTGTTGAGGATGCAGGGCTGGATTTGCGTGCCCAATGTGGATGGGCTTCAGGAGTTGATATTGGAGGAGGCCCATAGCTCGCGGTATTCCATTCATCCGGATGCCGCGAAGATGTTCAGGATCTCAGACAGCTCTATTGGTGGCGGAGGATGAAGAGAGATATTGTGGAGTATGTAGCCCGGTGTCTTAATTGTCAGCAAGTGAAATATGAGCATCAGAGACCGGGTGGCTTACATCAGCATATGGTTATTCCTGAGTGGAAGTGGGAGAAGATCACTATGGATTTTGTTACCGGACTTCCACGAACTCTGAAGAAATTTGATGCTATTTGGGTGATTGTAGACAGGCTGACCAAGTCCGCGCACTTCATTCCAGTTTGTACTACTTATTCTTCAGAGCGGCTGGCAGAGATCTATATTCGGGAGATAGTTCGATTGCATGGTGTCCCGGTTTCCATCATATCAGATCGGGGCACTCAGTTCACCTCTCAGTTTTGGCAGGCGGTTTAGCGATAGTTGGGTACTCAGGTGCAGTTGAGCACAGCTTTTCACCCTCAGACGGACGCGCAGTCCGAGCACACCATTCAGATATTGGAGGATATGTTACGTGCCTGTGTTATTGACTTTGGAGGGTCATGGGATCGGTTTCTACCGCTTGCAGAGTTTGCCTACAACAATAGCTATCAGTCCAGCATTCAGAAGGCACCGTATGAGGCCTTGTATGGGAGGCGGTGTAGATCTCCAGTTGGTTGGTTCGAGCACGGGGAGGCTAGGTTATTGGGGACAGAATTGGTTCGAGATGCATTGGAGAAGGTAAAGGTGATTCAGGAGAGACTCCGTACAGCACAGTCAAGACAGAAGAGCTATGCAGACAGGAAGGTTCGAGATATATCTTTTATGATTGGTGAGAAGGTCTTGCTGAAGGTTTCACCCACAAAGGGTGTTATGATATTTGGGAAGAAAGGGAAGCTGAGTCCGCGGTTCATTGGGCCTTTTGAGGTACTTAGGAGGATTGGGGAGGTGGCTTATAAGCTTGCCTTGCCACCTAGCTTGTCGGGCGTGCATCCAGTTTTTCATGTGTCTATGCTCCGGAAGTACATTGGGGACCCGTCCCACCTTTTAGATTTCAGTACAGTTCAGCTGGAGGGTGACTTGACTTATGAGGTACGTTTTAGATTTCAGTACAGTTCAGCTGGAGGCTGCTCCTAAGTCATATATGACTATAGCGCGGATCGGTAGAGTAAAATAGATACATATATGATGCATGCTGGACTCATGGATTCACGTTCTAAACCTTTTGGAGTGACATAAGGTCATTGCACCATCGATTAACATTATGGACATCATACCATCACTATGACTTCACTAGGACTCAAGGATCATACATACTTTCTTGGAATAACTTTGTAAGGAAAGAACAACATGGACAACCTTAGTTGCTAGGAGTATATTCATTATGAAATAGCGTATCGTTTACATTCGTTTCACTATAGATCATGCCAAAAGAATGAAGGGAGAGCCTTAACATACCTTGTATATTCTTCCCAACCTCAAGCTATGCAATTTCGCGGCTCCTTAGTCTACAATAAGAGAAATGACACTCTCGTTATCGTTTAAGCGTCGCAACTATTATGTATCGACCACAACATATTTTACAATAAAACGGACAGCACCTCCCCTATATATGACTTCACACTAGTCAAAACAATCACAAACAGCCCAACATACTCATATCACTTCATACACAACACAACAACCATAATAGTGTCAAACAATCCGAAAATGTTATGACGAACGACCAACAAACAACCTTTCCATTATGTGGTGCTTCTCCACACCCTTCCTCCTCTCAACTCCATAAAAACAGTAGTAAAAGAGACAACCCAATACCAACACGAAACAGCCCAAAAACAGTCTCACAAGTTCATCAACTCAAACATAATTTTTCGGTTTACTTAAACACGTTTCGACTTGTCTTTTCTTTCAAATTGAGAAATACAACCAAAAGTACATCATTGCACCTCTTGTCCAATAAACCAGCCATGAATATAACTTAAAAATAAGTTCACAACCAGCCAACCATTGCACAAGATCAAACAACATACCATTCTTCCGAAACTAGCTAGGTCTATTCTTTACGATCGAGTTACAACTCGCAAACGCATAGATAATGGAAGGAGAAGCATAAACTTACCTTGTACTGAGTATCACCCACAAACCTGGTCCTTTTTAATAAAAAATAAGTTCCTGAACGCGGATACAAGAAGGAGAAAGAGAAACTAGCATGCTGTCCGGACTTTTCAGCACTAGAATCGTGTCGTAACACCCGGAATACCCTAGGGTTTGGGTGGGATTTTGGGGGAGGAGTTGCAGGGTTTCAATTAGGTTTTCTTGGTCTGAAATACAAGTGAAATAACTCAGTTTGTATTCCCTTAAAAGACCCCTCTTGGCCGACTTTGGGGCTTTTAATTAAGTCCTCTCATTTTGGCAAGTAGGTGATGCACCTACTTGTCACCTACCAGTCTGCGCTGTCTCGCAAAAATGCAAATATCTCTCTACTCCAATATCGTATCGACAAACGGTTCAATATGTTGAAAACTAGACTCGTATATCTTCAATTTGATATGTAGATCATCCATTGACTCCAAGTATATTGGGAGAAAAGTACATCTACATTTGACCTAAATTTCAACATATTATAAATGGAACTTGTGATGACCTTTTCCAACTTTTGTTCCACAACTCGCTTGACTTCAAAACATAACACCAACTATCGTACGACTAAAATAACTCATAATATAATCTCCTTATAATGTTAATAACCCTAGTATCACCCCAAAAGTACATGGTAAAATATTCCAACTTGTCGACTTTCGACGAAACTTATTTTCTTCAATTCGCTTAGCTTCTAAGCCTTCAAACCCTCTTGCTACTTGGTACTAATGATCTTAAATATTTGTAACCTCCACATTAACATGATGAACTAACTTTATAAACTTTTAAAAGACGATTCCCTTTCTGAGCTTACATTAATTGACTTATGATGTATTCTTACATACGAAAACACGGGGTGTAACATCATTCCCCCCTTTGGAATATTCGTCCTCGAATGTTGATTAATGCGCTTATCACTCTCATAACCTGTAGCTCTTAAGAATTCTTTAATATTGTCCTTGACATCTAGGAAGCTGTTTTGTAAATAAATGAAAAGGCCAGGGTATTCCCACCTTTAGGCTTCTTTCTCATACCACGACCTGTGGTCGAAATTTTCCAATATCGTAACATTTTCTACCTTATGTCATGCAGTATGTACGACTGTGTCATTTTATGAGTGCCTAGCGACTCGTCTTCCCTTTTTCCTCCATCTTTTAGCCAATCTCTAAGCCTCACTTTATGAACATATACAGAATTATGACAAGCTGTCTCTCTAGGCATCTATAGGTGTACTAATGTCTTTCGCTTGGTACTTTATCGAACTTAAGACTATTGCTATCTCTTGTTTCATAGCCTTGTATATCTATCCTTATGGATTTACTACATTTAGGTAGGTTATACTATACCATAAAAATTACTTCGGTTTATTATTACCGAGGGTTTGCTACCCAACTCCAAGTTACTCTTTCGCTGCTTATCCTATATGTATAAATCTAAGTCCTTTAGTGCTTCCTCATTATTATTCATCTTAAGAATAACAAACAAATCTCATCTTGTACTTTGGAACTTGTACGCATCTATTGTTTATTCACCTTAATGTTGAAATATAATCTATCACTGATAACTTGTAACCTCTTACGTAATACACTATCACTAGGGCTCACATCTTACCGAGGAACATCTGAAGTGATTTCTTGATACACCTAGGGATAATACTATACTTCAATAACCATATTTCATTGCATCCCAATGCGATTCATCTTATGGGGGTATCTAATCCCGTGCAATTAATAAAATCCCTTTCACGTTAAATCATTCCTCAATCAAAGGCCTAAGCGCCATCCTCTTATTAATCACAATTACACCCTTATTCTACTGCCAGGGCAGCATTCCATCTCTTCTAAATGCACCTAGTCTTAGACTCCTTTGTGTTCATTCAGGCTGTACCGAGCTCTTTATTACATATGGAAATCATCAGCTCCCTTGTTTTGATGGGTTTAACTCCCAAGGACATACATATTCTCGTCACCTTCTCACTCACCTTTTCACATCCTACTCCTATCTACCTAAAACCTGTTGCTCTACAATCTTACTTAGGACCTCACCGATCTATTTATAATACTCGCAACCTTCCTACTTGCTACCACCATAAATTTCCTTTCGTGCCTTCTCNAGATGCAGTTACTAGTACCTCAAATGACTAGCTACTGAACATATAGGGCATACATAACATGCTCAGTAAACAATCAGACCTCCAATTCAAACCCAGGATTCCATCAAATTGCATTTAAACATATCGGGATAATCTAAGTAAATCACATAATCAACTAACAAGCATAGATACAAATACTACGCATTACATGAATTACATACAGACCCTACACAATAGTTAAAAATCAAAGTAGATCCAGGCAAATAGATTCAGAAGGTAAAAACTGATAGAATTTCGAATCAAAAAATAGTGCATGAGCTTCATCTCTTGTTCTCTCATTTCATTTCCTCAAATTCCATGACAATCAATTGAGTTTAAAAAATCATGTACCTGGATATGGCCACACAAAAGGTAAATTAGAATCAGAGGTGCAGCAAATGATAATCAGTAGCAGCGAACAGCAATCAACAACAGTTTAAGATCAATTTCAAACCCAAGAAATGGTATCAAGCAGCCAAGGAATTAGTTTCAGGCGAGCAACACCAGTAAGCACCCAAACCAAACTCGAAGGAACCAAATTCAAACTCAAAATCACCCTAGGAACTTCTGAAGCCTTAACTACTGAAACCCAAAGCAATTCAAACCATTTTTCAACCTTAGACAAGCTGGAGAATGAATTCTAGAACTTAGAGCCTCGACATCACTCTAAAAATTCAATGGAATAGTAATTTTTGGAATTTTGGTCGCCTGAAGTTTCAGAGCTCTTCAGTGTTTTTTAATGCCCAAAAATCTCTCCCTTTAGCTCTAAGTAACAATGCCTTTATAGACAAGTTACTAGGGCAGCTTCAGACTTTAGGTTTTTAGCCTTTAGTCCTTTTATTTTTCTATTTTTGCTACTTAAACCCCTCATTTTATGACTTGTTAGTCAAGTTATACTACCAAGTTCCTGAATTTCAAATTAAAACCCCAATCTAGAAGGTCCTAGGGAGTTCCATTTTCAGTTACTAAAAGATTCCCTATGTTGAATTCCCTGAACTACCCTTTTCTTATTCTGAAATTTACCATGTTAAACCAGCCCCCCCTCTTACCTTGATAACTGGTCAAAATTTGACCAAGATTCTATCCTATTCAGCTATAACCAAAAGATCCTAAAAATTAAACTAATTAAACAATTAAATCTAAGAAATAGTAGACTGATAATTAATGGCAATTGGAACTAAAATCAGATTATCAACGACAATCATGATTCATTTAATCACAACCAAACACAAAATCAAACTAGAATCGAAACAAAACCAAATAAAACCAAAACTAAAACGAAAATAGAAACAATTAAAACCCCTAAAATTTCTAAATCAATTAATCATGAAGAATATTAATCAGAACCCTAATAAAGTAAAAACAGAAAATAAAGAAAGAAAAAATGAAATACCTCCAATTCTTGGAAATTTAGGGTTTCAGACTTATTTTTGATCTAATATTCGAGGCCTTTGGGGAATATTTGAAGGCTGTAAGTTGTGGATTCGTAATAAGGGAGGTGAGGAGGGGTCTTGGTGTTAATTTGGTACGGTTTGGGGGTGGCGCCGCCGTGAGCGGCGGAGGCGGCGACCACTGATCCAATTATTCGACCAGTTCGGCTAGGTTTTGGAGGAAACTAAGTTTAGATCCGGAATGGGGAGGTGAAGAGGGAGGTATGGTGTAATTTTAGGGGTCATCGGAGGATCGCCGCCGGCGGAGGCGATTTCCGGCCGGCGGCGGACGGTGGGAGGCGGCGGAGAAGCGGTGGCTATGAAAGAGACGAAGGTAGGGGGGTCCTGGGGGGGTGACATTTTGACAATTATATATTAAACAAGGTTGGCTTCTCAACCGTTGGATCAACAACCTAGACGACTGAGATTTGTTGAGTCCAAAACGGCGTCGTTTTGATGGGGGCAGGGGCTGGACCGGGTTAGGGTGGACTGGGCTCGATTTAATCGGGTTTGGGGGTTGGCTTGGGGCTCTATATGACTTGGGTTGAATGGGTGTAGATGGGTACTGGGCTCGAATAAATTAAGAGGAATTGGCCCAAGCTGATTTCCCTCTTTTGTATTTCTAAATCAAATCAATTTTCAAAATTCCTTTTACATTCTCTTTTTTTTTTCCAAAATTGAATCAAAATCTGAAATAAAACCTAATTAACCTATCAAAACACTAATTAAACCTAGATGACAATTATCATAATTAATTAACCAACAAATTAAAAGAAAACTATTCAAAATCAAAGTTAAACTTAAAGAGTTCAAATTAAACAATTTTTTTTTACGATTTTCCCTTTTTACAAAGCCACTAACTTGAATAATTCTTAAAATGCAAAAATTAACTCCTTAATGCACATGAAACACATTTTTTGTATTTTTCACTAATTAAAATGCATAAACAAAAATGCAAACAATTAACAGAAAATGTCACAAAAATCCACAAAATTGCAAACATTGAAAAAAATTATTTTGTTTTGAATTTCTGGGAGTAATTCATATAGGGCAAAAATCACGTGCTCACAGCTGCCCCTCTTTGCTCGGAAACACGAAGAGTTTTCGTGCAAAGATAAGTGAGCGGATACGAGCAATTTTTGCCCGTTTAAATACTCCGTGGGAAGCATTTTTGAAAGATTTGACCGCACCCTGCTTCCGAGGTTGCCTACATATCCTTGGCTAAAAAGGAATCAGGTCAGTGTAGTTCAGGAAGGTCTGGTAGCTGGGACTACCATGAAGCTGTGATTTCACTGTTGCTGCTGCTGCTATTGCTTACTGAACCCCCTTATTACACCATGTCAAAAATAAAAGAAACTAGACTAAGCTATGATCTATGAATTAAAAAACCTATCTATGTCTTCAAACTTGATCTTGTATTCTTGTTGCCTTGTTGTCTTGTAATCTCCCGGCGACATCCTTTTGTTGCTGCCTTGAATTGTGATCTGAGATTTTGCCCTTTCTCCAGGTGGCTGCCTGACTGCTGACTACACTTCGAGATGTTTTCCTTTCTCCGAGTGATGCTTGACCGCTGAACTCGAATGTATTCCCTGCTCTCCAGGTGGGTTCCTTATTGCTGTACTGAACGGTATTCCTCTGTTCTTCAGGCGGGTTCCTGATTGCTGAAAATTGAATTGTAATACCTCTGTTCTCCAAGCGGGCTCCTGACTGCTGAAACTTGAAATGTATGCCTCTGTTCTCCAGGCGGGCTCCTGACTGCTGAAACTTGAAACGCATTCCCTTGTTCTCCAGGTGGGCTCCTGACTGCAACAAAACAAACAAAGAAAATTTTCTGCCCCAGTTGGTGACTGGGTACAACACGTTATCAAATATTAATAATTAAAAGCTAAAATTTGAATCGTACCTCCCTTGTTCTCCAGGTGGGTTCCTGACTGCTGAAACTTGAAAGGTATGCCTCTGTTCTCCAGGCGGGCTCCTGACTGCTGAAACTTGAAATGTGTGCCTCTGTTCTCTAGGCGGGCTCCTGACTTCAACAAAATAAACAAAAACAAAGAAAATCTCTTGCCCCAGTTTGGTGACTGGGCATCATATTACCAGATGTTAAGAAGAATTTGAAAACTAAAACTTGAATTGTAATACCTCTGTTCTCCAGGCGGGCTCCTGACTGCTGAAACTTGAATTGTAATACCTCTGTTCTCCAGGCGGGCTCCTGACTGCTGAAACTTGAAATGTGTGCCTCTGTTCTCCAGGTGGGCGCCTGATTGCTGAAGCTTGACAAGTATTCCCTTGTTCTCCAGGTGGGCTCCTGATTGCTAAACTTGAAAAGTATTCCCTTGTTCTCCAGGTAGGCTCCTGATTGCTGAACTTGAAAAGCATTCCCTTGTTCTCCAGGTGGGCTCCTGACTGCAACAAAACAAACAAAGAAAATTTTCTGCCCCAGTTTGGTGACTGGGTACAGCATGTTGTCAAATATTAAAAATTAAAAACTAAAATTTGAATTGCACTTCCCTTGTTCTCCAGGTGGGGTCCTGACTACTAAACTTAAAAAGCATTCGCTTGTTCTCCAGGTGGGCTCCTGACTGTAACAAGATAAACAAACAAAGAAAATTTCTGCCCCAGTTCGGTAACTGGGTACATGGGTAAGTGTTAAACTGAATTATTCTACCAACTATTATAAGAATTTGAAAGCTAAATCCTATTATCCAGGGAGGTCCTGACAACTTCTAATAATTATGAACCTAGGTTATATCCTCTAGAGGTATTACCCCCACTACATTTGTTATCTAGAAGGTCTTAAACTACTCCCCATTATCCAGGTGGGTCCTGGCAACTTCTAGTTAAAAGACAGTTTTTTAACCTAAGCTATATCTACTGAAGGTACGACTTCCACTATATTTTGTTATCTAAGCAAACCTTAAAACTGCGTCCCATTATCCAGGAGGGTCCTGGAAATCAAAATTTAAGCCTTATCTTAAGTGTGTCAATTCAACGGTTGGATTATACTATCCTACAACAATGCCTTGTTACCTAATGGTTCTTAAAACTGTGTCCCATTATTCAGGAGGGTCCTGACCACACCTAACTAAATCCTATCTTAGACAACCCAGGATACATTTGTGCTAAATTATGCTACTCATACTTGTTTGGAAATTTAAATTAAGTCCCATTTTCCAGGAGGATCCTGAGAATTTCCGTCATACCTATTTTGGGTGCTTGCCTTTTCCTTAAGGATGGTTTCTCCAAAACCAATGAAAACTTTCTGCCCCTGTTTCAATCAAGAAAAATCTTGTCAGTTTTAAAAATGTGGATAGTTGCTGGCATTCTTGCTAGGTACATCCCTGCCGCTGGGCTTTGCTCCGTCTCGCTTTCCTGGACTTGCCTTGAACCCCCTCGACTTCCTTACCGAATTTCAACCCTCTTGACTCTGATGACCCAAGTGTTCTATTCCATATTGTTGTTCTTGTGTTTCTGACCCCTCTTTTGAAACTTCGCTCCTCCACAATTATCCGACTAATCCACCGATGAAACCTCCAGTGGTCCTTTATGACTTACTTTGCTTTTCAACATTTTTGATATACTCTGGCCCTGTCTGTACAACTAAGAAGCTGGTAGTTATCCTTGACATTCCTTCCTTTTGTTTCGAACAGAACTGACACTGAAACATCTTAAAGATAGACCTCGAAAGAATGAAATGCAATGACCTCGAGGGTTAAGGATAAAGAGAATCCGAGAACGGATGATTTGTAATGAAGAAAGAAGAGAATGAGACTTATCTGAGTGGAACAGCTGATACCATTGAGCATGCCATGCATTTCGGATTAACCAGCCCAGTCCGTCTACCAATCAACTTTCAATTGTCACATTTGTCGTTTCGGACTTTCACAACCTGATTTTTACCCAAACCCAAACCTTGCTCGTCTTGCAATGTCCTGAGCATCTTTTGACCACAGACTTATCTCATTTTCCCGTCTGAAAAACTCGCCTTCGCCTTACGGGTTTTCACTAATAAGACTCTCTCATTTTGGTTCCTCTCAACTCACTTCGCCTTATGGTGCCCGTGAGGGTTTTCACCGATAAGACTCTCTCATTTTTGATTTCTCTCAACTCGCTTCGCCTTACGGTGCCCGTGAGGGTTTTCACCAATAAGACTCTCTCATTTTCATTATTTTTCCCCTGCACCGGAGTGTTTCCCCTGATGTGAATCACTTTTACTTGCTCGTATTGGCACTTCTTGAAGATTGATCAGAAGGTCTTTCTTTGGACCGTAATGTGGGCTTTTGGATGGGGTTAGAAAGAAAGGGTATAAAAGGCTCTAAAACAATTCAATATGGGTTCACAACTACAACTTTCGGAAACAGATTTCTCACAACAACCACAACTTCTGCCCCAGTTTCTTCCTTGGGGACTTTGGACTTTTATTTCTGTGTGACTGAACCTCAAAGAGAGGCTGCCTACGTACCCTTTCGGGATCAAGTCAAGCGTAGTTCAAGTCATAGGAATTACTTTGCTGTTGCAATCTTTCCTTTTCTTCCACTTTCTTTTCTTTCTTTTTATTTCTTTTTCTTTTCTTTTCTTTTCTTTTCTTTTTTTTTTCTTTTCATTTCTTTTTTTCTTTCTTCATTTTTCTTTTCTTTTTTTTCTTTTTCCCTTTTTCTTTTTCTTTTTTTTTCTTTTTTTTTCTTATCTTTCCGTTGGACTGTGTTTTCTTATTTCTTCACTGATTTGCCTTGCTCGTGCTTCCGAGTTGTTATTGATTCCAAAAGAGGGGTACGAAAGAAAGTAAATGAGGCTCAAAAGGGGTAACAAAGGATAAAGTGTTTGGATAGCAGAACAAAATGCCTTCGTCATTTCAATCTCAAAAATATGCCAAGTACAAACTACACAATTAAACATATATATGAGGAAAGCATACGTAACATCTTTTGATTGCACCAGAATTACTAACCATATCCACACATTTGCCTTCTATATTTGTCAATTACCCCGCACCATTGGACAACAATCTCGGTACCACGAATGGTCCCTTTAGGCTTGGGGAAAAATTGCCTTTGGCTTCAAACCGATGCGGGATGATGCATTTCAACAGTATTTCTTTATGTTCCGTCTGCCCCAGTTTCACATAACTTAGGCTCGAAGTGATCTCAAAATGCCCTTACGTATTTCCCTCGAATGTCCTTAAATCTTCAACATTGTCTTATTGCTTCTGACCATGCTGAGAATTATGCATGCATGTCATGGCACTAGAATCAGCAGGAAAAGAACTGTGGAAAGAACTAAGCAAAAGAAAATGACTAGAAATAACAGAAAATAGGAAATTGTATTAGACAGACGGTGAAACGGTTCGAACAACAAGACAAGAAAACTAGACTGGGGTTACAACCCTGGAACAAACCTAGACAGCACTAAACGAGCTACTACGACTAAACAAACCAAGCAAAATGAAAGGATAGAAGGGTTTGAGTCACAAGACAATATCCGGATTACAACCCTGAAATAACCCGGACAACAGAAATGACAACAAGATAAACCACCAAACTCCACTCCGGCTGACCAAGAAATGGAGAGTCTTCCTAATTACCATGCATGACATCTTAACCACTGCGTTTCGCACCAATATTGCTGGAACCTTCACCAATTTCAATATTACCGACTTCATTCAACAAGTTCCCGAGAGGATTCTCGTACTCCCTGTCGTCATGGATCTTCCACACAAAATGTGCATCATCGTGTGCAGGCAAAGGATTCTGTGCAATGTTTTGAGTGGCACTGTCCTGGACCGCAATTATCCCTTCCTGAATCATTCTTTCTATCTCTCTTTTCAAATCCCGGCAACTTTTGACATCGTGCCCCTGGGCATTGGAATGGTATCCACACCTTTTAGAAGGGTCAAAACTCCTTGCACGCTTGTCCACATGATTCGGAGGAATGGGTGCAATCAGGTTATATTGCTTTAGCTTCTCAAACAAGTCTGCATACGACTCTCCCAAGGGGGTGAACGTTTCCTGCTTCTGTGCCCTTTCTTGCCTGAAATTTTGGCTGGCCCGCAAACCTGCTCCTGGGAGATTCTTATAGGCTCTTGGGGGTGGGTAAGCATCTTGTGGAGCCGGGTACCGGAAAAGTGGTATATGACTCTAGGAGTTATGTGGAGAGAAGTAGCATTGGGAAGGGTCACCTGGCGTACAAGGATGTCTACGGGGACGATGTCGGGGCCGGGAATGTTGATCAGGAAAACCCATCGGATCACCTTTTCTGCTTCCCCTTCCCCCACCGAAGCTTGCTGGGATATTCGGAATGTCTTTCGAGCAACTCATGAGCTTGCCTGACTTGATTCCCTCTTCTACTAGCTCCCCCACTCTTAACACCTCATCGTGAGCCACCTCGGAGGGATAATATGGGCGTTATGTGCTTTGGGCGGATGTTCATTGTTGAGAACTGTGGATGTGACGGGAGGGCATTTATGGGGAAAGATGGTTGGACGACGAGTGATGGAGCTACTGGGGTGGCTGGGAAAGCTGTGATAAGCGGGTATGTATGGAGAGGGTGGGGAATCGCCTGGCGTCATGTTCGGAGTTTGGGTAAGGACAGCATCCAGGAGGCTGGGTGGTGGCGGGGGTGGTTCCTTCCCAGTCATCCATGCCCGATACATGTCTATCACGTGTTGTCTCAACATCTTTACCTCTTTTACCAACCCGTTTTCCTATTCAACCAGTTGTTTTCGGGCACCGGTATCAACCAACTCAGTTCTCTTGTTCTTTGCCATTTGCCTCTTGTCCTTGTGTTGTAAAGAAGAGTTACCACTTTCAAACCACAAACCAACCACCTTTCTGGAATGACACAAAATGAAACCATCACATTAGCGCTAGGGCATTTAATACATTAGTACCCGCACATTTGGAGAATGAATTCACCTAGGCAGTTAACAGTTCCTATTATGCTTTTGCTTGGATTGCATGCGTCATCCCGGCTTTATTTACCAAGCCTTTCCTTTAATCCTCCCTCGTGTTTTCCATTATTTGTTCCTTGATTTTCCCTCTTTTCTTTTGCTTTTCTCTCTTATTTTACTCTTACCTTGGTTTTCCTTGTTCCCATTTTCTCCTTTCCTCAAAATTATTTTTCCACTCTTTTCCTTCCTTTTTTCTTGCTCTCTTTTTATTTCTCTTATTTGCTTTTGTTTGGTTTCCTTTTTTTCTTCTTTGTTTTCTTTCCCCTCTTTGTTTTTCTTTCCTTTCTTGTTTTTCACCCTTTTATTTAGTTACGGTCGAATCCTATGGAGATTGCCTACGTATCACGACCCCGCGTGAATCAGACCAAGCGTAGTTCTTGCAAATAAATACAAAAATAAATGCAAGAAATAAAGAAACAATTTTTTGGGAATTTTCAAATTTTCATTAATAACAACTGCGATTACAAAGCTATTAGACTATTTGTTTTTCTTTTTCGAAAAGGAAAGTATAAAAACCAGACTCAAAAACAGAAATACAGGCTCGACTATCTAAGAATACATCAAAGATTCAAATCCTGGGGCCCGCGGGGCATCTCTCGGCATCGCCGCGGGCCTGCGTGCGAGACCCTTTTGCAACTGATCCAGATCATTCATGACCTGTCGAATAAATATCATCACGGAAGCAAAGAACGTGGTACGACCCATCCGCTCACCAGCCTGGCACTTCATGACAATATAGTTGGCAATGTTTCTGATTCTTTGCCTGATTTGACCCTTTTCTTGGAGTAGCCGACTTATCTGTTGGGTACGAGCCGCTAGAACCTGAGAATCCTGGAGGTGAAGGTCTTGTAACGATTTTATTCCTTTTCCATCTCAGGGATTAACCCATAACACTGTTCTCTCTCGGCCCGAAATTCTTTGTCCCGTCGAGCTGCCTTTTCTTCAAGAGTATTCATTTTTCTTTTCATGTTAGCAATGGTTCCCTCATAGTTCCTCTTCATTTGTTGTACAAACTGGGCTCTTTCCTCAGTCTTCTTTGCCCATTGTGCCCGAAGTCTTGCCATGTTCCCTTCGGATTTTTCCAATTCTTCCTGACAGTCCAGAACTTGCTTCTTCAACCCTTTTATCAATCTCTCGTCGGATAGACTTCTTTCCCGATTCCTGCCATCTATTTTTATTTGCTGAATTTGGGCTTTGAGAGCTTCATTTTCTTGGGCCAATTTCTTTTTATCACCTTCGTCAGCTGTGGCTTGCAAGGTGTTTTCAAACCGGAGCTCCTGAACCTGTTTTTCCAATGCTCCTATTCGGGCCCTGTACTCCTTTTCCTTGGCTAACCAATCCCATTGCACCTGGTCCTTGTTAGTGAATTGTTGTATATGTGGCCTTTTGGTGGGTCTCTCAGGGATTTGAAATCTCTTACCAAACCAGACCAAGTATTTGGGATCAACCTCACCTCTGGCTCGGTCCTGTATTACAGTCTTGGGTTCGAGGTACCTGCACTCATTCCATATCTTTCGAATTCTTCCTTCAGGGAATGTGGCTTTCGGGCCTAACTCGATGACTTGCTCACTCAAATCTTCATCGTTGTGTACTGTCTGGAATCTTCCAAATTATCGCAAAACTCGGTAAGGAGCATAAGGCTGCATGCTTCGAATTCCCATCAAAAGAATATAAGGGACCTCCGCTGATGTGTATACAGCTTCAGTAGCAAGAAGCTATCCATAAGCCCATTCAACTTTATCTGCGGTCAGGGATCTTAAGCATGGCGACCAGGCCTCAGTACCCTCAGGGAAATCCATACCTGTCACCCGGGTCCCGAATTCTGCAATACAACTTACTCCAGTTAAACCGTAATTCATATAGCCCGTGCGGTGACAGAGGTGGTCCTGTATCCACAATTGTAAGAGCAAATTGCAACCTTGAAAGAATTTCTCCCCTTCCCGACATTTGGTCAAAGTTCGGTACATTTCTGCTACAATCAGGGGAACCACTGTACTAGTAGGTTTTTTCATGGCAACATCTAGCATCCCTACCAGGCCAAGGTGTATGTGGCTGTCCTTTCTTGGACAAATTACCACTCCCAAAAAGGCTACCATGAAGGGTAATCCCCGTCGAACTTCCCATTTGTCTTTATTTCCAGCATGTGTCAATCCTGTGTTGGGTTCCTCGAAACCTTTGGGGTTACCATACCGGTGATATAAGAAATGCAATGTACAACACCCTTCCGCCAGATACGGGTCTTGAATATCCCAGCTGATGTTCAACAAATCCAAGAACCTATGAAGGGTTACCGGTCGTGGGGCCAATGGGTATCTACCTCGGAGGTTCCCATTGAGACCGGCGTATCCGACAATCTCTTCTAATGTAGGTGTGAGTTCAAAATCTGAAAACCGGAATACATTACGGGTCAGATCCCAGAATGGTACCAATGCCTCAATAATATTTCTTGGTTTGATGTTCAGCAAATCGACGAGACCACCCAAACATTTGACCACGGTATCTCTGCTTCCCTTTCCCAAATCATGCCACCACATATGGAGTTTCAAAGGGATCTCGCTCAGGACTGAGAAGGTTTCGATGTTACTTGAATCCATCCTGCACATTTATTAGGGGACTTTAATGACTTATTTTGAAAAAAATGGCTATTTGTGCAAAAATTCTTTATTAGCAAACAGGCCTTGGATTTGCAAATACGGCCTTTCAGCACTTCTGGGAGGAAGATTTTAAGGCTGTGCCCGCAAACCATGTAAAAATGACTCAGGGTGGCTGTTCTTGCAAAAACGTCCTTCCGGCGTCCTTTTAGGGACATTCAGCTTATTTTAGACAAGAATAGCATCACCCGACTTATTATGACAAAAATTAAAATTTGACATTTTTGGCTATTTTTGCAAAAAGGGAGGTTGGACCCGATGAGGGTTGCCTACGTACCTTACATCCGGTGAGAATCAAACCGGCGTAGTTCGGGCAAATAAACCTAACTATTTTTGAAAATAAGACTCTTTTGTTTTTGTTGGCAAATACACTATTTCTGAAAGTAAAATTTATTTTTTTTAGTGGCAAATAAACTAACTAATTTAAAAATAAAACCTTTTTTTTCGTTTTTCTTTTCCATTGGTAAACATAACAAACTAGAGAAAACTACTTTCCTTCTTTTCTTTCCTTTTTTTTTTCAAAAATCCGGCAGCATTTCAGCACTACTTGGACACTGGTTTTTCAAAACTAGCGGTTACCCTCATTTAGCCCTAACACTGCTATTTTCTCAACTTTCTCTCATTATATACAAATCGGTCAACATGCCAATCCAAAGCAAATGAATGCACAAGTAGCACGTAAGATGCATCAGGATGGTCTTTTCATTTCAGGTCACCTGTCCTAGACGGACCCAACCCCTGTGTTGAGTCCCCTAAGTCAGATGCACATGATGCAAACAAGCGTCCTACTAGGGATCCGGCATGAGGTTTTGTTCTTCTAGGTTTAAGCCCTAGGTTTATTGGTCTAGACCCGGCTTACCCGAGCGGACAACTCGGGCCGAGGGGGAGGCAGCGTACCGGGGATACAGAAGCTCCGCCGGCTTTGCAACTTATCCAAACCTCGTTCTAAGTGGGAAAAGACTCTAAACAGAAGAGAAGCTACACGAAGTGCACCCTTCTCCATGATGTAGAAGACTCAGAGAGAGGAAGGGATTCGTAACAGTTTATATACAATTCAACAAATATCAAAGCGGTAAAGCAATTAGCACATAAGGCATGAAACATGTAGGAAAATCAGATAAAGCCAAATATAACAATTTAACTGAGCTCAAATTCTGAACCCTGAACAAAAAGTTCTGGGTCCTTTTCCCCAGCAGAGTCGCCAGAGGTGTCACACCTCCTTTTTCGCTACTACACCCCGGGGAAGGGTATAATAAAAGGAGTTTTTCCAATTAAAGGACAATCGAAACGGGATTCATTTTATTAAGAGATTCAGAGTTGCCACTTGGGAGATTTATGGTGTCCCAAGTCACCGGTTTGAATCCCGAATTGAGGAATGGGTTTGACTATGTTTAACAGTCGCGAACCAGAAATCCGGGTAAGGAATTCTGTTAACCCGGGAGAAGGGGTTAGGCACTCCCGAGTTCCGTGGTTCTAGCACGGTCGCTCAACTGCCATATTTGGCTAAAGTTTGATTTTAATACATGTTAACCTATAGTGCAATTTTAGAATTTTTAACCGCTTTTAATTAGTTTTTATGAAAGTGAACGTCGTTTAAGAGCGTGTTTTTGGATCACGTCACATGAAATGCACCCGGATCCTTGACACCTCTTATTCAACGTTTTGGGATTTGGATTTGGGTCGCATGAAATGCACATCCATAGTTAAGAAGGTAAAATTATTAAAAAGCGCGCCTAAAGTGGCTAGCGTCTTGTTAACTTTGCGGGAGGCCATGAAAATTCGCTAAATGGCACGTCCCGAATTTCTAAATATTTTAATATAAGCATTTAATGAGGGCCCCGCAATTTATGTGTTTTGTGCGGCGAGGCTCGTCTCATTTTCATTTAAAGGCCGTCCTAGAGCAAACTACATTTTTCTATTCCAATTTGTCTCTAAAGAATACTAGTTACTTAATATTATAAAATTCGGGCTTCAAGTTCAAATCCGGAGTCAAACAAAAGGGATAGACCTCTTAATTTGAACTCGCTACTTAACTCGAGGCCTCCAAACTGATTTGGCCCAAACTTAATCAAATAGGAAGTTGCTAGGTTTTGGCCTTCCCAGGCCCACAACCAAATATTGACCCTGTATGGATCTTCAGCTGTTAATTTTAATTCACAACAACTCGAATAGAAGGCTGATTTAAATTCCAGATGTTGATTTTTATCAAATAACTTCGAAACCAATTATTACATGAATATGCAACTCACACAATTAACCAAACGCGTTGAATTAGAAATTTCAAAGCCAAATCAGTTTAAATCAACACATTATGATGATTTTTTATGTATGAATTTGGGCCTGTGAACGAACAGCGAATTATCCAGTGTAATTTAAGCCAAGAGAAACGCCTGATTTTACACTAATAAGCACGCAGCCCAGTTTAAACTCAATTTTTCTAGTCGGTAACGTAACAAATCTGAATTAATTCATACTACAGCTGACATTTGCTAACTATTCACCATAATTCGAATGTCCGATGATTAACTACAAATGAAGCTCTAGAATCAGTTTCATTCTATTACTAAAGCTAATGACTAAACTAATCACAAAAAATGAAATTACTAAGACTAATTACTGACCGACAATTCATCAATCCAACAGTTTATTAACAGTCCAAAAAAGTCCTAATTATACAGTCCATAGTCTAAGTTAATACAAATCGAAGCTAAGTTGTACTAAGCAAATACACATCAACTAGTACATATTTTAACTACAAATATAGAATAAACTAAATGAACGCAGAGTTGGAGGCCAAGGCATGAATACTTTCATTGCATCTTTCAATTCAAGGCTACATCAAAGCTAATTCAAGTGTGTACCTGGAATATAATGAAGCAGAAAAGAAGATCAGAGTTAGCAGCAATTCGAGTGACCAGCAGGAGCAAGTAGAAATTCACAGCAGCAAATCAAGTGACCTAGTACCAACTCCAAACAATAAATCAACCAAAAACAGCTTGAATGTACTCAAATAACTCCAACTTGACTCAGGAGCACTGGAACTCAAAATGACATTTGAACTTCCATTTAATCTAAGAAAGAGATGCAATGTAATAGTACTTTTTGAGTTTTTTGCTGTATTTACTTTTGTTGTTTTTTTCGTTTTTTGAAGGGATTAAGATCTAAGAGAAATTTGAACTATAAGAGTTCAGATTTTGAACTTCTTTTTTATTTAAATCTGTATGCTATAGCTTGCAAGAGGGGTTTTTTGGGGAAAGTTTGGAGGCTGGAAGTTCTGGACTTTTTTCAGATTCTCCAACTTGTGAAACAAGGCATGAGAGTGCCATTTTATAGGCAAAAATGAGGGCAGCTTCAGACGTTCAGTTTTCTTTTTAGTCCCCCCTTTTATTTGCAGATTGATCCTTTATTTATTGACTTGCTTCTCAAGTTATCTCACTTATATTCTGGAACTTACCTTAAAATCCAAATCTAGAAGCTTCTAGGAAGTTCTTACTAGATTCCCTACCCTTGAATTGCCTATCTTACCCTCATTTTGGTTTTAAAATTACTAACCTTTAACAAACCAACCCATTTTGTATGCCTAAACTACCCTTGATTGCTTTCAAAATTACTAACCCAACCAAACCCCTTCACTTTAGTTACAAGACCAACTATGGTTAACTAAAGAGTGATTTATTCAGCTATATCTAATCACCTAAGCCTAATTACTTTGAAAACATTGAATTAAAGAACAATTACCAATCAAAATCAAGCATCAAAAGAATCTTAACTCAACTAATTTGAACAGTTACTGCATAATCTAATTACTGAACAACTACCGAGCTGGAGACTAACTAAACATCGATTCAAAACAACTAATTAGAATATCAGAGTTTAAACCAAACCAGAGAACAAAGCAAAACTGAAAAACCCAAAAACAAATACGAACGCAAAACTAATCTTAAAGGGAAACCTAGGCTAAATTATTGACCAACTAACACAAGTATACAGGAAATTAATTCAAATGCTAAAAACGACCTAATTATACTAAGTGATTAACCCAAACAGAAAATTAACTAGATTTAAACGAACTAAGGAGACTCATGGAGAGGGAAAGGAGACAGAGAAACGAAAAACCAAATATGAGCAAAAAGATAAAGGAAACTCACCATCCTAAAAGCTTGAATCCAAATTTTACCTTCTGATTCCGTCCCCAAATAACATTAGTCCTTTGTTCTTAGCAAGAAACGGAACAGAAGCCTTGCACGTTTTAGACTTTTTAGATTCAACATTCAAGGAGTTTGAATGGCTTTATAGGGACAAGGACGACAGAATCAAGATGAGGGAGGGAAGGCGACCCTAGGGTATTAATTTGAAGCGGTTTGGGGGTGGCGCCGCCGTGCACGGCGGTGGCGGCGCTAGTGTTTGGCATTTTTGAGTTGTTTGAGTGAGATTTGGAGGGAATCGATGGTGGATATGGAATGGGGAGGTGAAGGAGAGAGGATGGTGTGAATTTGGGCGAGTTTGAACAACCACCGCCGCCGTGGGCGATTTTCGGCGGCGGCATGGGGCGGAGCCGGCGACGGAGATTGAAAGGGGCAGGGAGGTACGAGGAAGGTGACCCTTGGTCTCTGATTCGTAAAGTGTTTTATTACACTTTTATTAAAAATCCTTAGATGATCCTGGGCCGTTGGATGATGGAAAAGAACGGCCTGGATTTAATTAAACTAAAACGGCGTCGTTTGTATATGGGGGCTGGACCGGGTTTAGACAGGGTGGGCCTGGTCTGCTGGTTTGAAGTGGGTTGAGGGATTTTGGGCTCCATCCGGATTTTGGCCCAAAAAAATGGGTAATCCATGAAGGCATTTTTTATATTTTAATTTCCTCTTCTTTTCTTTCCCTTTTCATTTTTCCTTTTCTTTTATTTTCTAAATTAAACAAAAAAAAACCTTGAACTAAAACTGAATCAACCTACTATACTTAATTAATTAATTCTAATAATTGTCACAAAAATAATCAAATACCAAATTAAAAGAAAAACTACCAAAATTCCCAAATTAAAATTGAAACAAGAGTAAACAATTTTTTTTTTTTTTGTAATTTTGTAAAATTCCTAATTACTAATTGATTCCCAAAACATGTAAAATTAAACCTAAATGCATATTTTGTAATTTTGGTATGAATTAAAATGCACAACCAAAATTGCAAACAATTAACACGAAATGCCATAAAAATCTACAAAATTGCAAAATAATGAAAGAAATTATTTTGTTTGAATTTCTGGGAATAATTCTCATAGGGCAAAAATCACGTGCTCACACCGACGTTGTTTTAGGTGATTTAAGGATTGGTACAAGTTTTAATGAGGTATTAGGTGTTATTGGTGCTTTTGGTTGAGGTCCCGGGGGCCTCGGGTGTGTTTTCGGATGCTCAACGGGCAATTGTTGGTGTTGGAAAAGTGTACAACAGCTGAAGGTTTCTGTCATCTGGTATTTCCGCTTCTGCGGCTTGGGAACCGCAGAAGCGGAGCCGCAGAAGCGGCGTTGGCTTCGCAGAAGCGACTTTTGGTCATCCTCCAGGAACCCGCAGAAGCGGTAGGATTTCCGCAGAAGCGAATCCGCTTCTACGAGATGGGAACCGCAGAAGCGGAAGTTGGGATTTTAAAGGAAGCCGCAGAAGCAGCCAGAGTTTCGCATAAGCGGGACCGCAGAAGCGCTCCCTTGACCGCAGAAGTGGTATTCACTGTTCAGAAAAGGGAGTTTCGAGGGTTGAGTTTCAAAAGTTGGAAAAATCAATTGAGAGCTCGGGAGAGGGCGATTTCGAGTGGGTTTTGAAGATAAGATCATTGGGTAACGTTTCTTTAATCCTTTCTAGTTATATTTCATCATTATGTAGCTAAATCCATCATCTAATTTCGAATTTAGAATCAAAATTGGGGGAAACTTCATAGGCTAAACTATTGGGTTTTGAGTGGGTGTTTGACCTCCAATTTGGGAGATTTTTATATGGTTAGACTCGTGAGAGTACGAGGGTTCTGAAAATGTGAAAATTATTCGATTCCGAGACGTTGGCCTGAGGGGCGTTTTGGTCTTTTTGCCTAATTTCGCGCTTTAGCTTTGAATTAAATAGTAGAATCCGTTGCTTGAGATGTTATTTACAATGTGTGATCTAATTGAATAGATTTGGGCCATTTGGATCCGAGTACTCGTGCCAAGAACGTGGTTGCTAGTTGATTTTAGCCGGTTCGAGGTAAGTATCTTGCCTAACCTTGTGTGGGAGACTCCCCCTTAGGATTTGAGTCTTCTTTGTTGATTGTATTCCTTGTACGCGAGGTGACGACTGCGTGCTCGGATTTATTTGTGGAAAAATTTGTCCCTTTTAGGCCCTTAGATCCTTGTAGTCACTGAATATGAAGTTGTTCTTGATACGATTGAGTTCCCTGTTATTAGCTTCACCTTTACATGTCTTACTTGGAATTTATTTGCCCTTTTTGGCGTATTCTTGTTGCCTGATTGACTTTTACTTGTTTCACTGTAGACATTACCCTTCTATAGTCACATTATAATTCCTAACTACTTGTCTTTATTTGAAAAGCATTATTTCTATCTCTCGTGTAATTAATTGGTCTTAATTGAAAAGACGTTAGATATCCTATGTCTAGTTGATATTTCCTTAATTGTAATTATTTGATTCATGTTAACTTCCTTGTTGTTGAACTTAGTATTATGGAATCGTTGTTTCATATTATTTCTCCCTTGTTGAGTTGTTCTTATTGCGCTTAGTATTTCTCTGTTACGGTTATTCCTTGTGAGTTAGTTGTACCGTCTTTTGGTGAACGGAAATACCTGAGTTGATTCTCTTGCTTTGTTCCTGTATATATTGTCATTTGTTGTGTTGTACTTGAGACTGTGATGCACGAGGTTTCTGCGTGCGGTTGTTGATACTCTGATGCACGAGGTTTCTGCCGTGCGGCTGTTGGTACTGTGATGCGCGAGGTCTCTGCCGTGCGGTTGTTGTTGAAGGGTTGCACGAGGTCCTTGCCGTGCTATTGTTGCTATTGATGTGTTGCACATGCGGCGTAATAAGGCGGGATATGTTACATGCTTATATATTTGTTGCGCATGTGGCGGAATAAGGTGGGAATATTGTGATGCACGTGTGGCGAAATAAGGTGGTGCTTATTATATTATTCTTTGCACATGTGGCGAAATAAGGTTGGCTATGTCAGGGGTTGATTAGAAAACCCTGGGCATCCTCGCCCTCAACACCACTGAATGTCGGGGGCTGAAGCCTACCGAACCTCTCCAACCGACGCTGCTCGTCATCCGGCATAGCTGGAACCACATGAGCTGGAGCTGGTGCGACTAGCGCAACTGGAACAACTACTGCAACTGGTGCCGCTCGCTGAACTGGCTGAGATGGAGCTAACCCAGGTGTCTATAAGCCCTGAACAACCTGCTCGGGTGTGCGAGCATCGGGGGTCTGATGACCACCCCCGGTCTGAGAAGTAGCTGCCGCTGTAGTAGCTGAAACCACTTGAGTCAGGCCAGTGCAGACGGACAAGATCTGAGCAAAGCCTCCTGGAGACCAGGAATCACGATGGGCACTGCCGGTGCCTGAACAGGTGCTGCTGGAGCATCTACAGCTGGAATTTGACCCTGAGCCTGGTCAACTGGTGCTGGAATCTGACCCTGAGCCTGGTCAACTGGTGGGTCAGCAGGTGTTGTCCCTGCTGCCCTGCCTCTACCGCGACCACGGCCTCTAGGTGGCACTGGCGGTCATCCGCCACGTCCGTTAGCACGGGTTCTCGCCATCTGCGAAAGAATAGGATACGGAAATTTAGTTTTTCATAATAACAAGCTGCACGATTTGAATTTCAAGAAAGTGAAGTGCTTCCTAAAGGTTCTGTAGCCTCCCGAAGATAGATACGGACGTCTACGTACCGATCTGCGAGACCCTACTAAACCGGCTCATGACTCGCGAGGCCTAGTAACCTAGGCTCTGATACCAACTTGTCACGACCCCAAACCCGGTCGTGATGGCGCCCAACAATATTGCTAGGCAAGCCTGACCACAATCGTTCCCAAATCAACCGTAAACCTCAAACCGACAATCTAAAGAGAATATAATAGTCTTAGAATAATAATTATTTAAGGAAGAATAATACTGAGAAAAATACGAAGTCTGATAAAACACTCCCAAAAGATCTGGGGTCACGAGTCTAGAGCCTTTAAAACAATCTGAATAACAATATCTGAACGAAAATACTCAAGTCTGGAAATGTATATATATAACTAAAACTGAAATAGGAAGAGTAGTCAGGTCCTGCGAACGTCAAACAGCTACCTCAACAACTTTGAATAGCTCTGGAAAACAAGGACTGCTCAGCTAAGCCTCCGGTGTACCTGAATCTGCACACAAGGTACAGGGGGTAGGGGTGAGTACTACCGACTCAGTGAGTAATAAGCATATAAAATGTCCGAAGATAAGAAATCCACGAAATACCACAAAGCAAAGCTAACACTAACAGTCCTACACCTTACTACGAACCAACAGCAAAAACAACTTCAAATATAACAGTCAGTAAAATATAATGATGCAATGCAATGCACATGAACACGCTGTGGCGTACAGCCCGATCCATTAACGTCGACGGCGCTCACTGGGGGTGTGTACAGACTCCGGAGGGGCTCCTTCCCAAGCTCAATATAATCATACCATTCGCTGCGGCGTGCAGCCCGATCCATACTCAGTCCACAATATGCATATGAGTCACGTAATAGATTCAATTAATTTCCCAATTTTCAATTTATTAAGAAGAATATACTTTAGATATTTAACTTCAGGAAAAGTGACTTAGCGTTTCATAACAGTGATTAAACACAGGACTGAGATCAATGATTATACAAAGCATGCTATCACAATGACATTCATCCTCTAAGGATGCTACAGATCGGCACAAGGCCCCAAACACGGCAATAAGCCCAGATATATTCAATACAGGGTGCGTATCAGCCGCCAATATAGAAACATTCTTGTTCGGGATGGACCAAGTCATAATCCCCAGTCATAACCAATCCCGCACCTTCCATGGGGTGCGAGTCACGCCCTACAATAGCATCACAATGTGATAAGCCGGGGTTTCAAACCCTCAGGCCATCATATACACCAACTACTCACCTCTAACCGGCCGTAGAATGGTCCGCAATGCCTTTTCCTTTCGTATCGACCTCCTCGCACGTCGAATCTAGTCAAAATCACAACGAATACATAAATATGGGTTAAAGAAACATAACCCAATCAAAAATACTCGAAAAGTACTAAAATTCACGAAGTTGGTAAAACCCGAGCCCTGGGCCCACTTCTCGAAAAATTCCGAAAATCACACCAACAGATTCCTCGTCTCGCCACGAGTCCGTGCATATAAAGTTTACCAAAATCGGAGCTCGTTTGACCCTCCAAATTCCATTTTTACATCACAGCTTTCCAAGCCCTAGCTTGACCCGTTTTTGATGAACTTTCTACAATTTACATGTAATTTCTACCATAAAATCGAATATTTAGGCCAAGGAACTTACCTCCAAGTGATTCTCAGTCAAAATCCTCGAATTTCCTTGTTCAAAGCTCTTAAGAACGTCAACAATGGAGGAAAAATATGAAAGGGTCGCGGATGAACTATTATTTTAAAACCCTTCTGTCGCCCAGCGATTTTCGCTTCTGCGGTCCTGCTTTCGCTTATGCGGGACCGCTTCTGCGGCCACATTTCTGCTTAAGCGGTTTTCACTTAGAAGCCCGGACTTCGCTTATGTGACGCGAAGTCTGCTTCTGCGGTGCCTTCAAAACCGCTTCTGCGGCACATTGTCCGCTTATGCGGACCCGCTGGTGCGAGCCACCTTCCGCATCTGCGGAATTTCCCTAGCCGGCCACGACCGCTTCTGCGACCACGTACCCGCTTCTGCGGTACCGCTTCTGCGGTCCATTTCCGCAGAAGCGGAAACACGAGATGACAGAAAAATTTGACCTGCAATTACACCTCAAAACTCTCGTTTAACCACCCGAATTCACCCCGAGGCCCTCGGGACCTCAACCAAATGCACAGATATGTTCTATTACTTCATTCGAACTTGCTCGTAACATAAAAACACTATCCTAAACACCAAAATCATCGAATTACACGGATTCAAGCCTAAGTTAAACTAAAACTTCCGAAACTTGCATTTGATCTAAAACCCGACCTAAACACCTCCGAATGATCTGAAACTTTGCACGCATATCAAAAATCACCTAACGAAGCTACTGCAACTCTCGGAACTCAATTCCGACCCTCAGATCAAAATCTCACCTACCATCCGGAATTCGCCAAAATCCAACCTTAGCCAATTCAATCCTAATTCTACACCGGATCTCCAAATTCAATTCCGATTGCGCTCCTAAGTCACAAATCATCCCTCGAAACTAGTCGAGTCATCGGAAATCCATTCCGAGCCTTCTAACTCATAAGTCAACATTCCGTTGACTTTTTCAAACTAACCTTCTCATAAAGAAGCTTATTGTCTCATTTCTAACCGAACTCTAACCGAATTACTTCAAATGCTCCAAACACATATAATGAAACATATAGAAGCATAAAACGGGGAAAACGGGGCGGTAACTCCCGTAACAACGGGTCGGGTCGTTACAGATATGAATGTAGGATCGGGTCTTTTGGAAATGGATGAAAGGTAAGAATTCTTGCTTGTAAGCTTAGTGGTATTGTTAGGAAGGCTAAATTTCAGTTGAGATGGTGTCGTCATGCTTAAGTGGATTGGGGTGATGTGGGATCACCCGCGGGTGTATGTTTGAAGTGTGCACTCAGTGACTTGAGGACTTCAGGTATGTCTCTATGCTCGTTCGAGGACGAACGAATGTTTAAGTGTAGGAGGATGTGACGACCCGGCTGGTCGTCTTAAGAATTAACACCCCGATCCCCTATTAACTGCTTCCCCTAAGTTCATTTCTGCTAGTCTGGTTTTCCGGGATGTTCGGTGTTGGGTTTCAGCGAGTATTGGGACACTTATTCCCTAAATGAGAGCTTAAGTGTTGAAAAGTGGTCCGTAGTCGGAACAGTGGGAGGACGTCCTCGGAATGGAAATTCGATGGTTCCGTTAGCTCTGTTAGGTGATTTCGGGGTTGGGAGCGTGTTCGAAATGTATTTTGGAAGTCCCTAGCTCATTTAGGCTAAGAATGCCGAAGTTTGAGTTTTTGAAGTTTCCGGTCCGATAGCGAGTTTTTGATCCGAGGGTCGAATTTGAATTCCGAAAGTTGCAATAGCTCCGTCATGTCATTTGGAACGTGTGTGCAAAATTTCAGGTCATTCGAACGTGTTTTGGTTAGGTTTTTGATCGAAAGTGTATTTTGATGAAATCTGAGGTTCTTAGGCTCAAATCCATGATTTAATCGAGTTTTCGACGTTGTTTTAG
This sequence comes from Nicotiana attenuata, assembly GCF_001879085.1. Classification (NCBI taxonomy): domain Eukaryota; kingdom Viridiplantae; phylum Streptophyta; class Magnoliopsida; order Solanales; family Solanaceae; genus Nicotiana; species Nicotiana attenuata. The sequence continues at coordinate 41,008,951 of NC_031990.1, forward strand.
GTGATTTAAGGATTGGTACAAGTTTGAATGAGGTATTAGGTGTTATTGGTGCTTTTGGTTGAGGTCCCGTGGGCCTCGGGTGTGTTTTCGGATGCTCAACGGGCAATTGTTGGTGTTGGAAAAGTGCACAACAGCTGAAGGTTTCTGTCATCTGGTATTTCCGCTTCTGCGGCTTGGGAACCGCAGAAGCGGCCTTGGCTTCGCAGAAGCGACTTTTGGTCATCTTCCAGGAACCCGCAGAAGCGGTAGGATTTCCGCAGAAGCGGATCCGCTTCTGCGAGATGGGAACCGCAGAAGCGGAAGTTGGGATTTTAAAGGAAGCCGCAGAAGCGGCCAGAGTTCCGCATAAGCGGGACCGCAGAAGCTCTTCCTTGACCGCAGAAGCGGTATTCATTGTTCAGAAAAGGGAGTTTCGAGGGTTGAGTTTCAAAAGTTGGAAAAATCAATTGAGAGCTCGGGAGAGAGCGATTTCGAGTGGGTTTTGAAGAGAAGATCATTGGGTAACGTTTCTTTTAATCCTTTCTAGTTATATTTCATCATTATGTAGCTAAATCCATCATCTAATTTCGAATTTGGAATCAAAATTGGGGAAAACTTCATAGGGTAAACTATTGGGTTTTGAGTGGGTGCTTGACCTTCGATTTGGGAGATTTTTATATGGTTAGACTCGTGAGAGTACGAGGGTTCTGAAAATGTGAAAATTAATTCGATTCCAAGACGTTGGCCTGAGGGGCGTTTTGGTCTTTTTGCCTAATTTTGCGCTTTAGCTTTGAATTAAATAGTAGAATCTGTTGCTTGAGATGTTATTTACAATGTGTGATCTAATTGAATAGATTTGGACCATTTGGAGTCGGATACTCGTGGCAAAGGCATGGTTTCTGTTGATTTTAGCCGGTTCGAGGTAAGTATCTTGCCTAACCTTGTGTGGGGGACTCCCCCTTAGGATTTGAGTCTTCTTTGTTGATTGTATTCCTTGTACGCGAGGTGACGAGTGCGTGCTAGGATTTATTTGTGGAAAATTGCCCCTTTTAGGCTCTTAGATCCTTGTAGTCACCGAATATAAAGTTGTTCTTGATACGATTGAGTTCCCTGTTATTAGCTTCACCTTTACATGTCTTACTTGGTATTTGCCCCTTTTTGGCTTATTCTTGTTGCCTAATTGACTTTTACTTGTTTCACTGTAGACATTACCCTTCTATAGTCATATTATCATTCCTAACTGCTTGTCTTTATTTGGAAAGCATTATTTCTATCTCTCGTGTAATTAATTGGTCTTAATTGGAAAGAAGTTAGATATCATATATTCAGTTGATATTTCCTTAATTGTAATTATTTGATTCATGTTAACTTCTTTGTTGTTGAACTTAGTTTTATGGAATCGTTGTTTCATATCATTTCTCCCTTGTTGAGTTGTTCTTATTGCGCTTAGTATTTCTCTGTTACGGTTATTCCTTGTGAGTTAGTTGTACCGTCTTTTGGTGAATGGAAATACCTGAGTTGATTCTCTTGCTTTGTTCCTGTATATATTGTCATTTGTTGTGTTGTACTTGAGA
>NC_031990.1:41010516-41127856 GCF_001879085.1 Nicotiana attenuata
ATCTTTTCATCATCTTGGCATAACCGGGCATCTCCCTCAAGGCATCCATCAGAGGAATATTCAACTGAATTTGACGCAGCATCTCCATGAACTTTTTGTATTGGTCTGCCTTCTTTTGTTTGACCAGTCTCTGAGGGAAGGGTGCAGGTATCACCCTTTGTGCATTGCTTGCTGGCTTCTCTCTGTTAGGATTTTCTGGCACGAGAGGTGCCACCTGTTCTACAACTTGCTCGTTCTCCTTTTCTTTGCTTTTTCCTCCTGACTCTGCTCAACCACCACTTCAGTAAGTTCGGTTGGTTCTTCTACCTCTAATTGAACTGGAGTGGCTGGTGTAGTATTCTTGCTGGCTTGTGCAATTTCCTGCTCTCTATCTAAATCTCTACCATTCCGGAGACTGACTGCCATCAGCTGATTCGGGTTTTGCTCCTTGGGGTTTATGTTTGTGTCTGCAGGTAAAGTTCCCGGAGGATGGGTGTTCAAAGCCATGGACAGCTGACCCAGCTGCGTTTCAATATTCTTTATGGCTGAATCATGCACTGCCAATTTTTCCTGCACTTTATTATTTGTCCCAATGAGTTGCTGAAGCATACCCCTGATTTCCACCATGTTGTTATCTTGCTGCTGAGGGGATGGTTGATAAGCTAATTGCTGCTGATTTTGCTGTGGATAACCCTGTGGTTTCTGATAAGGTACTGGCACTAATTGGTTTTGAGGGTGCATACCCCCAGGCTGCTGCATATTAGGCATGTACTGCTGATTTTGCTGCGGTCTCCACTGCTGTGCTCCTTGTCTCTGACCTCCATAGTTGTTGACATAATTCATATCTTCCCGTGGCCCTTGATTTTTGCCTTCTCCGCTCCATGAGAACACATAGGACTGATTAATACAAGGTGTACACAGCCCTCCATTTGCTGTATCAACAATGTGCACCTGTTTTGTGCCCATCTCATCAATCTTCTTCATCAATATGCTCATCTGGGTCATGAGTGTGGCCATATTCTCTGCAAGTGAATTGTTTGGGTCAAGAGGAACTGAATGAACTATGGGTGACAGTGTTGTAGCTCTAGTCATCCACCCCGAATTTTGTGACATCTTGTCAAGAAGGATTTTGCACTCGGTGAATGTCTTACTCAGTAATGCACCTCCAGCTGAAGCACCCACATTTGCTTTTAAATGGTCAGCTAGCCCCGTGTAGAATCTCTGGCCGAGCATCTGGTCTGGAATGCCATGGTGAGGACACTTCACTAGCATTCCTTTAAATCATTCCCAAGTTTCTTGCAAGGACTCAGTAGGCTGCTGCTTAAACTGCAATATTTCATCAATCTGTCTTGCAGTCTTGTTTGGTGGATAGAACTTGTTCAGAAACTGCTTGACTAATTCCTCCCAGGTGGCAATGGAATTGATAGGGAGCGAATTTAACCAAGTCTGAGCTTCCCCGGTCACAGAGAATGGGAACAGTAGCAGCTTGATAGCTTCCGGGATCACATTTGGCTGCCTTTGGGTCACACAAATTGACAGAAAATTCTTCAGGTGCTGCTGAGGGTCTTCAATGTGTGATCCGGAGAACAATCCTTTATTCTGCAGTAGATGCAGCATGTTGTTGGTTATCTGGAAGGTCTCCGCTTGAATTGCGGGCACAACTATGATAGTGGCCAAGTTATCAGTTGTGGGCTGTGCCCAGTCATAAAGTGCAGCTTCGGGCACAAGGTGTGCCACTACTCTTACGTTGGGGTTTGTCGGCAGATCCCCAATGTTTCCAATGTTGTTTTCTGCGTCACCCATGTTAAATTCCAGCTGGTGTGACTGGTGTGATTGTTGGAGCTTCTTGTTAGCACGGTTCAGTGCCCTGAATGTTTTCTCAGGGTCTGAAAGTCCTTCTAGCAGTTCTTCAGTCCTCGAGTAACTTCTAGGCATACACCTGCTTTCCACAAGATTTCAAACGTTAGAATTTCAATGAAAAGATTGGGTATAGAGAAAACTGACTACACTTAGAATTTTTGTACTTCTTTCAATTGTAATTGAAAACACTGTTAACTCCCCGGCAACGACGCTAAAATTTTATCACGCTCAACTGAGTCTCGCAAAAAACTACGCGGGCGTTGCAAATATAATCTGAGTATTTATGCCTAGAGTCGAACCACGGAGAATTAACCTGTCAATTACTATTGTCAGATTTACTTAATTCACACAATCTGTTTCCCCAAACTTTTTGATTCACAAAGGTTGATTTTTCTAACAACTAAAGACTGGAAGTAATCAACAGCTAAAAATTAACTAAACTTGATGTGTAAACAATTGGAATAAGGTCTAAGGCAATGGTTTCCCCCGTTGGTAATTTTCTTGGTTGTATACGTCTTATAACTATGATTTAGTTGTCTCTATCAATCATGAACGCTCCAGCTATCATAAATCTTTCTCAAGCAATTATGATAATTTACTAGACGCACTCTCTCAAGCTACGCTAGCTAGATTCACAATACAGTTCACTTAGATTGCACCCGAGGTATCGTTATCTCTAATCCAACCTCTAAACCCTCGGTTATGACTCTCGTCTATACTCCGGGAGTGATGTTGTTCATACAATCACCTAAATATGCACTCTCTCTCAAGTAGATACATAATAAATAGGAACGGATAGTTGAGGGCCCTTTCAACTAACCACAATCAAAACATAGATGAACAAATAGAGATTAACAACCAAATCCAACTATATTAATAAAACAACCAAGTCATCCCCAACGGGTTCCACCAAAACCTTAGATTAAGGTATTTAGCTACTCATAACAATGGAGAAATAAACTACTAGAAGATTCATAATCAAATATTGCAAGAAAAATAAAAGAGAATAAGAATAATGATGTTTTTGGTGATCTCTCACACTTGTTTCTCTTGCCAAAGTACTCTCCAAAGTAAATTTGACCTAATGTGGCCTAGTTCCTACTTTTTATAAGGGTTTTACACCAAGTTTTCCCGACTTGACACTTTCGTCCCTGGCTTTTTTCGCGTTCTGCCGCGGTCCTACCGCGGTTACGCTTGGACCGCGGCCAAAGAGGTCCTCTGAATCTGCAGGTCTGCTCTGCGGCGGTCCTACCGCGGTTACGGTCTGACCGCGGTAGGCCAAGTTCAGCTCTGCTTTTGTCTCTTTACTTGGTGCATTTCATGGGCATAGTTTGAATGGCCTCCTTTTCTCCGTAATTAATCCCAAACTTGCTCCATCGACTTCTTTCATTGGATATAGCCTGCAAAGCATGAAAAGCACTAATCAGAGCATTTGGTTATCACTTTTTACCACAAAGCTATACAAAAATGTGGTTCTTTAGGGTCCAATTATAGTCTAATTCACCTATTATCAGCGGGCTTCTTGGTCTTTCTCTCTCGTCTGTTTTCTCTCCCTTTCCTTGACGTAAAAATGTATGATACATATAAGCGTAGACAACATGGATGAACAAGAGCCCCTTTTTTTGTTTGTCTATATCAAAATTTACTACTAATATAAATGCCAAGTATGGTTGTGCTCTTTGTTTTCAAAATTCTATCTCCTGATAAGTTTAAATTCAATGATCGTTTTAAGAGAAATATCTAGGTGCTCAAAGTTCTATAAGTACTAGGAAAATATTTAAATAAATTTTTTTTTAAAAAGAAAAAAAAACCAAAATTATGAACACACCGCTCCTTAGTAAGAAAACAATATAAAATTAAGCATTTGATACGGATGGATTAAAAAATTAGAGGTCACATCTCTGTCTACTGTGAGACGGTTCACTAGATGTTTATTATTGACAATTTGGCATAAAAGTATGTGAACTGGAATGAATACATGGTTTACACTTTTATTATAGGTAAGAAAGCATGTGGACTGGAATACTAATGTAATATCTTCAGCTAATACCTATGGCAGAAAGATTTGCACCAATAGATTTATTTATTTTTTTGCACATAATGAGCAAGTGACAGTGAAAATAAAGAAAGAACTTTTTTCACTTATAAGCGGGAGTCAATTTGTCCTCAAATATTACCGCTTCCACTTCATCAAAACTTGCTTAAATCATTAAGTGAACACTTTCTCAATCTTTAGTGTTAAACAATATCATCAAATACTATTCTTACTGCCTATTCTTAACATCACAACTCGCCTATGTTATACCAAACGAAAAACACTACAACACAATTATATCCCTTTTTCACCAGGAAGAATAATTTTCACACAATGCTACAGCACAAATATATCCCTTTTCCGCCTTTGTATTTTTTGTAATGGACAAGTATGACCTACTAAAGCCCAAAAACAACATAGTAACAAGCAGTACTTTTCACTGTTTAGTATGAGCTGAAATTAATACAGCAAGAAAAGTAAAATTAGGAATAAAGAAACAAACTTTACCAATAACTTACGTATTTTTGAGACCCATGAACAGATGGTAGAATAATATGACACATGGGGAATCAAGAACATAAGCATCTCTAATATTTCATGAATAGAGTCATGTTAGAAAATTGTAAATTTGCTCGTTTCGTTTCTGCCGTATGGAACTATGGATCATGCCAAAAGAAAGAAGGGATAGCCTTAGCATACCTGAATCGATTCTCTTGATAATTCCTCTATTATGATCACCAAAAATAGAGGAACACTTATATGCGATCTCATCAGTTGTATCCTCGATGAACATAAGCATCTGACTTGAACTAAAAATAGCAGCAGAATACACTATGCACACTTGTGAAAGGATTTTATCTTAGTTAGAAACTTCCATATAACACCACAAATTATCCTCTCGCAAGAACATATATAAGACTACTGAGGCCAAAGGCCAGCCTCCAAAGAAAGTTGACAGAAACCATGAGGGCATCTCCAACCTTTATCAACTCTAACCATTCCCCCATTTTTTTCCCAAACTTTTTATATTCTTCTCTCTCTTCTATATTATATTATTATCTTTCATTTTAATTTTATTTTTTAATTTCCATTAAACAAATTCCATCTTTTATTTTTATTAATTTGTAATTTCCATTAAAACAATTCCATAAAATTTTAAATAATATAATTTGTAAGCAATTATTATAGATTAACTAATAATTCAAATAAAAGTGAAATCATGGCGATACAAGATTAATTAAATACATATTACATTTTTATTTATGTTTTTTTTATCCGTAGTTTCCGGGCACCGCTTTGCGAACCCGACTAGCTGTACCCACCGGAACTCGCTGTTTCAATGCGTGCACCACGGTTAGTTCCACAGGGCCCTGGAGACGCGGCCGGTTTGTAATGTCTCCAGTGGCTCTGCGGGGGCTCGAACTGGCGACCTGAAGGATTTTGTCCTCAGGCCTTTACCAGTTGAGCTACCCCTCAGGGTTCATTTATGTATTTTCAATCTTCACTTTTCAATTTTAGCAATATCTAATATTTTATATTCGCACCTTTCAATTTTAGCAACATCTAATATTTTATATTTGCACCATTTATTTTTTGAGATACTTATATATTTTTTGTTCAATTATAACTTATAATAAAATTAACTTATAATTTTACATAAAAATAATAAATGCACGAAAATTAATTTATCAAAATTATACACCAAAGTTAAGTTATAAAATTAATATTATAAAGACATTACATAAACATAATTAGGTATATATAAAGAGATAAACTAAAAGATTAAATAATAAAATAATAATAAAAAAGTGATGAATAGTAATGAGGGAGATGAATAGTGTATCCCATATTTGAGGGAATACTATTCATCCTCTATTTTGGGAACAAAAATGGGGAAAGGTTGTAGTTAAATTATCCCAAAAATTGTTCCATTATGGAAAATGGGAATAAGGTTGGAGATGGCCTGAAGGAGCAAAAATTAGACAGGAGAACGTGAAGCCTGTCAGAATATTTTAGTCAAGTGTACTCCCGAAGCTAAGAAAGAAAACGTGGAGGGGTAGAAGCATGATACACGATCGAATTGAGGATTATGTCAAATAAGATCAGCATGTACGAGGAATGTGGGGATTTTAATCTTATCCAACTTATTCGTTACCTAGGTAATGTCCGGTTACCCGGTAATTAACCCATTATCCGCATAATTAAAAATTATCTTAATTTACTTAAAATACTATTCACTTTTAATACACTTTATACCCTACTACCATGGTCATATGGTACCATATAAAATTAATACATACGCTATTATTTCATTAAAACATTCATGTAAAAATATATATATATTCTCAATATTCTAATTTTCCTAGTCTCATGTAAAGAGTGCAAATTTTTCGTATGCTTAATTTTTAAAATGGTAAAAATATAACCTTCTTTTCTTGTGAGAAAATAATTTATATCTTTACAATAAAGAAATTTTTTTTGTACTATAAATTCTCAAAACGGAAAAATGATAACTTTTCTTATGATACAATACTATTTACTGTTAAATAAAACCTCATTAATAAACTCTCACATGTCATGTATTTAATTTAAAACTTATAACAACCATACAAAATCATATCTATCGACTTTTACCGCAGATGGTTTACTTCAAAGAAATACATATCAAGCCAATATATAGTAGTTCCGAAATTCTTCAAACTTACAGGTCTTACATCCATATCTTCATGTATAACCTTAATCCCTTTCAACTCTTATGTTATTATTTCGATGAATCCTAACGTTAAAGTACGGGATGTAACAATAGATATCATCACATAAAACATGAACAATACGAAACTGTCACATTTATCAAAGTATAAGACTCACGAGCATGCTTGACACCGACGTATAGATACTCGTCACCATGCCTATACGTCGTACTCAACAATTAACACATAGCAAATAAGACACAACTCCTAATCCCTCAAGCTTAGGTTAGACCAAACACTCACCTCGATGCCACGAACACAATTCAAGCCTCAACTACCACTTTACCTCTTGTTTCCACCTCCAATTCGCTTGTATCTAGTCGTAATTTACTTAATAACATTAATAGATGCTAAATAAACCAATTCTAATGCATGAAAATAGGTTTTCTAGTGATTTTCCCAAAAAGTAAAAAATCGGCCCCGGGCCCGCTTGGTCCAAACTCAAAATTCGAACCAAAACCCGATTATCCATTCACCCCCGAGCCCGGATATACAATTAATTTTGAAATTTGACCGCAATTTGAGGTCTAAATCCCCAAATTTCAATATTCGTATGTTTTACCCAAAATTCTCAGTTCCACCATGAATGTAAGGCCCCGTAAAAAAAAATTGAGCTCAAAACCTAGTAGCTCGTAGGGTCAGGTTCCGAATATGCGGTTCGGACCCACTGTACTGATCTAAGTATTTAAAAATTAAAAAACAAAGTTTTTCCAGAAAAGTGTTATTTTGCGGTCCAGAATGCGGTCGCAAATCAAGTATGCGGACCGCATTTCTGCCGCATAATGAGTCAGTGGTTTGGTTAAAATTAAGGTCAAAATGTGGTCCATTATGCGACCGCATAACTGATATGCGGACTGTATTTCTATCACAAAGTGAGTCAATGTGTCAGTCAAATTTGAGGTCAAAAGTGCGGTGCATTATGCGACCGCAAATTGGGTATGCGGACCGCATTTCCGCCGCAGACCCAAACAGTAGGATTGGATTTTTGGAGCACTTTTGCGGTCCATTCTGCGGACCGCATTTCATCTCTGCGGTCTCAAAGTGCGACCGCATATCTGACTCGGGTACCTATTTTTCTAAATTTTAAACCCGACTCCCTTTTTAATAAAACGCCCCAACCCCTCATTTTAACGAGTTTTCTGAACAAAATAAGAGAGAGGAAGAGAGGATTCTTGAGAGAGAAAGTCATCTTCATCAAATTTGATTCTTCAAAACTATCCGGGCCGGGAAATTTCAAAGTGATTATCTTCATCCCCATTCTTGCAGGTAAAATCCCTAACCCTTTTTCATTGATTTTCAGGTTTAAACTAAAGGGGGGAGTCTCATGCTGTGACGACCCAAAGGGTCACCACAGGATTTCTTCCTATTTTCGTGCTTCTGAGGCCTTGAAAACCTCGCTTTTAGTTGCCTCGATTTGCATGCACAGTCCGGGCGCGAAGCCGGAAAGCTTTTATGTTGAAATATGTGAACTTTGTGAAAAATTTGAAGAATTTTGATATTAATATTGCTAAAGTTGACCTTGGTCAACATTTTTGGTAAACAGATCCGGACCCGTGATTAGGCGGTCCCGGAGGGTCCGTAGAAAAATATGGGACTCGGGCATATGCCCGGAGTCGAATTTCGAGGTCGAGAGCCCGAGAAATGAATTTTTCTGTGAAATTGTTTTTTCTGAAATTATTAAGGAAAATGGAAATGAAAATTGATTAAAAGATTATGGTATCGGGCTCGTATTTTGGTTCCGACGCCCGGTACAAGTCTTAAATATGTGTTAAGCGCTTTCTGTAAAGTTTGGTCGAAATTGGATGTCATTTGACGTGTTTCGGACCTAAACATCTAAAGTTAGAAGTTTAAGAAGTTTGAAATGAAAATGATGATTTTGAGGTTTGATTCGTTGATTTTGATGTTATTTTGGTGATTTGATCGCTTGACATGTTATTGAGTTAGTGTGTGTGTTTGGTTGGGAGCCCCGAGGGCTCGGGAGTGATTCGGAGGTGGTTCGGGGTAATTTTACACTTAGAAAACATAGCAGATTTTCTGCAATTTTTTGCACAACAAATCCCTTCTTCGCGTTCGCGTTCCAGTCACGCGTTCGTGAAGCTTCAGTGGTCCCTCTTTATCGCGTTCGCGGACAATACCCCGCATCCGCATAGCCCAGGCTTCCCCATCACCGCGTTCGCGAGTCCTCTCTCGCGTTCGCGTACTAGCCAGTCCCAGACCCTAGCCCCTTCTTCTACGCGTTCGCGATTAGCACCTCGCGTTCGGGATGCCTTAAACCATTCACCCTTCGCGAACGCGTCCTCGTTCACGCGAACGCGAAGGGCATTTTTGCCCAGCGAATTTTTAAGTTCAAAACAGAATCAGTAGCTCGGGATTTAGCCATTTCTTCACACGAGCTCCTCTCTCTAACACTCCATAGGCGATTTTGAAGAGCTTCTTTCTCCATAGCCTCTTAGGTAAGTGTTCTTAACTCCTTTCCCTCTTAATTTCTTCCACTAATCACTAATTTCCTAGCCCTAAATCATGAATTCAAAGTAGAAAATGGGGTTTTTGGGTAGAGTTAGGGCTTTGGGGATTTTGGGTGATTCAACCTTAATTTGGGGTCGAATCTTGAAATAAATTATATATTTAAACTCGTGGGGTTATGGGTGATTGGGTTTTGGTCCAAGCCTCGTGTTTGGACCATGTGGGACCGGTGTCAGATTTTGGCGTTTTTGGAAGAATGATAGGAATTTCATTTCTAGGCTATGGGATTATGTTTTTGAGCCCTTATGGATATTATTGAACTAATTATGCCTAGATATCATTGTTTCGGAGTTGGATTGTAGAGGAAAGGTGGTATTAGAGAGTTGATTGCTATCCTTGGACCGAGGTAAGTGTTTGTTCTAACTTTGGCTTGAGGGAATAGGATTAGGATGTTATTTGCTACTTGCTAAATGTGGAGTACAGTGTATAGGCATGGTGACGGTTGTCTATGCACCGGAGTCTAGCATGACCGTGAGTCTTAATTGCTTTTACTTCGAATGATGTGACACAACTTCCTTGTTTAATTGATAAATTTCATATAATGTGAGCGGTTGAGGAAGAATTGTGATCGGTACATTTTGGAGCGTTGGCTCGAGCAAGAATGTGATAGTTGAGAAAGAAGTGATTTAAAAGAGGATGTGTTGTGATTATTCCCTCGCCGGGACGTGTAGACTATTATTATGTACTCTCCCTTGCCGGGATATTTAGGTTGTTAGTTGTACCTTTGCCGGGTTAAAGTGTTATGTTGTCGAGTTCCCCTAATGGGGCCTTCTTTACAAAGTCAGATATTTTGAACTATAATATGGGATCGTGTGGCACGCCGTCCACTTATATACTATGATATGGGATCGTGTGGCACGCCGTCCACATATATATATATTATGAAATAGGATCGTGTGGCACGCCGACCACTTATATATTATGAAATGGGATCGTGTGGCACGCCGTCCACTTATGAATTAAGAAATGGGATCGTGTGGCGCGCTGACCACTTATATATGAGCTATGGTATTGAGATAGTTTCGTCGTTATATCCGTTGATCTGTATTCGCTGTATTTTCCCCGAGCATGCCCCCTTCCCCTTTTTAGTCGATATTCTCTATTTTTATTACTGTTGCCTTTGTATATATATATATATACCTGCACAGGTTGTTTTTGGTAGGTCCTGTCTAGCCTCGTCACTACTTCGCCGGGGTTAGGCCAGGCACTTACCAGCACATGGAGTCGGTTGTGCTGATGCTACACTTCTGTGCTTTTTGCACAGATCATAGTACCGGAGCAGGAGCCTTTGGTCAGCAGTAGGAGCGTTGGGAGCTTACTTCAGTCCGGAGATTTCCGAGGTAGCTTGCTGGCGTCCGCATGGCCCGGAGTCTCTCTTATCTCTGTCTTTCGTTTGATTTCCCTTGTATCGGATCAGACAGTATTGTATTCTTATTCAGACTTTGTTTTTAGCATTCAGTAGAAGTTCGTGAGTTAGTGACACCAGATCTGGGTAGAGGTGTATTTGAAATTCCGCACTTGGTTTCTGTTATTTATGTTTCGAGACTTCCGCTTTTATATTAATTGCCTCGTTCTTCTTTATACTGATAATGATGTTGAGAGAAATGTTAAACTAATTGGCTTGCCTAGCTCCTATTAGTAGGCGCCATCACGACTCCCGAGGGTGGGAAATTCGGGTCGTGACAGTGCCGAGCGGCACCTTAATCACCATTTTATTTTTCAAGTTCAGTTTTATTTACTTTCTTCCGCAACTATGGTTTATCTTCCGCATTGTTAGGCTTACCTAGTCGTAGGGACTAGGTGCCGTCACGACATGTTCACGGAGGGCGAACTGGGGTCATGACACTAAATCAATACTTACTTGAGAAATGGTACACTTCGGGACAATTTTGCAACACGTAAAGTGTAGCTGACTTGAACTCCATATCACTCTTCTCTTTCTAACATCCTTAGAACATCGGCCTGGTTGATTGAATATGGACATAGGCAAATATAACGGATCATTCCTAAGGTCGACCGTGTGCCTGTTGGGTCTATTCCTAGCACATGGCACATTACTCTCAAAATAATAAGAACAAAAATGAGCAGTTTCCTTTACAAGATAAGCTTCGTATATAGATCCTTCAATCCTATTCCTCTGCTTAACAAATTGTTTGCATTTGCCAATTGTCCTACATAATTTCAGGTTAGCCAAGAAAATTCAAATAAAACAGAAAATTACATCAAACATATAATATTACCTCTTAAAGGGATACATCCATCTGTATTGAACAGGCCCTCCAAGTCGTGCCTCGTGTACAAGGTGGATTGGAAGGTGTTCCATCACATCAAAAAACCCACATGGAAATATCTTTTCCAACTTAAAAGAAGTTACACGAATGTTCTGATCCATCCGGGGTAGGTTTCCTTCCCTTAATGTGGAAGAACACAAGTCTTTGAAAAATAAACTAATCTCTGTGATGGGTTTCCAGATACTTTCAGGCAAACCACAAAATGCAATAGGCACTAAGGCTTCCATGAAAACATGACAGTCATGACTTTTCAAATGGCTCAACTTCCCTACCTCCATATCAACTTCTTTCCCAAAATTCGACGCATAACCCTCAGGCATCTTCAATTTCGTTACCCAATCATAAATATGCCGTCTTTCCTCCAAAGTGAATGTGTAACTTGCTTTGGGCTTGAATATCTTACCATTGTTTGCTGTCTGCAAGTATAATTCAGGCCGCCTGCAAAATTCTTGTAAAGTCCATTCTAGCCTTTGGGTTATCCTTTGTCTTACCTTTGATATCCATCACTGTGTTGAACAAATTGTCAAAATAATTCTTCTCAATATGCATGACATCAAGGTTGTGACGGAGAAAATTATCCTTCCAATAAGGCAACTCCCAAAATATACTCTGTTTGGTCCAATTATGAGTAACACCATATCCGGGGAATCTATAAGGTGGAGCTTCAGTAACTTTACTGAAGTTCTGGACCCTCTCCCAAATTTCCTCACTTGAAAGTATCGGAGGTGGATAATCATATTACATTTTATTCTTTTTGAATGCATTTTTCATCTTTCTAAACTCATGAGCCTCAGGCAAGAATTGACGATGACAATCAAACCATGATTGCTTTCGGCCATATTTCAAAGTGAACGCTTTACTATTTTCCATGCAGTAAGGACAAGCTAGCTTCCCAGCAGTCATCCACCCAGACAACATTCCATACGCAGGAAAATCGTTAATTGTCCACATTAAATTAGCATGCAAATTGAAATTCTGCTAGGTTGATATGTCATATGTTTCAACACCATTGTACCACAATTGTTTCAGCTCATCAACCAAAGGTTGCAAATATAATCTATCAAACTTTTCGGATTACGTGGACCGGGGATAATACAATTTAAGAATATATATGGACTAGTCATGCACAACTTGGGTGGTAGATTATAAGGTGTAAGAAAGACAGGCCAATATGAATACGGTGTCGCAGATACAGAAAAAGGCGTGAAGCCATCCGCACACAGACCTAAACGAATGTTCCTTGGTTCACTAGTAAAATCTGGATATGTCCTATCAAAGTGCTTCCAAGCTTCTCCATCTGAAGGATGACACATAACACCAGGTGGTCTTCTATTTTCAAAGTGCCATCTCATATGAGGAGCAGAACTCATCGACATATACAACCTCTTTAGCCTAGGTATAAGAGGTAAATAATGCATCGCCTTGATAGCGACCATCTTCCCGCTGGAAAGCTTCTTGAAACAAGGCTTTTCGCAAAATTTACAACTGCTTAAATTTGCATCATCTTTATAATATAACATGCAACCATCTTCACAACAATCAATTCTCATTGACGAAAGTCCTAACTTAGAAACTAATCTCTTTGCCTTATAGAAATCACCAGGTAATTCGATATCGGAGTCAACTAGTTCACGCATAAGGTCAATGACAGAGTCCATGGCTCCTTGAGAAATATTCCAATCAGATTTGATACTTAGTAATCTAACTGCAACAGACAACTCAGAGTGCGGACTTCCTTTACGTAGTGGACGACTAGCTTCCTCTAACTGTTCATAAAAATGTTTTGCTTCATCATTAGGAGTTTGTTCAACATTTTCATTGGGCTCACCCCCTAAGTGCATTCCAAAAGCATCTGCAACCATATCATGAATTTTGGAATCACGATTCTCCACCGACCTACTACTTTCACCAACAACCATGTTATGAAATATTCAATGGCTACCATCGATCTCTCAATGACTAGTCCACACAAAGTAATTCGCTATAAACCCCTTACTATAAAGATGAACCTTAACTGCCTCCGGTTTTCCAAACTTCATACAGTTGCACCTAACGCAAGGTCACCTAATTACTCCTTCATTTATGTATGGCGGAAGTGACATTGCATGTCTAATAAAGTCATCAACCCCTTCTACAAAATCCTCCCGCAATCCCCGCCGATTAGGATAATTCCTATTGTACATCCAAGTATGATGTTCCATCTATATAAATAAAGCAAGAACAAATTAATTTAGTTAATTCATATCCTAATCTTTTTTTAGTTAACTAAATGTCCAATTCATATCCTAAAAGTCCAATATGGTCTTAAGTTCATAATTAATACATTAATAAACTCCTCCTTTTAATTCTTTTTTCTTATCTTATAAATGTATAATGCGTAGTTTAAAGCATGAATTTAGGTACTTATTTAGGTACTGCTCCTCTTCTAAGATAATGTATTTACAAGTACTCTTATTTAGGTATTGCTAATGTATGAATTGTTTCTTTTCACAATTGAACTCAATACAAATTAATACAAGAACTAAAAGATCATAATTTCTACCTTAAGTTCATAAATCTAATGTAGTTCAAACCAAAAACCCTAATACTAAATAGACAAAAACTTTAAAAAATTACATAAAATTATATAGCAAAAATTAAAAATTAAAAAGCTAATAAGGTAGATTACTAACCTTGGTAGATTAAAAGGAGGATTAAAAAGCAGTGGTGGCAAGGGGTGGGGGACAGCGGCTCCGGCGACAGTGGTAGCGGCGGACAACGGCTCCGGCGACAGGCTTAGCAGCGGCTCCGGCGTGGTGGCGCGCAGTCACAGTGGTAGCAAGGGGTAGGGGGATTGATTTGTGTAAGGGAAATAGAGAAGGGGAGGAGAATATGTTGAGAGAGAGTTTGGGAAAATCTTGGNGGTTGTGTAAATGGTCGGGCTTGCCTAGCAGTGTGTTGAGCGCCATCACGACCGGGGTTGGGTCGTGACAATTATATTATTATCTTTCATTTCAATTTTATTTTTTAATTTTCATTAAACAAATTCCATCTTTTATTTTTATTGATATGTAATTTCCATTAAAACAATTCCATAAAATTTTAAATAATATAATTTGTAATCAATTATTATAGATTAACTAATAATTCAAATAAAAGTGAAATCATTGCGATACAAGATTAATTAAATATATATTGCACAACGATAAAATTCATTCGAAATACTACATAAATATTCAACTTCAACCTCTAGTATTCTCCCATAAATGATCTATTAATGCATTACGAAGTGCAAAATGAGCATCTTTGTCCTTAATTCTTCTTTGTACAATTATAACTTATAATAAAATTAACTTACAATTTTACATAAAAATAATAAATGTACGAAAATTAATTTATCAAAATTATACACCAAAGTTAAGATGTAAAATTAATATTATAAAGACATTACATAAACATAATTAGGTATATGTAAAGAGATAAATTAAAAGATTAAATAATAAAATAATAATAAAAAATAGTTAAATAAATAATAAAATAATAATAATATAAATATTTTTTTACTACTAATAAATAAATAGTTAAATATTTTTTAAAAAGTGCTAGGCAAATTTTAAGGCATGAGCGCAAGTATATAATTTTATTAAAATAAAGATATTTCGGTTATACTAGCTTCATCATTTAATGACAACAAAAGTAAGAATAGAGCTTTAGGTAGGCCTGATATCAGCAAAAGTTTTTTTATATATTGTTTCACTACCACTAAGCTACAAAGAGGTTTATCTTTTCATAATAAAGCTGAACAAATATTTTTCCATAATTTAACATTGAAAGTAATAGGTTTGATAAAGTTAATTAATTTTGTCTTAACCGAAGTCGGGAAGAGTTGCTTCAGAATAAAGATATAAATAAAATGGCAAACTCGTGAAGACAGGTCTTGAATCATTTTTTTCTCAAATAAAAGCTTTTAATTAACTCCAAGAAGGCTCCAAGTTCAGGTGATACACGAATTAAGGTCGAGGTTACTCGTCTTGGTTAGTGTACACTAGGGTCGGGGATACTCGTCCTAGTTTGAGATTAAACAGGCATCAACAATAAAAGCGGACATAGGCAAAACATGAAAAAATAAAATAAAGCATAGTTTATCCAAAATTAATTCAAGCCAAGTTTAATTCAATCAAGCGACCGTGCTAGAACCACGGGATTCGGGGAGTGCTTCAAACCTTCTCCCCGATCAACAGAATTCCTTACCCAAACTTTATTTTCGCAGACCAATAATAAAAGAGTCAATCTTCCTTTGATTAGGGATCCAAACAAAAGGTGACTTGGTACACCCAAAATTAATTCCAAGCGGCGGCTCTGTAAATAAAATAATCCCTTCTCAAAATTGTCACTTTAATTGGAAAAACTCTTTAACCCACAATAATAACATACACATATCTTTTGGGGTAGAAAAAGGGGTATGACAGCTTTGGCAACTCTGCTGGGGAATTTCAAGAATTCGAGCTTGTACATTGACTCTATTTGGCTTTATTAATTCTTGTATATACTGTGATTTATTTGGGCCTAATGTGCTACTTGCCTGCTCTTTACCGCTTCGATATTGTTGAACTGTATTATAAATTGTCTTCTTGCGCCCCCCTAGTCTTCTGAATACAACCTCGGGAATCGCGGATACGCGCCCTATTCTTCTTTGAGATAAAGCCGGTGGGCCTGGGCTCTCGGTGAAGGATTATTAGTCACCCATATTTAAGAACAGGGAGGGTCCAGTAGTTAAGCCGGAGAAGTATTGCTCCCGGTACGCTACCTCGTCCCAACTCGAGTTGTCCGCTCATTTTATGGCCAGTCTAGATACACCTCATTCCCTAGGATTTTTAAAACCTAGAAGAACAAGCCACATGCCTGATTATCCCTAGTAGAATCGTTTTGTTTCATCATATGCATTTGACTTAGCGAAGCTCGGCACATGAGCCGAGTCTGTATAACGACAGGTATCCTTTTTGAGACCATCATGTTCACTTATGTGCTACTTTCTACATCATTTGGAAGTCTTGCTTGCATTGTTGACCGGCTTTAGAAAATTAGTTGAGTGNATATAAGTTTTGACTGTTTGACCAAAATAGCAACCAAAGTTGGTCGCTATTTTTTGACCGTTTGACCACAATAGCGACCAAAGTTGGTCGCTATCTTACAAGAAAAATGAATTTACTTTTTTTTTCTATTTTGATTTTTTTAAATATAAATATATATATTCGATATTATATATATNCCAGTTCTTGGGTAGAGTTGTATGGAACTTCCGCATTGCTTTCAGTTTGTTTATATTTAAGACTTCCGCTTTTCTATTAAATGTTTCGTTGTTTTTATTAAATGTCGAGGTTTGCTAAAAGAGATAATAACTAATTGGCTTGCCTAGCTCCTAATAGTAGGCGCCATCACGACTCCCGAGGGTGGGGAATCCGGATCGTGACACAAATTAATTTAGTTAATTCATATCCTAATCTTTTTTTAGTTAACTAAAAGTCCAATTCATATCCTAAAAGTCCAATATGACCTTAAGTTCATAATTAATACATTAATAAACTCCTCCCTTTAATTCTTTTTTCTTATCTTATAAATGTATAATGCATAGTTTAAAGTATGAATTTAGGTACTTATTTAGGTATTGCTCCTCTTCTAAGACAATGTATTTACAAGTACTCTTATTTAGATATTGCTAATGTATGAATTGTTTCTTTTCACAATTGAACTCAATATAAATTAATACAAGAACTAAAAGATCATAATTTCTACCTTAAGTTCATAAATCTAATGTAGTTCAAACCAAAAACCCTAATACTAAATAGACAAAAACTCTAAAAAATTACATAAAATTATATAGCAAAAATTAAAAATTAAAAAGCTAATAAGGTAGATTACTAACTTTGGTAGATTAAAAGGAGGATTAAAAAGCAGTGGTGGCAAGGGGTGGGGGGCAGCGACTCCGACGACAGTGGTAGCGGCGGACAACGGCTCCGGCGACAGGCTTAGCAGTGGCTCCAGCGTGGTGGCGCGCGGTCACAGTGGTGGCAAGGGGTGGGGGGATTGATTTGTGTAAGGGAAATAGAGAAGGGGAGGAGAATATGTTGAGAGAGAGTTTGGGAAAATCTTGGGAAGAAAATAAGAGATTGGGAGGGGAAACCCGATTTTGATTCTGGATTTACAAGTAGCGACCAACTTTGGTCGCTATTTTGGTAGCTATATAAGTTTTGACTGTTTGACCAAAATAGCGACCAAAGTTGGTCGCTATTTTTTGACCGTTTGACCAAAATAGCGACCAAAGCTGGTCGCTATTTTACAAAAAAAAATGAATTTACTTTTTTTTCTTCTATTTTGACTTTATATATATATATATATATTAAAGCATTAAGCACATAACTTAAAAGTCAAACTACAAAAATACCCTTGACTTAATTTCCTTTTTATCAACTTAAGTAGATACCTTTTTTTATTAATAAAAACTAATGCCTACAAAGTAAACCAACGCTTCATACGCCTCTTTTGAAGAATACTACGAAGAGATGCCACCTTTTAATTTACTCTCGAGAAAAATAAAAAATTCCTATGTCTTTCTCAAATAATTATAGAAGTGGAAACTCTTTAACTGAAAAGTTAAATTACTAAAATGCCCGTCTAATTAATCCAATTACCCTATTTATAAAAACTAAAAAGAAAAACCCTGCCAACGGACCCCAACTAAAGGTTCATACCCTTTCACTAATGATCACAACCATTCCAAAGTTTCACCACGGGATCCTATTTTTAGTTTATAATATGTGTTGTCTTTTCAAATAAGAAGAGAAACATTATTGCTTAGATTTTTAAAATGAGAACAAAGCCTTCATTATTGTTTCTCGCCTATTCACTCCGTATTTACTTTGGACGGGATTGTCTTGAAACCAAATTATCCATAAAACTATTTATTTGGTGACACCAACATACCAGCAAAAGCAATAATAATCATATGCTTTAAGAGTTAAGCCTCCTATCAATTGTTGCTTCATTGTTTCCAAAATGCACGCACCTAATATCTTACTTCCACGTGTAAGTATGGACGGAACTTATTTCTTTTCTTTTATTCCTTGTTGTCGTGTTGTTTTTCCTCCGAATTCATANTAGTTTAGTTAGTATTCATAGATTACTTCCATATTAATAAATTTATAGTTTATTTTTATTCTTGATCTACTTTAGATATTACAGCAGAGAGATAAATACCATCGCTGTGTGGTTTTTCGTTAATGCATTTGATCACGTGTAGGAAAGAGATATCAAAATTATATTAAATATGTTTAGAAATAAAAAATATATAAATTTGAAAAACGGAAATGCAAATGCTATAAACTTAAGAAAGATATATGTCCAACTCCCATGATTTACAAAAGTGACAGTAGGATCAAGCACATTGATTAATAGTATATAGTATATCTCTGCTAGATATTTTTTATAGTTACAGAATTTTTGTAATTGTAAAGCTCAAGAAGGTGGCAATAGATGGAATTAAATTTAGGATTGGATTTTTTGCCCAAAATAATAATTAGGTATGGATTATATAGTCCTTATTTAAGAAGACTACAACATAGTAAAATAAACCGAGTATTTTGTAAAATATATCTCTTTTAAATATTTCAAAAATTCTAAAATTTATTTTTAAAAAAAATTATTTTATGAATTCGGACTTAATTTTAAAAAGTTCCTATTAAAATGAGAACTGATGATAGATACACATGGAAACTAAAACATGATATCTTTAGAAATTGGTTAAAAGACTAAAATTAATTTTAATTTTTATATGAATTTTATATTTCACTTCTTTTTGGATAGTATTAATATAGACATTTCAGAATCTACCAACGGCAAGTAATTCAATTTTAATCATAAGTTTTTGCTTCCAAAAAAGGGATAATTTCACTTAAGTACAATTCACACACCTGACTTGCAACATAATAGCCTAGATATCATATTGCAAATCTATAGCCCAAAAATAATAGGCTAATTCCCGAAAAAACAGCTTATTTCACACAATCAACATATTATCTGAAGGTAAGAAATTCAAACACCTTTATGTGCAATTGCTGAAGCAATCCAACAGGATAAAAGAAAAATAAAAAATTGATAATTGAATTGTAGAATTCCTCCGACGCGTACAAATCTGTTTCATATAGCACATACACGAAAAATAAGAAGAGAAGGAAGTGTCAAACTTCTATAGAGACCTCTTACACGCTAACAATGTATATACATCCTTATAAACTGAAAAAATATATATATATTTATACAACATTATACACAAATATACATATTTATACACAATTATACAATACTGTATAACTTGTATAAACATGTATAATAGTGTATAAGAGGTGTCTGTATACCCATATACACGATTATACACTATTATACAATGTCGATACAACCTGCTACATAGTTATGATTTTCCAGAACTTCAAACTTCAAACTTCAGAATCTTCCAAAATTACCAGAACTTCAAACTTCAAAATCCTCCAAAATTAGTGGTCGTTTGTTGGTGCAAATCAAGTTTGAGAGCTATTTATTTTCAGATCTGTGTGTATTTTCATGTTTCTTTCAAAAATCTTCTTCGTTCTTCTGCTTGCCACCATGGACGACGGAGTCTTTCTTCGAGCCTTCTTCGAGCCATTAATGGCAGAATTGCGTAGGGGGTAAAGGAGGGGAATAGCGGGGGCTAGGTTAAGAGAGGATGAGGGATCTATGTGGGTTAGAGAGAAAGGAGTGAGAGGCGGTGAGAGAGAGAAGGGAATGAAGAAAGAAGAAAATAATAAAAACCCTAAAAGTATGTCTTTAATAATGGGCTAAAGGCTGAAAAGTTTCTTTCAAGTTATGTACAACATGGACTATATAGGGTAAGAGCTTTAAATGTGGGCCATTTTCGGTTGGGCTATTAGGCCAAGTGACACGAGGTGTAATTCTTTCTCCAAAAAATGACAATATCGGTGCATCGTTAGGTACTTGGATAAAGAAGGTTCTTTCCAAAACAAAGGAAAAGTAGATTATTCTAATTTCTTGGAGACCGTTCCTATATAGTAGTATTTTATATATTAAATAAATAGCGTAATTTTCTTTGCTCGCCTGAAAAGTAAAAAAAAGAAAAGAACTTTTCTCGGTCAGCTTACCATGTTTGTGTATTTAAGATAAAGAACAAAATAGCTTTCCAAGAAAATTAAGAAAATTTTTTAAATCTGCAAGGGTTATATTGTTTTTTTTTTTTTAAAAACTAAAAAAGAAGTATCATAATTTGTGAAATTGAAGTAATAAAATAATAAAATTTGACCAAATTTTAAATTGAATATATTTCTAAGATAATTGCTAACTTCTAAGGTAGAGCTTCTTTCTTAACTTTTATTGAATTGGTTAAATGAAATCAAAATCCTTAGTTTCTTGTACCTGTACTTTTATCTTTCACTTTTATTCAACGGTTAATTTTTAATATAATATTTATATATATGATTTTCAAAACATTTATATCTTGCTGAGAACTCTACATTGAATTGCAAGCTTCACAGTCAAGCGGGAGATAATATCCATTACTATATCTTCATTCAGTTCCATATTCAAGGACCCAGAATTTCAAAATGGATGCTCAAGAGTTAAAAGGAGAAAGAGATTTCCAGTAGAGACAGAATAAGATTGAAGGAGTTTAAGAAAAAGAATGTGGTATAGCCTATAAGTAATCGGGATACAAACAACAGTAGGAGAATGGAGGGTCTGAAGAGGGGAAGGTCTAACTCTAAGCCCAATCTACAAGTCTAATAACACGACTATAATATTTTACTACTAATATTCATCATTGTTACAGGAGTAAAGAATATCAGCTTAAAAATAAGGGCAAGAAACCCAACAATATACAAAAAGAATTAATGACACAACTAGTGATGGAAAGAGTGTGGATAATAATGGCAAGAACTTCACAAGCCTGCTGAGACCAGTCCATGTAATGTAACAATACCAATCAAAACATTATCCTGATCAATAACTGGCAAGAATTGGACTGGAGATGGCGGAGACTCCATCTTCTGCATCGCGTCAACTGCCATTGCATCAGGATCAATTGTCCTTGGTTTCCTGTAACACCAAACAAATTTATAGAAATGCCTTAATCTCACAAGAATGTAACTATTTATAATTTCTTCTTCCCTCACACACATAGACAATAGATAGAAAGCTAGAAATCTCTTATTCTCTCGTTTATAAGAAAACTTCAAAATGTTACCAAATTAGAC
Organism: Nicotiana attenuata; assembly: GCF_001879085.1. NCBI lineage: Eukaryota > Viridiplantae > Streptophyta > Magnoliopsida > Solanales > Solanaceae > Nicotiana > Nicotiana attenuata. The sequence continues at coordinate 41,032,229 of NC_031990.1, forward strand.
ATAGAATTCAATAAACCGACAAACTTTCTCAATAACCTCTGGAAGAACTGCCATTAGAATATTCTTTAATTGTACACGTTACCATCGTCATCATGCTTTTGCTATATGGTCTCATCAAAGTTATACATGCTTAGCATAATCTGATGTGTGAGAAGGAACCGAACTGAATCAATTACATATGGATACGATTTCTCAACGAAAAAAATGACTGCTGATTTTATAACGAGAGGACACATAACCTGCATAATAATCTCAAGAAACTGTGTATCATCAAAGGTTAAAGGGATAAAGGAAGAACAAATAATATCATTACTGCTACAACTTAGAACCAACAAGGGGGGGGGGGGGGGGGGTCAGAAAAGCTCTTATCAACAATGTGCTTTAAAGGCAGAAGCAAAGTTTTTTTTTTTTTTTTTGGCTAATTTAAAAGGCAGAAGCAAAGAATAATTCTTCACTTCTCCATCTGGCAAGTCAAAAGACACCATCCTGCTTCGATTAAATGAGTAAGAAGAAGGTAAATATCCCAAAATTCAAACTCCTATTGGAAGAAAACTTGAATAACATCCCAGGAATTATTCAATGACGACTTATGTAATGTTTATAACAGTACTTTACAAAGCCAAATAAGATGCATGTGATTTATTGGCCCATCAATCGGCATCATTTAAAACAATCTCGCCCTCATCTAATGCTATAGCAGATCTTTACTCAAAAAGACATATATTATCATTAGAACAATATGCCACTGAGAGTTTGGAAAGGGAAAGATAATACCAGAATCCTAAGATTGACCACCAAAGAAAATTAAGTACTGCACTATAGATTAATAAAGCACTAAGTTAGATCTATTTCCAGATAATACGAACAGCAAAAATCTTTAAAAAAAAATATTCATGACCATAGAAGGCTAGAAAGGTCCAACCACATTTTACCACAGCAAAAATGTGCTTGTCGAGGAATTCGTCTTTAATTATTCAATATATCTTTCTTCCTTTCTGCCTTTTTTCCCCTTCTTTTTCCCATGGATTAGGTCTTTCAGTGGAACTGATATACTGATGGTAAAAATATGCAACAGAGGTAAAAGTAAGAAATTACCTGTTACACATTTCTCCTACTGTAAGCTTAAAGATTCCTTCCCCGCTGGCTTTCAATGTCCGACGTAAATCACCATCGGTGAATGTGCCTAGCAGATGAAACTCCTCATCAATAACAAGGAGGCAACCGCATCCTTTGCTTGTCAGCTCTACTAGTTGATCCATAATAAGATCTCCTTCCTTGCAAATTGGAAGTTCTTCTTTTTTCTTCATCACATCTCTCACCTGCAAAGTTATCCATCAGTCACCAAATTTTTAACTATTCCGATATTTCTTTACAAACACCTGAGAGATGGCAAGAGCTCAGGAGTAAGATGAAAATTCAACTTCAGCCGAGTAAACTTTTAATTTACTCCACCCTTGTATCAGTTTCCACAAGTCAAGATACCCTTTTGGCTCAAATCAACCAGATGCACACATGAAAATTTTATGCAATTCTTAACAGACGGCTGGAAGCTAACGCAGCTAGCCAATCAATAGTATCATTGCATATCCAAAATTTTGCGTGAAGATGAGAAAATCAATTAGGCAGCTTTAAAAGGGTTGCTGGGAAATAAACTTTCTTTGAGAGGGTAAAACCCCAAAGAAGACACCAGAATGCAAGTAGCCCTCAAGATTCACCCTTACATCAATTGCAACCGACTACGACTGCCTATCGCAATGCAATAAAACACAAGCATTAAAAAAAGGCAGCCCGGTGTACTAAGCTACCTATGCGCAGGTCCGGGGAAGGGCCGGACCACAATGGTTTATTGTACGCAGCCTTACCCCGCAATTCTGCAAGAGGCTATTTCCAAGGCTGGAACCCGCGACCTCCTAGTCACATGCCAGCAACTTTACCAGTTACGCGATGGCTCCCTTCCCAGAAAAAAAAGAATTAACACCCAAGATTTGGACTTCCAAAACCAAATTAAGCAGATCGTACGCGTTAAAGGCACATTAAAACCAAGATGATCCTTATTTCCCCCTCATTTTTCCATGGCCGAAACAGCAAGAATACAAAAATAGAGTGATGAGAGGGTGGTGAAACAAGCTCCAACCTTTTCCACGCTCAAACCAAGTCTTACTAGCGTAGTTTAGGGAATATTTCAAAGATCTTACTTCAAATCCACAATAAATACACCACAAAGTAATCACATTTCATAAAGGTGTATCAAAATTAATGAATTATGACAGGATATTATTACTCTTCCTCACCTTAAAGATCAAGCTTTTCCCGATCCTACCAGCAGGATGATTCGCAGCATACTCTTCTTTGCTCAAATTCCTTGCCCCCATTAAAGCAATCGCCACTGTATCACCAAATACCATTTGTATAGCTGTAGACGTCACAGGTGCCAAATCAAAAGGGCATAATTCTCTTTCCAAAGGCAAATGCACATTCAGATCACACAACCCCATCAAACAATTAGGCTTTACAGAAGTAACCGAGATTAAAAAGACCCTTTTAGCCTTTGCACAAGGGACAAGCTTTAACAATTCTTCTGTATTCCCACTCTTGCTAAACATAACCAAAATATCTTGAGGGTCCAAAATGCCAATGTCTCCATGGAGCGCATCCACAGGGGATAAAAACCCAGATTTGATACCTAGCGAAACAAGGGTCTGTGAAATTTTTTGTGCGACAAATCCAGATTTTCCAACACCGGTGAAAAAGATTGTACCTTTGGCATTAAGGAGAGTTTGGGTGAAAGTTAAAGTTTGGGTAAGATCAAGATTTTGAAAGAAGTGATTGAGATAATTTTGTTGGGCTTTGAAGAGATCGAGAAGTTTTGTTGGGTCTATTGATGAATCTTGCTTTGTTGAGTTATGAGAGAAGTCCAAATATGGTGGTGGAAGAGACCCCATTTTTGGGTTTTGTTTGAATCTTGTTTCTATTATCTGCTTCTCTGTAAAAAGCTTACTACTTCTGTGAGCAAATGAGTGAGCGAGAGGAGAAGCCGGGATCGAATGTTTACGGTTGAGACTATTTTAAGTATAATATATACGTAATTAACGCGGGGATTGAGAGGAAGCTGGTATTTAGCAGAATTCAATTATTTATAGTGTGTAAATAGAATGAAACTATCTTTGTATGTGCTCTTTAATAATGGTTAGTTCTTTTCTCTCTCAACGGAAGGTAAAGGAAAACAATAAAAAATGAGTGGTTTTCGAATTCAAATTCTAAAAATAATAAATCGGTACGAAATATTTTTTACGTTAATGAATTTTTACTATGCAAATTCAAATTAATCAGTGATTTTCCTTATGTTAAAATTTTTTGTCACTTTTATTTTGAAAGTAGTTATGGACTAACCTTTTCCAAAAACCATTTGACACGGCTTCTTTACCCATTTAAAAGGCACAACCTATTTTTGTAAAATGGAAATATTATGCCGTAGAATTCTGCTAGCTAACATATTATCTATATTTTATATTATATTAAAAGGAGAATAGTTGGGCATAATATTAAGCCAAGTGGCATATTGAGAACAAGCCACTTGGCGTTATTAGAGAATCTATTTGTTAGATTCTATATATATATCTATATATATATATATATATATTGTATAAAAGTTAAAGGCTTATTATACTTTTGATGATTCAAAATTATAATTAAAATAAATATTATATTATTCAAATTTTAAGTAAAATATAAAATGAGAAAACTAAACAAATATTGCAGTAGAGATGGACATACAAAAAGAGGGGGATAAAGTTAATGTTAGGATATTTATACGATGAACTAATTAAAAAAAATTAAAGATAAATAAATAACGCTCAAAAATAGATAATATTTTCAAATTATCCGCACATCGCGCGGATTTTAACACTAGTTATAATTTATAGTAATAACAGCGAGGATGAGTTAATGGTAATAGATCATGGAAAGGGAAAGAAAGAAGAGAGCAATAATGCATCCATCAAAAACTCAATCCACGTGAGATATCTTGGCTATCTTTTGAGAACACCGACAGTACCACACACTACCTCAGATCTAGTAACAGCTATAAATTAATAATTGGACTTTCCTCTCGAGTCTCGACTCAAAAAATCTTTGTTAAGAAACGGTAAAGTATAATTTTATGTAATTGATCTTGATGAATCACACAGTATACGTTTGAATAACAACAGTAAAAGAGCTAAAAAAAAATCATACGCTGTAAATCAAATTTACCTACATATCCTGCTAAAACCCAATAGTAGCGTAATATCATGGCTTTCTATTCCAATCACCGACACAAAAAGAGCCCCAGAAATAATAAATGCTTTCTAGTTGTAAGACAGTTGCGCACAGCTTCGTCTAATTTATGTTCCAACTGGAATTGGCTTCACTTTCTTCGGGTCGATTTTTATTCAAATGGTCACTCAACTATTGCAAATTATCTCCTAAAGCCATTTTTCTTTCATATGTAACAACAAAGTCACTGAACTATGCCGATTCCACTCAAAAGGTAACTCAACTAGAATTTTCAAATTTTGGATTGTCAAATGTCTATTTTACCCTCTAAAATTATAAACATTTATCTTCTTTTTAGTTTTTAAACTTTTTAATATTATGATTTTTTTCCTTTTTAATTTACATTATGGACTTACTTATAGAATAAATAAATATTATTTATAAATTAAAAAAATAAAAAGTATTTAAGCATATATAATGATGGAATAACAAAATAATGAGCGTAGTAAAAAAATTAATTAAAATAATTTGTTAGTAATAATAATTTTAGTATTAACAATAAAATTGAAAAGTTTATTTACACAATCCAGAATGAAAGAAAATAAAGGTTGTAAAATATATATTCCATGCACGTAATATAAAAATAATTATTTAAATAAAAGTATTTTTATAATATACATTATATATTCTTGAAAATTATGCTCAATCATACTATATATATTCCATGCACGACTTAGCATAACATATTTTATCCTATACAGATAGTCCCTCCGCTTTCCGGTGATATAACTTTGTGTCGTCGGAAAGTTGGTAGAAACATAATAATATGATTGAGCAAAATTTTCAAGAATATATATTGTATATTATAAAATTACTTTTATTTAAATAATTATTTTTATATTACGTGCATGGAATATATATTTTATAACTTTTATTTTCTTTCATTCTGAGTTCTGTAAATAAATTTTTGAATTTTGGTTGTTAATACTATGTTCATAATTTAGAGGGTAAAATAGGTATTTGGCAATCTAAAATTTGGAAAATCTAGTTGAGTGACATTTTGAGTGCAATAGGCATAGTTCAGTAACTTTGTTGTTACAAACGAAAGAAAAGTGACTTTAGGAGATAATTTGGGATAGTTAAGTGACCATTTAAAAAAATGACATATTCACACTATCACTATTTAACACTTGGATTGTGCATGGAATAATTCCGCTTATGTTCACGCAGTGATTGATTCTAGACAAAAGTTGATCGATATCACCTATAAACATTAATTTTAAAGATGTTGACATAAATAATATTTTAATATACATTCTATTTTTAACAATTTTTAAATCTTAAATGAAATTTGGGAACACTCTTCTGAAATATCTTCCATACGTACTCGATGTCCTGTGGGAGACGACTTTAAGGCAAACAAGAGAGTGTACGATCCTTTTAATAGTATAGGCCCATTAGGGACATTAGGAATATTCCTTCGAATATTCCTCGTAATTTGTCTTTTAGAGCTTAGAGGGTTTCGCTCTTTGTATATATAGAGGACAATAACCTTGTAGAGGGGGATCCCGATTATTGGCTGTAATACTACTTACGAATGAGAAGATTTCTAAAAGGGATTTTATTATCGGTAAAGAAGTTTTCACCTTATCTATCTTTCCTTCTAGAGATTATTATACTTAGCTAAGACTTACCCCTTCATCTTTGATTGATTTGTCCAAAAGGGTTTCAATATCGTTTGAGTCAAACAATTTGGCGCCGTCAGTGGGGATTTCTATAGCTGAAATCGTAGTTTTCATCTAGATTCTTGAAAAAAACAATCGCTTTTCTTCAGCTTCATAATAGCCAACAATGGCGGGAAAGGGAGAAGCGAGGCTAAAGGCAATAGTGGGTGTCACAAACAACCTCCTGAATTCCCTCAACGAAGCCAGTGGAGAAGACAACGAAAATGCAACACCAAGTGTTACACCTGAGGGAGAGATCTCACCTCCCCCGCACGGGGATCTAACGATCTTGCGCGAGAGGGAAACCTCAACATCCGCAGCAGGAGAAACGCCACCGGCTTTCAAGAGGTTACTAGAAGAATGGTTGACAAGTGCCTTGAGCAACATGCTCGAGAGACCCGTTCAGAGAGATATCGAAGACACGTTACGCGCAGAAACTGCAGCTGTTGCCGATGAGCCAAACGCTACACGAACAGGTAACACCCGTGTTGTTGCTAATGCAGGCGACGATGTATTTACGGCCATCTTAAAGAAAATGGAAGAGATGGAAAATGAGAACAAAACACTCCGCGACCAGATGAAGGAACATCAGGAAAGGGTCGATAAAATACCAGGCGCTCCGAAGTTGTTACCAAAACGCGATGTGAGCCGATTCGTCGAACGGCCATATAGCGAAGGGGTAGCTCCCCACTCTATTCCGACGACCTTCAAAACGCCGCCATAATTGAAAATATATGATGGTACCACGGACCCGGAAGATCACTTAATCCACTACGTTACCGTAGTAAAAGGTAATGATTTATCAAAGGAACAGGTGCCGTCTGTATTGCTAAAAAAGTTCGGCGAAACTCTGACAGAGGGAGCATTGACATGGTATTCCCAACTACCATCGCGGTCGATATCAACGTTTGAAGAGATGACAGATAAGTTCGTCACCGCTCACGCGGGAGCAAAAAAGGTAGAGGCTAGGGTAAATGATATCTTCGCCGTCAAGCAAACGACGGGCAAGGGACTTCGGGATTTCATAGCCCGATTCAACAGGGTAAGGATAAGCCTACCGAACGTGTCAGAAGGAATGGCAGTAGCAGCCTTTCAAAATGGGCTGAACAGAAACGGGTCAAAAGCAACTAAAAAGCTACTAAGTAGACTTATGAAATACCTCCCCCCCCCCCCCACCACGTGGGAAGAGATCCATAATGCCTATTGCGCCGAAGTGAGGGTAGACGAGGATGACCTGAACGGTCTGCTCCAGCGATTAACATCAGTCCAAACCGAGACAAGGAGAGATCGCCGCAATGACAGTCGAAGGAATCAACTACCATGTTTTAATCGAGAAAGGCACCAGCCCTATATCCGAACATCCAATCCATATCCTCCACGACCCGCAGATGCCGCGCCTCAACACGCCACACCCACCGAAACCAAAGAGGTATGCCTCCACTGTTATCTGCTCATAATTTTTGTGTTTCTCCTTAAGAAATAGTGTACGCACTGGAAAAGCTCGGCACGAAGGTGTAGTGGCCGCAAAAAATGAAGTCTGATCTGAGCACCAGGAGGTCGAATGTTCTGTGTGAATTCCACCAAGAAAGAGTACACAAGACCGAAGACTGCATAGGTCTGCGACAAGAAGTGGTAAGAATGTTAAATCAGGGATACCTGAAAGAATTGCTAAGCGATCGAGGAAGGGCCAACTTCGCTCGTGGACGTGATCAACCCCAAGGACCTCCAAAGCCGTAGAAGATCTTGATCCCGTTCAACTGGACCGTACCGATAGCACGAGAAAGGCCTATGTCAGACACAACCTCTCGGACCAAGTAAATATCGTGAGTTCTTAACTAACAACGCTGATTTGTTTGCCTTTTCCTACTCAGATATGCCAGGAATCCCAAGGGATATCGCCACACACAGGTTGAACGTTGATCCTCTTTACCCTCCGGTAAGGCAACTAAGGAGAAAGTTCAATGCTGCCATTAATAAGGCGGTCAACGAGGAAGTTGATAAATTACTCGCCAACGGTTCCATCAGGGAATCAAAATACCCCCAATGGGTCGCCAATGTGGTCATGGTAAAAAAGAAGAACGGGAAATAGCGGATGTGCGTTGGTTTCACCGACCTAAACAAATCAGGCCCGATAGATTCCTTTCCGTTACCACACATCGATCAGCTCATCGACGCAACAGCAGGGCACGAATTACTAAGCTTTTTGGATGCCTATTCCGGTTACAACCAAATCCTGATAGCTGAAGAAGATCAAGAAAAGACCATTTTCATCACTCACCGAGGAACGTACTGCTACAAAGTAATGTCATTCGAACTCAAGAATGCAGGAGCGACATATCAAAGGTTAGTCACCAAGATGTTCAAAGAACAACTTGGTAAGACCATGGAGATTTACATCGACGACATGCTAGTTAAATCGACAAAGAAAGAGGATCACATTAGCCATCTGAAGGATGCCTTCGAGATATTGAGGCACTACGGGATGAAGTTGAATCCCAAAAAATGCACCTTCGGCGTAACTTCAGAAAAGTTCCTTGGTTTTCTAGTATCACAAAGGGGTATCGAGGTTAACCCGGACCAGATCAGAGCCATCGAAGGAATACCGGAGGCACCGACCAGCAAAAAGCAGGTGCAGAAATTGACAGGGCGAATAGCGCCCTGTCGAGGTTCATTTCACGATAGATGCCACAAATTCTTCAATGTGCTAAGGAAATACCACGGACTGCAATGGAGTGCAGAATGCGCCGACGCCCTGAGAAAACTGAAAGCGTATCTATCTTCGCCACCCCTACTCGTCAAGGCAGACCCAGGTGAATGTCTACTTGTATATCTAGCGGTCTCCGAAGTCGCAGTAAGTGCCGTCTTGGTCCGCGAAAACGGAGGTACGCAACCTCCGAATTACTATATCAACAAAACCTTAATCGATGCCGAAACGAGGTACCCTCACCTTGAGAAACTAGCTCTGGCATTAGTCGTAGCTTCACGAAAGCTTAGACCATATTTTCAATGTTACCCCATAAAAGTGGTGACAAACTTCCCCCTAAGGGGTATCCTACACAAACCCGAGTTATCGGGTAGATTGGCCAAATGGGCCATAGAACTAAGCGAGCACGATATAACATACCAACCACGAACTGCCATTAAGTCGTAGGTGCTCGCCAATTTCGTCGCTGATTTCAGCGCAAAAATATTACCTTAAGTAGAGCAAGAAGCGCTCCGCGCTTCCACACATACCAACCTCTGGGTCCTCTACATCGACGGTGCTTCTAATGCCTCGGGATCGGGACTGGGACTCGTCCTCGAACTTCTTACGGGCGAAGTAATTTTCCAGTACATACGATGCCCCGAGATAACTAACAACGAGGCCGTGTATGAAGCTGTGATTGCAGGATTGAAATTAGGCCTCAAATACGGCGCCCGATGACTCGTCCTCCATTGCGACTCTCAACTCGTGGTGAACCAAGTCACCGGGACTTTCCAAATCAAAGAACAGAGGCTACAACAGTACCAGTCAGAATTCACAAACTGCTGCCAGAATTCGATGAATGCCGCCTCGACCAAATACCCAGGGCGCAAAATATCGAAGCGGACGGCCTCGCCAAGCTAGCGGCGGCTACCAAAAATATCAACAAGGAAAACGTGGTCACCCTTCTCCATTCCGCAATAGATCACGTCGAGGTACATTCTGTAAGCCTGACTTGGGATTGGCGCAACCGTCTCATAGCATATTTGCAGGACGGAACGCTCCCGCAAGATAAGAAAGAAGCCAAAAAGCTTCGGATACAGGCAGCCAGATACAACTTTGCAAACGGTGATCTCTACAAAAGAACGTTCGGCGGCCCTATGGCCAAGTGCCTTGGGCCAAACCAAACAAGATGAGTACTAGAAGAAGTAGACGAAGGGCACTGTGGCGCGAAACCGCGCCCTCGTCCGCTTCCTCATCCGTGCCGGATACTACTGGCCCACCATGAAAAAAGAAGCCGCGGACTACGTTAGGAAATGTGAACAGTGTCAGAAGTACTCCCCTATGATACACCAAGTAGGGGAACTCCTTCATTCCGTCACTTCACCTTGGCCATTCATAAAGTGGGGGATGGATATAGTCGGACCCTTCCCAGCTGGACGAGGTAAAGTACGTTTCCTTTTGGTTTTAACTGATTATTTTTCTAAATGGGTGGAAGCAGGTGCATACACACAGATACACGAACAAGCGGTCATCGCGTTCATATGGAAAAACATAATATGCCGTTTTGGTATCCCCAAAGAAATCAGCTGCGACGACGGACCTCAGTTTGTTGGAAAGAAAACGACTGAGTTTTTCGAGAAATGGCACATCAAACAAATACTCTCCACACCGTATCATCCCGCCGATAATGGTCAAGCCGAATCCTCCAATAAAGTAATACTAAATATATTGAAAAAGAAGCTTGAGGACGCCAAGGGGCTATGGCCCGAACTACTACCGGAAGTATTATGGGCATATCGTACCACACCAAAAACCAGTACGGGTGAGACGCCATATTCACTAGTCTACGGGACTGACGCAGTTATACCCGTCGAGGTCGGAGAGCCTAGTTTGAGATACTCCAGTGAGAGCGGACCAAGCAACGATGAAAGCAGGCTACAAGATCTGGATGAAGTCAAAGAATGGAGAGACATGGCCCACATAAGAATGGTAGCCCAGAAGCAACAAGTGGAAAGGTACTTCAACAAGAAGGCCAAAGTGCGTTCGCTCAAAGTCGAAGATTACGTCCTCAAGGCCAGAACACAAGCAGCGAAAGACCCTAATGAGGGAAAACTGGGAACAAACTGGGACGGACCATACAAAATCACAGCCGCAACAAACAAATGAGCATTCCGGTTAGAAACAATGGAGGGAAAACTACTCCAAAACAACTGGAATATCGCCCTTCTCAAATACTTCCACTTCTGAAAGAAGATGCCACCTAAGTCGTACTCTTTTTCCCTTATCCGGGTTTTGTCCCAATCAGGTTTTCCCAGCGAGGTTTTTAATAAGGCGGCGAGGGAGACGTCTCGAGGTTCGAAGTATTGTTCATTACCCCGCCCGTCGATATGATCTCCGGAGCGAATTAATGAAGGGACTGGATATAGATAATCAAATCTCCGTTGTATGTACAAAGTCAACATGTGATTCTTACAAGAATATAATCAAATCTCCATTGCATGAATAAAGTCGACATGTGTCTTCCTGCGGGAATACGATCAAACCTCCAACGAGAAATGGCCAAGGCCATCGACAAAATATGAGTTCGACCTCGTTCGAACTACAATGGGATACTACTTCGACGACAGTTCGAACCAACATCCCAATGGCCAAGGCCATCGACAAAATATGAGTTCGACCTCGTTCGAACTACGACGGGATACTACTTCGATGACAGTTTGAAGCAACATCCCAATGGCCAAGGCCATCGACAAAATATGAGTTCGACCTCGTTCGAACTACGACAGGATACTACTTCGACGACAGTTCGAAGCAACATCCCAATGGCTAAGGCCATCGACAAAATGTGAGTTCGACCTCGTTCGAACTACGACGAGATACTACTTCGACGACAGTTTGAAGCAACATCCCAATGGCCAATGCCATCGATAAAATATGAGTTCAACCTCGTTCGAACTACGACGGGATACTACTTCGACGATAGTTCGAAGCAACATCCCAATGGCCAAGGCCATCGACAAAATAAGATTTCGACCTCGTTTGAACTACGACGGGATACTACTTCGACGACAGTTCGAAGCAAACATCCCAATGGCCAAGGCCGTCGACAAAATATGAGTTCGACCTCGTTCGAACTATGACAGGATACTACTTCGACGACAATTCGAAGCAACATCCGAATGGCCAAGGCCATCGACGAAAATAAGAGTTAGACCTCGTTTGAACCACGATGGGATCCTACTCCGACGAAAGTACGAAGCAACATCCCAATGGTCAAGGCCATCACAAAAAAAGGGGAATCAACCACAAGTTAAATCGACTCAACAGCTCGACAGGTATCCCGGATACCATAAAAATTACAAAGAGCACCAACCCATCGACAAAATAAAGTCTACATTGCATCAAAATATTATTTACGCTGATCCTTACAAAACGGGCTCAAGCATGCCCTCTCCCACAAAAGCCCCAAAGCAAAAGAAAAACACAAACAAAAGGTTACACATCATCCCCGATAGGGTAAGCATCTTCATACCAAGAGTCCGAAGCAAAACGGTTCGCCTCATCCGAGTTGATATCATCTCTATCAGGAGTATGAGGGTCGTACCCGCATGCCTCACGAGCTGCACGAGCTTCGTTATGCGCGGTTTGAAGCTCCACCTCGGTTGCCCTCCCCTCGGCGTGGAAAGCCTTGTACACGTCAAGCCGGGCCTCAACAAGAACCCGCAACTCATATAAGCGACGAGGCACGATCGGATCGGCTGAAGCATGGGACGTAGAAGGTTGAGAACGTCGAGTTGCATCCTTTGCTCTCAGTGAGGCCACTTGCGCATTCAATACAGATAGCTCCGACTCCAACTCTTTAACACGCCCTTCAAGCCCCGCAACCTTAAGATTAGAGGCCTCCCTATTCCCAGTCAGTTCCGACCTACAAATACGGAAGGCATCCTCCAAAGACACCGTTTCAGAAATAGCTGTCGCCAACTTATCAGCACCAGCGTCCAGCTCGCCTTTGAGCCCCTCAATCTCCACCGCCTTCACACTCAATTCAGCGGTCAAATCGGCCACCTTCGCTTGTAAATCGGCACTCTCAGCCATCACCCCCTGCTCAACTCGAGCTCGTTCTCCTTCTCTTTAAGGGAGGCCTCAAGTTCACTATTGCGGGCGACAACTTTCATGAGCTCCTCATCCCGCTCCTTCAGCTCTTCGACCTTGCGCTCTAGTTGGTCCTCCCTCTGTTTGAGCCCTTCGCAAAACAAATGAAATTCAGGGTCCTGAGTATAAATATCGGCCATCGCACGATGCTTAGCACGATATCATTGATACTTGGACGACATCTTCCCATATACGGCCGTCCTCCTCCTCTCCCAACGCTCGCGCTTGATCTCCATGATGAGGGTTTAGCAAAAAAGAAAAAGAGAAGTTAAAACCAAAATACAGGTCGACAATCGCTGCACAAGCCCAACGACGAAAGGAAAAAAGAAAGGAACCTACCCGCAAAGCCATACCAGCGACGTTCTGAGACAACTCCACGTCACTCATTGCCCTGAGCACCTCGTTTTCAGGGGCAACACACAGGGGAGCTAAAACGGACACCACTTGCTCACAGTTAGACAATAAGTTATTGTCCCCTGGGATGACTATGTGACGATCAGATCCCTCCGCTCTAACCTCCATGTGAGTATGGCGACCTACGAACTCGTTGACTTCCTCCGGGTCGACATCTGAACTTGAGCCTTCGCCCTCGATGCGACGGCCTCCAACATTGGACGATGCGCCGCCCTCGGCAGAGCGTACAGAGCCGACTCCTAGGTAAACCCCCTCTGTTTGAGGAGATCTCCCCGATAATATGGCATCGGCCATGAATGTGGGCACAGGTGCTGTCTGCGACGCCCTACTTCCATCAGCGTCGACGGCCACACCCTTTTCAAGCTCCATTCTCCTCCTTTTTCTCGATAACGGCTCAGCATTGAAGAATCCTCCTCCCTCATGTCCACGACCCGAGAAGGGCCTTCTAATTGAACGGGTTGAGGATGACCCTCTCGAACAGATTCACTCAAAACAAATTGCGTATTCGCGGCGGCAACGGCCTGTCAAAATGCGGGAACTGGCGCCCTCCGCCTGGAAGCTCCTCGACCTACCATCACGAAGAAGTCGAATTAATGGATGACGATATATAACCAACAAAGTGGTAAAGGGAAAACACTCACCAGTTGGAACTTTAGGGCCGTAACGCTTTACGAAGGAAGGCCAATCTCGGGTTTCCGCTGCATGGGGTAACAGACGAGCTACCCAATCCCTTATGCTCGCAATAGGGCGGGGCGGACGTCCCATAGCTGCAAATGAGAAGCAAACCAAATTTATAATGAATACAGATGAAGGAAGAATAACATGAGTGGCGACGCTTACGAGTCTTGTTCCATCGCTCCGAGAACCTGGCGGAGTCAGAAACGATATGTTTGGTTTTGACAAAGAAGTACTTGTGCCAAAACTTGCGACTTGCTCGATCATCTGTCCCGACCACCAACCCTTTCGTGCCACGGTGCCTCAAATGCACCATGGTACCTCTGTGGAAGCTAGGTGAGAACAGGTGCAAAAGGTGGTGGATAGAAACATTACATTCTGCCAACTTCGCATACTTGGTCAACAGTAGAAGCACCTTAAGAGTATACGGCGATAGTTGTGCTGGACAAAATTGGTAGAACCTACAGAACTCTTCCTCTAAGGGGAAGAGAGGAAAAGTGTAGCCAATCACGAAAGGGTACTCGTAGGAGGGGGATCTTTGAGGAAGTCACTTCGAGACATGGGGTGTCTCGGTAATAACTCCTCCACCGTATGGAGACTGTTACCCTCTTCTACCACCGTATCTTCACCGCCCGAAGGGGGCGCCCTGGACAATGGGGTGGCCTCAGTAACCCCTTCACGAGAACGATGTGACATTGGCATGATTTCGTTCAAAGACGTATCAATGCAAAAAAGAAGAAGGAGGAAGAAGGTGTGAATGAAGAATGTGAGAAGAAGAAGCAGAAGTGTATAAGGTGTAACGACCCGGCCGGTCATTTTTAGAATTTATGCCCAATCCCCTATTAACTGCTTTTCCCGTGATTCTTTCTACTATGTTGAATTGCAGGGATGTTCAGTTTTGAGTTTCGGAGAGTTTTGGGACACTTAGTCCCTAATGAGACCTTAAGTTTTGGAAATTTGCCATAGTTGGAACAGTATGTAGACGGCCTCGGAACAAAATTCCGATGGTTCCACTAGCTCCGTTGGGTGATTTCGGGCTTCAGGGCATGTTCGGATTGTGTTTTAGAGATACGTAGCTAATTTAGGCTTGAAATACCGAAAGTTGGATTTTTGAAATTTCCGGTTCGATAGTGAGATTTTGATTCGAGGGTTGGAATGGAATTCCGGAAGTTGGAGTGGCTCCGTAATGTTGAATGTGATGTGTGTGCAAAATTTCAGGTCATTCGGGCGAGGTTTGATAGACTTTTTGATCGAAAGCGTAAATTTTGAGTTTTTGAAGTTTTTAGGCTTGAATTCGATGTTAAATTGGTGTTTCGATGTTGTTTTAGGTGTTTTAAGGATTGGTATAAGTTTGGGCAGTGGTATTAGACTTGTTTGTGGTTTTGGTTGAGGTCCCGGGGGCCTTAGGATGATTTCGGATGGTTGACGGAAGGATTTTGGGGTTTGGAGTTGCAGCTTTAGCTGCCGGTTTCCTGTTATAACCGCACCTGCGAGTTTGCGGCCGCAGGTGTGGTGACACAGAAGTGGCTATGTTGCCGCATAAGCGATTTTTGGCCCAAAGCTCCAGAAGCCGCTGGTGCAGCTGGGTTTTCGCAAATGCGGTGCCGCAGATGCGGACCCAGCCCGTTAAGTGACTTTTCGCACCTGAGATGTATTTTCCGCAGGTGCGGGACCGTAGGTGCGCTCCCTCGACCGCAGATGCGGTTTTACTGGACAGAAAAGGGGGCAGAATCGAGGGTTTTTCAAAAAACTTGGAAAAATCAATTTGGAGCTCGGGGTAGGGCGATTTTGTGAGGTTTTTGAAGAGAAGATCATTGGGTAACGATTCCTTGTTCCTTCCATATATTCCATTAATCTTATCTTAGTTTTGTCATTTAAATTCGGATTTGGAGATGAAAATTGAGAAAAATGTGAAGAAAGTTCTTAGACCTAGAATTCGAAGTTTGATGGGGAATTTGACCTTGGATTTTGATAATTTTGGTATGCATGAACTCGTGAAAGTATGAGGATTCGGAAAATACAAAATTTACCCGATTCTAAGACGTGGGCCCGAGGGGAAGTTTGGTCCTTTCACCTAATTTCACGCATTAGCTTAGAATTTATTTGTAGAATTAGTTACTTGAAGTATTTTTTACATTATGCAATTGAATTCAATAGAATTGGGCCATTTGGAGTCGAGTATTCGTGGCAAGAACGTGGTCTCGGGTTGATTATTGAGCCGGTTCGAGGTAAGTGGCTTGTCTAACCTTGTGTGGGGGACATTCCCCTTAGGATTGATATTGTGATAATTGAAATGCCTTGTACGTGAGGTGACGAGTGCGTACTTGTGCTAATTGTTGAAAATCCTGTTTTTCATTGAAATAGCCTTAAATTGTGTTTTTCCTTTCTTGCTTACACTTCTTGGAATTTAAGTCTGCTGCTGGCCTAGAGAAGCATGTCTAATTGAATAAATTGCTTTATTTGCTTTAACTGCCTTATTTGTATTACGTGAAGCATGCTAGGTTAGAATTGTTTGTTTTACATTGGTATGAAAGTGAGCTTAGTTGAGTATTCCTTAGCTGTTATTGTGTGTTTTACTTTGGGACTATGGGAAGGCATTCCGAGAGATCCCCTGTACGTATTTATGATTGAGCTGACACGCGGGATATCGAGAGATCCCTGGCACATATATTGAGGGTACCAAGAGATCCTCGGGATACCAAGAGATCCCTGGTATATATATTGAGGATAGTAAGAGATCCTCGGGATACTGAGAGATTCCCGGTTATTATCCTTGTGATTGTTTTTGCCTCTGTGTCAGTTGTAGCTATCTTTATATTCTGTGATACTTTTACTGCTGCACTTATTTATATTGTTCTGTTCTACATTGTCGAACCTTATATTATATTTAATCTCAGTAGGGCCCTGACCTTCCTCGTCACTACCCGACCGAGGTTAGGCTTGGCACTTACTAAGTACCGTTGTGGTGTACTCATGCCCTTCCTGCCCATGTTTTTAATGTGCAGATCCAGGTACAGCGACTCAGACTCATTACGCTCGAAGGGAGGCGTTGTAGAGACTCCGAGGTATATCTGCCACGTCCGCAGACCGAAGAGTCCCTTTTTACTCTTGCTTTAAGTATTAGTCCTCCTGTATTTTTCTTTCTTTGTTTTAGACATTCTGAAGTTAGAGCATTATGTAGTATCCTTAGCTTGTGATTCATGGGTTTCCGAGTTTTGGGAGAATTGTATTGGTTTTGAGAGTAATATTGTGTATGCCGAATGGCACTTTTAAACGTTGTTTCATTACACTATTTCTGTTTTACTTGTTTTTCTTCCGCAATTTGGTTTATTTTTCTGCATTTTAGGCTTACCTAGTTGTAGGGACTAGGTGTCGTCACGATGGTTCACGGAGCGCGAACTGGGGTCGTGACAAGTTGGTATCAGAGCTCTAGGTTCATAGGATTCATGAATCACAAGTCGGTTTATTAGAGTCCCGCTGATCGGTACGGAGACGTCTGTACTTATCTACGAGAGGCTATGTAGCTGTTAGGAAAGTTCCACTTCATTTGATTTTCTTGTCGTCCGAGATTTTGATATCACAATCCTAAACTTCTGTCTTCTATTCTCTCACAGATGGTGAGGACACGCACTACGCGAGATGATCAGGCAGGGTTGCTTCCCCTTGCTGCAGCTACATCTCAGGCCGGGGGAGGAGCACAGACTCCTGCCGCCCGCACTCCTGAGCAGCGAGTGCATGTTGATCAGGTCCCAGAGGCTATTCTTGTACAACCGGTAGCCCCAGCTCAGCCCGATGAGAGGGCAGTAGTTTTAGAGAAGGAGCAGAAGAGGCTTGAGAGGTTCAAGAAGTATCAACCTCTGACATTTAGCGGGCTAGCCTTAGAGGATGCCCTTGGATTTCTTGAGGAGTGCTACCGTATCCTCCGTACTATGGGCATATCAGGATCGAGCGGGGTTTCCTTCACTACCTTCCAGCTTCGAGGAGCCGCCTATCAGTGGTGGCGTGCTTATGAGTTAGACAGTACAGATGAGACAGCTTCCCTGACTTGGGCTCAGTTTTCAGATATGTTCACGAGGGAGTATGTCCCTAGAGTCTCAGAGACGCCTGGCTCGTTGAGTTTGAGCATTTGCGCCAGGGTACTATGACTGTCTTGGAGTATGCTGTCCGTTACACCGACTTGGCTAGAC
Organism: Nicotiana attenuata; assembly: GCF_001879085.1. Lineage (NCBI taxonomy): Eukaryota > Viridiplantae > Streptophyta > Magnoliopsida > Solanales > Solanaceae > Nicotiana > Nicotiana attenuata. The sequence continues at coordinate 41,050,321 of NC_031990.1, forward strand.
ATGCACCAGCTTTGGTCTCTAGGTTCGTGAGAAGGTTCGCCGGTTTATTGAGGGACTTATTCCCAGCATCAGGTCCAGCATGGCTCGTGAGTTAGAGATGGATATATCTTATCAGCAGGTGGTGAGCATTGCTAGAAGGATTAAGGGTATGCATGCTAGGGATAGAGAGGAGAGGGAGGCCAAGAGGTCTCGAGGGTCGGGCTATTATTCCGGTGCCCGTGCCCCAGCTGCAGGTCATCATGGTAGGGGTTATACGAGTCTCCCGGTTCATTCAGCCCTTCCAGCAGCCAGTGGTATTCCAGCCCCTCCCAGACCTCAGGAGCTTTATTATGCACCTCCAGTATCTAGTGTGCCTCTTGCACGGGGTGCTTCCAGTGGTCAGTCCAGCAGACCTGGCCCGAGTCAGTCACATCCGCCACGTCCTCCCAAAGCTTGTTTTGAGTGTGCTGACACCCGTCATGTGGTGAGGGATTGCCCTAGACTTGGGAGGGCTGCACCTCCACAAACTTCTCAGCCATAACGTGCCCCGCAGAGTTCTCAGGCTATGATCACTGTACCAGTTGCTACCCCACCTACCTAGCCAGCTAGAGGTGGAGGTTGGGGAGGTAGAGGTCTCCCTCGAGGGGGAGGCCAGGCCAGATACTATGCTCTTCCTGCCAATACTGAGGCTGGTGCCTCCGATTCTGTCATCATAAGTACTATCTTGGTCTGTCACAGAGATGCATCGGTTCTATTCGATCCAGGCTCCACTTATTCTTATCTGTCTTCTTATTTTGCTCCGCATTTGGGTGTATCTCGGGATTCTTTGAGTTCCCCTATTTATGTTTCTACTCCTTAGGGAGATTCTCTTATTGTGGACCGCATTTATCTGTCGTGTTTCGTTGCTCTTAGTGGTTTTGAGACTAGAGCCGATTTGTTATTACTCAGCATGGTTGATTTTGATGTTACCTTGGGCATGAACTGGTTGTCACCCCATTATGCTATTCTTGATTGTCACGCCAAAACCGTGACGCTGGCTATGCCAGGTGTACCGTGTGTTGAGTGGAGGGGTGCTTTAGATCACACTCCCAGTAGAGTTATTTCTTTCCTTAAGGCTCAGTGTATGGTTTAGAAAGGGTGTGATGTGTATCTAGCTTATGTGAGAGATGTCAGTATGGATACCCCTTCTGTTGATTCAGTTCCAGTAGTACGAGATTTCTCTGATGTGTTTCCAGCTGACCTTTCAGGCATGCCGCCCGATAGAGATATTGATTTTGGCATTGATCTATTGTCGGGCACTCAGCCCATTTCTATTCCTCCTTACCGTATGGCTCCTCCTGAGTTGAAGGAGTTGAATGAGCAGTTGCAGGAATTACTTGATAAGGGTTTCATTCGGCCCAGTGTATCACCTTGGGGTGCTCCTGTCTTATTTGTGAAGAAGAAGGATGGTTCTATGCGTATGTGTATTGATTATCGCCAGTTGAACAAGGTGACAGTGAAGAACCGTTATCCTTTGCCTCGTATTGATGACCTATTTGATTAGTTACAGGGTGCTTGTGTGTTTTCTAAGATTGACTTGTGTTCAGGCTATCATCAGTTGAAGATTCGGGATCCAGATATCCCGAAGACTGCCTTCAGGACTCGGTATGGTCATTACGAGTTACTTGTTATGTCATTTGGGGTGACTAATGCCCCGAAAGCCTTCATGCATTTGATGCACAGTGTTTTCCGGCCATATCTTGACTCATTCGTGATTGTTTTTTATTGATGACATTCTGGTATATTCTCGGATTCGGGAAGAACATGAGCTTCACCTGAGGACAGTGCTCCAGACCTTGAGAGAAAAGAAACTGTATGCTAAGTTCTCGAAATGTGAGTTTTGGTTGGATTCCGTGGCGTTCTTGGGTCAGGCGGTCTCGAGTGAGGGCATTCAAGTGGATCCGAAGAAAGTGGAGGCAGTGCAGAGTTGGCCCAGACCATCCTCAACTACAGAGATCCGCAGTTTTCTTAGCTTGGCGGGTTATTACTGTCGATTTGTTCAGGGGTTTTCATCTATTGCAGCACCTATGACCAGACTGACCCAGAAGGGTGCTCCATTTCAATGGACGGAAGAGTGCGAGGAGAGCTTTCAGAAGCTCAAGACAGCTTTGACGCAGGACGGTATTGATGCAGGACGGTAGGGTGATTGCCTACGCGTCCAGACAGTTGAAGATACATGAGAAGAATTATCCTGTCCATGATCTTGAGTTAGCTGCTATTGTTCACGCCTTGAAGATCTGGCGTCATTACTTGTACGGTGTGCCTTGTGAGATTTATACTGATCACCGTAGCTTGCATCATCGGTTCAAGCAGAAGGACCTTAATTTGCGTCAGAGGAGATGGCTAGAGCTGCTGAAGGATTATGATATCACTATTTTGTATCACCCGGGCAAGGCCAATGTGGTGGCCGATGCTTTGAGCCATCGGGCAGAGAGTTTGGAGAGTTTGGCTTATTTACCAGCAGCAGAGAGGTCCATGGCGATGGATTTTCAGGCCTTATCCAGCCAGTTTGTGAGGTTGGACCTTTCGGAGCCTAGTCGGTTCTAGCTTGCGTGGTCTCTCTGTATTCCTTGTTTGATCGTATCCGTGAGCGTCAGTTTGATGACCCTCATTTGCTTGTCCCCAAGGACAAATTGTTGCATGGCGATGCTCGAGATGTGACTATAGGTGATGACGGGGTATTGAGGATGCAGGGTCGAGTTTGTGTACCCAATGTTGATGGGCTTCGGGAGTTGATTCTAGGGGAGGCCCATAGTTCGCGGTATTCTATTCATTCGGGTACCGCAAAGATGTATCAGTATTTGAGGCGGCACTAGTGGTGGAGGCGGATGGAGAAATATATAGTTGGATTTGTAGCTCGGTGCCTTAATTGCTAGCAAGTGAAGTATGAGCACCAGAGGCCGGGTGGGTTGCTTCAGCAGATAGAAATTCCAGAATGGAAGTGGGAGCGTATCACCATGGACTTCGTATCTGGGCTCCCACGGACTTTGAGGAAGTTTGATGCCATTTGGGTTATTGTGGATCGGCTGACCAAGTCCGCACAATTCATTCCTGTGTGTACTACCTGTTCTTCAGAGCGGTTGGCAGAGATTTATATCCGGGAGATTGTTCGTCTGCATGGTATTCCAGTTTACATCATTTCAGACAGAGGTACTCAGTTCACATCACGATTCTGGAGAGCCATACAGCATGAGTTGGGTACTCGGGTGGAGTTGAGCACAACATTTCACCCCCGAACGGACGGACAGTCCGAGTGCACTATTCAGATTCTTGAGGATATGCTCCGTGCGTGTGTGATTGAGTTTGGAGGGTCTTGGGATCAGTTCTTGCCATTGGTGGAGTTCGCCTACAATAATAACTATCAGTCCGGCATTTAGATGGCACTGTATGAAGCTTTATATGGTAGGTGGTGTAGATCTCCGGTGGGTTGGTTCGAGCCGGGTGAGGCTAGATTATTGGGCACAGACTTGGTTCAGGATGCTTTGGAGAAAGTCAAGGTGATTCAGGACAGACTCCGTACAGCCCAGTCCAGACATAAGAGTTACGCGGACCGGAAGGTTCGTGATGATTCCTATATGGTTAGAGAGCGGGTTCTGCTTCGGGTTTCGCCTATGAAGGGCGTTATGAGATTTGGGAAGAAGGGGAAGCTGAGTTCGAGTAGGCGTGTTGGGGAGGTTGCTTACGAGCTTACCTTACCTCCCAGTTTGGCAGGAGTTCATCCGGTATTTCATGTCCCGATGCTCCGGAGGTATCACGGTGATCCGTCGCACGTGTTGGATTTCAGTTCAGTCTAGTTGGACAAGGATCTATCTTATGTTGAGGAGCCAGGGCAATATTGGACAGGCAGGTTAGAAAGCTGAGGTCAAAGAACATCGCATCAGTAAAGGTTCAGTGGCGGGGTCAGCCGGTCGAGGAGGCGATTTGGGAAATCGAGCAGGATATGCGCAGCCGTTACCCTCATCTTTTCACTACTTTAGGTATGTATCTATGCTCGTTCGAGGACGAACGAATGTTTAAATGTGGGAGGATGTAACGACCTGGCCGGTCATTTTTAGAAACCGATCCCCTATTAACTGCTTTTCCCATATTTATTTCTGCTATTTTCAATTACCGGGATGTTCGATTTTGAGTTTCGGAGAGTTTTGGGACACTTAGTCCCTAAATGAGAGCTTAAGTTTTGGAAATTTGACCGTAGTCGGAACAGTGTGAAGACAGCCTCGGAACGGAATTCCAATGGTTCCATTAGCTCCGTTGGGTGATTTCGGGCTTAGGGGCGTGTTCGGATTGTGTTTTGGAGGTACGTAGCTAATTTAGGCTTGAAATGCCAAAAGTTGGATTTTTGAAATTTCCGGTTCGATAGTGAGATTTTGATTCGAGGGTTGGAATGGAATTCCGGAAGTTGGAGTGGCTCCGTAATGTTGAATGTGATGTGTGTGCAAAATTTCAGGTCATTCGGGCGAGGTTTGATAGACTTTTTGATCGAAAGCGTAAATTTTGAGTTTTTGAAGTTTTTAGGCTTGAATTCGATGTTAAGTTGGTGTTTCGATGTCGTTTTAGGTGTTTTAAGGATTGGTATAAGTTTGGGCAGTGGTATTAGACTTGTTTGTGTTTTTGGTTGAGGCCCCGGGGGCCTCAGGATGATTTCGGATGGTTAACGGAAGGATTTTGGGGTTTGGAGTTGCAGCTTCAGCTGCTGGTTTCCTGTCATAACCACACCTGCGAGTTTGGGGTCGCAGGTGCGGCGCCGCAAAAGCGATTTTTGGCACAGAGCTCCAGGAGCCACAGGTGCGGCTGGGTTTTCGCCCGTTAAGTGACTTTTCGCACCTGTGATGTATTTTCCACAAGTGCGGGACCGCAGGTGCGCTCCCTCGACCGCAGATGCGGTTTTACTGGACAGAAAAGGGGGCAGAATCGAGGGTTTGTTCAAAAACTTGGAAAAATCAATTTGGAGCTCGGGGTAGGGCGATTTTGTGAGGTTTTTGAAGAGAAGATCATTGGATAACAATTCCTTGTTCCTTCCTAGTTATATTCCATTAATCTTATCTTAGTTTTGTTATTTAAATTCGAATTTGGAGATGAAAATTAAGAAAAATGGGAAGAAAGTTCTTAGACCTAGAATTTGAAGTTTGATGGGGAATTTGACCTTGGATTTTGATAATTTTGGTATGCATGAACTCGTGAGAGTATGAGGATTCGGAAATATAAATTTATCCGATTTCGAGATGTGGGCCCGAGGGGTATTTTTGTCATTTCACCTAATTTCGCGCATTAGCTTAGAATTTATTTGTAGAATTAGTTACTTGAAGTATTTTTTACATTATGCAATTGAATTGAATAGATTTGGGCCATTTGGAGTCGAGTACTCGTGGCAAGAACGTGGTCTCGGGTTGATTATTGAGCCGATTCGAGGTAAGTGGCTTGTCTAACCTTGTGTGGGGGACATTCCCCTTAGGATTAATATTGTGATAATTGAAATGCCTTGTACGTGAGGTGACGAGTGCGTACTTGTTCTAATTGTTGAAAATCCTGTTTTTCATTAAAATAGCCTTAAATTGTGTTTTTCCTTTCTTGCTTACACTACTTGGAATTTAAGTCTGCTGCTGGCCTAGAGAAGCATGTTTAATTGAATAAATTGCTCTATTTGCTTTAACTGCCTTATTTGTATTACGTGAAGCATGCTAGGTTAGAATTGTGTGTTTTACTTTGGTATGAAATTGAGCTTAATTGAGTATTTCTTTGCTGTTATTGTGTGTTTTACTTTGGAACTACGGGAAGGCATTCCGGGAGATCCCCTGTACGTATTTATGATAGAGCTGAGGTGCGGGATATCGAGAGATCCCTGGCACGTATATTGAGGATACCAAGATATCCCTAGCATATATTGAGGATACCAAGAGATCCCTGGTATATATATTGAGGAAACTAAGAGATCCTCGGGATACTGAGAGATCCCCGGTTATTATCCTTGTGATTGTTTTTGCCTCTGTGTCAGTTGTACCTATCTTTATATCCTGTGATACTTTTACTGCTGCACTTATTTATACTGTTCTGTTCTACACCGTCGAACCTTATATTATATTTAATCTTAGTAGGGCCCTGACCTTCCTCGTCACTACCCGACCAAGGTTAGGCTTGGCACTTACTGAGTACCGCTGTGGTGTACTCATGCCCTTCCTGCGCATGTTTTTCATGTGTAGATCCAGGTACCGCGACTCAGACTCATTACGCTCGAGGCGAGGCGTTGTAGAGACTCCGAGGTATATCTGCCACGTCCGCAGACCGAAGAGTCCCTTTCTACTCTTGCTTTAAGTATTAGTCCTCCAGTATTTTTCTTTCTTTGTTTTAGATATTTTGGAGTTAGAGGATTATGTAGTATCCTTAGCTTGTGATTCATGGGTTTCCGTATTTTGGGAGAATTGTATTGGTTTTGAGAGTAATATTGTGTATGCCGAGCGGCACTTTTAAACGTTGTTTCATTACACTATTTCTGTTTTACTTGTTTTTCTTCAGCAATTTGGTTTATTTTTCCGCATTTTAGGCTTACCTATTTGTAGGGACTATGTGCCGTCACGACGGTTCACGGAGGGCGAACTGGGATCGTGACATTAGGGCAAGCTCGGAGGAATAAGGGGAGGCTATCAGGAGTGAAATGGCCAAGAACTTTCGAAAAAACAAACCCTCCACCTATTTATAGGGTTGGGTGGCGCCAGAATCGAAGCGGAGGGTCACAGAGTAGCGCTGGAATCGAAGCGTCAAGCCATCAACTCCTGCCTCGAAAACATGCATAATGATGACGTACATGAAGATGACATCATTTCCCGGTAAAATGTATTACCCGGTGTCTTGCTAAGCACGCTGACCTTCCCCCATTGGCCATGTCGTAACGCCTCGAAGGATCAAAATTCTCCATAGGAATGCATGATGTCCGCTCATCGAGGACGCACCCAGTTGCAACCCCGACAAGCGAAGGGACTAACTGTATGGGTCCAAATTTGACCAATCACGACCAACGACGAGTACGATGAATGACGGGGTCTCCTTGACTCGATGTCCTGTAGGAGACGACTTTAAGGCAAACAAGAGACTGTACGACCCTTGCAATAGTATAGGCCCATTAGGGGACATTAGGAATATTCCTCCGAATATTCCTCGTAATTTGTCTTTTATAGCTTAGAAGGGTTTCGCTATTTGTATATATAGAGGGCAATAACCTTGTAGAGGGGGATTCCGAATGAGAAGATTTCTAAAAGGGATTTTATTATATCGGTAAAGAAGTCTTCACCTTATCTATCTTTCCTTCTAGAGATTATTATACTTAGCTAAGATTTACCCCTTCATCTTTGATTGATTTGTCCAAAAGAATTTTAATATCTTTTAAGTCAAACACGTACATCTTTTTTGATTTATTTGCAATGACAAACCCTTAGATGAGACCCTTTACAACACCTAAATAACCCTTTATGTTGTTATATCTTCTGTTTTAACTACCCAGGATACCCACGCATGCCATAAGTTGTCTCCGGTCTTTGTTTATCTTTCGAACTATTCATAGGCGGACACAGTGTGTAAGTTGGGAAAGTACGATTAAATCTCCACCTTTGTTGTCTTGTTTTCTTTTTAACTCTTTTACTGTATTCGTACATTTATATGATACTATTTTCTTACTTTTCATTCCAAAAAAAAAGTACTACCTTTTTACATTTAAAAATAATTTCAGTTTAATTAACTTATCATTTTATTCTTAACAACAAACTTTTATAGTCATATAAATATTATGACAAATTTAAGACCATTATTTTAGAAAGCCTTATAGCCACAAAGTAAATTTTATGATATAAGATTTTAAATTTCGAAAAACCTTCGTTTCTTTCTTAAAATTACAAATGAATTAAAACAAAAAGAGTTCTTATTTTGAATGATCTCAGCATGTCATATGGACAAAAGCACTTTGCCAGTGATTGAATAACTTGACAGCGTGCAGTTACATTTATTTATCGATATAAGCCGGCCCGGCATCGGTCCTTTGTTTTGTTTGTTGGGGAACAACAATGTAATGTAATTTTACGGGTGGCGTCTGGAGAGGGTAATATGTATGCATACTTTAATCCTACTTTGATAAAAAAAATAGAGAGAATATTTCTGTTGAACATCAGAAAATTACATCCAGTGATTGATGATTTTAATATTTTAATCCGCTTGCTACATGGGCAAAACCTTAGGAAGCGGGGTCAGAAATCAAGATCAGCCATGAGGCAAGCAGGCAACTCTAGTTAAATATGAAATTTTGTCCATGGGATAAGCGGGATCAAAAAATCAAGAGCGCCCATTTCCATGGCCATTCTTGCAAATCACCCGAGGAACATAGTTAAAGAAGGCCCCGTTTTCTGTGTACTTGCAGCCTAGCCCAATCCAGAAATGCTTAATTCATTCAGCCTGCAGCTTGCTGTGTGAAATCGAGGGCCCAACTACACCCGCAATCAGACTCAAGCTCACAAGATATTCTTGCTTTACGATTTACAAGTTTACGAGCGTAGCCTAAGAATAGAGATACATCAATTAGCCAATTAGCAAGGTCTGGAATCTGAACTATAGACCAGGGAACAATACGTTTTTATAGTGATGCTATATCAAATCATTTTAAGAGCTGATGATGCTGTTTGGTGGATCCGTGGGTTGTTTTTAGAAAAACTGAAAAACAGGTGATTTTTTGTAATTCTTTAAGAAAATATCGGAACTTATTCTAACCCAACACCATGTTTGAGAAATGTTTTTGTATAGGGTTAAATTGGTTTATATTAAATGATAGAATGATAGCATGACACATGGAGCCAGAAACAGGCAGAAGACAAATCGAGTAAGAAGTAAGACCGGGAATAACAGTTGCAGTTGGTATCGGATAGACCCCGAAGGGAGCACAATCAACATACGTGTCCAATGTTTGCCACCGGATGAAATTCAATGAAGGATATTCCCTAGCATTAAATAGGCAGACGTTGTTGAGAATATTTGCATTCATGGCCTGCCGTTACATATTTATCAATTGCCCCTTTATGGTCATTTAAGAGGGACTTAATCCTAGGATCTTGTTTTCCTAGGTACAACTATAAATAATAGTTTCAACAGCCATTGTAGATACATGAAATTCTTGGCAAAACTTATGCTACATTCCATTCTCAAGCTCAATAAGATAATTTTACTTGTTCTCTCGTATTGTTCTTACTTCTAACCTCGGAAGCAATACTCCCGGAGCCAAGCTTGCCATTTTCTTTGATTTTAACGCTAAGTCTTATCTTTAATCTTATTTATTTATCAACTTTGAATCAAATCAATTCGCTTGTCTATAAACCATGTAACAAATTCAACTGTACCATTTTACGGGTAAACAGTTTGGCGCCCACCGGGGGCTTAGACAATTATGTAATTAAGTTTATCCTTGCGTTTATTACTAACTCGTTTGATTTTTTGTTTCTTAGCAAAAAATCAAAATTGGCAGCTAACAATGTCAATATCGCACACAACATTGAGGCGCATGAGAATCTGCCTCAACATGAGAATTCAATCAGTGGCACCCGCAACGAGGGGGACATGGCAACTTCGGTCCATGGCGGATAATATCCCAACATGTCGGAGCCAACTCCCGATGATGCGGAAGGTGAATATGTTGCGAAAACGGTAAGGATCTTGAGAGAGCAACAAAAAGCCATCATGTGCCACCTCTCGAGGCAGGACCAAGTCATGTCAGAATTGAAGCAAGTGTTGTTAGGCGCTTATGAAAACGCAAAGGAAGATTCCCGGTTACTCCGGGCGTTCCTGCAAATCAGACGGTTAAAAAATTGACAACAAAACCCTAGGGGTGAGGTCGGTTTTGACGGTGACGGGGTGACCGGTAGCGGATCCGATAATGACAACGCAATGATCCCTTCAAAACCAAACTCATGGGATTTATGAGGGAGATGAATGAGCAGATGGATTAGAACGTGAAGGGGTTTCACGCACGAATGGACCAAATTCCGGGCACATCTCCAGTTTTGAAGGGCCAGATTCGAATAAATACACCCAATTGCCGTTTAAGCCAAGCGCATCACCGTAGTTAATTCCGAAACGGTTCAAGATGCCAGACATACCAAAATATGATGGGACTTCGAATCCTCAGGAGCACATCACAACTTATACAACAACGGTGGAAAGGAACGATTTGGCTCAACATGAGATCGACTTGGTCCTGTTTAAAAAGTTTGGAGAAACCTCACGAAGGGGGGCCTTGACGTGGTATTCACTCTTAGCCGAGCATTCAACAGATTCGTTTGAGATTCTTGCAGATTCGTTCATTAAGGCCCACGCCAGGGTCAAAAAGGTCCAGGCCAGGAAGGCGGACATATTCAGGATCGCTCAGGGTGAGTCCGAATTGCTCCGGGAGTTCGTGATTAGATTCCAGAAATAGAGTATGCTTCTATAGGCCGTCCGAAACGAGTGGGCAGCAAAGACATTCACAAAGGGCTTGAATCTAAGGAGCTCAGATGTAACGATCCGGCAGGTCATTTTGAGAATTTAAGCTCCGTTCAATGGTGTAAGGTTTGGAACAACTTCATAATATGAGTATCGACTTGCTTGCATGGTTGAATTCAGTTAATTGATGATTCAGAGTCAAATTGGAAGAAGGAATCTAGTTTTGGGAGTTTAAGTAGTGAGAATTTGACTGGAATTTGACTTTTGAGTAAAAGGCCTCGGAATGGATTTTGGGTGATCTCAACAGCTTCGTATGGTGATTTTGGACTTAGGCGCGCATCCGGATTCAGATTTGGAGGTCCGTAGGTTGATTTGAGGCATTTCGGCGAAAATTGGAAAAGTTGAGGTTTGGAAAATGGAGTAGTTTGACCCATAGTTGACTTTTGCGATATTGGGGTCGGAATGCGATTCCGAGAGTTGGAACAGCTCCGTTATATCATTTTGGACTTGTCTGCAAAATTTAGCGTCATTTCGGATTGATTTGATAGGTTTCGGCACGAGTCTTGGAAGTTGGAAGGTTTCAAAGTTCCTAAGTTCGATTCATGTTGTGATTCGTCATTTCGGCGTTGTTTGATATAATTTGGGACCTCGAGCGAGTCCGTGTTAGGTTATGTGACTTTTTTATTTGTTTACACAGGGTCCCGGGGGGCCTTGGGTGTGTTCCGGGTGGGCCACGGGTCATTTTTCCCATTTTTGGAACTACTGTTTTCTGCTTCTGGTATCCTCCTTCTCGATCGCGAACAGCCTTTCGCGTTCACGATGCCTTGTTGCCGACCACCTCGAAATCCTACTTTCCATTAGCGTCCAACACTTCGCGTTCGCGAAGCCCTGCATTTTCCTTCTTCGCGTTCGCGTCCTTCCCTACGTGTTCACGTAGGTTCCTGCTCTTCTTCTCCGCGTTCGCGATGTCATCACCGCGTTCGCGATGAGAAGCCTGGGAAGCCTTAAATTTTCTTCTTCGCGAACGCGGTCCTTCCTCCGCGTTCGCGATGCACAAATGCCTGGGCAGATAGATTATAACCCAAAATCGAGGGTTACACCATTTTCATCATAACTTGACTTGTGGAGCTCGGTTTTGAGCGATTCTTTGAAGGGTTTTCACACAATTCGATTGGGTAAGTGTTCTTCACCTAGAATATAACATATTCTATGATTTTATCTTCATTTTTATCATTTAAGTTGTATTTGGGTTGGTGAAGGAGTTGGTTTTTGAAGAAAATTTCTAAAATAAAAAATCGTGATTTGAGGGACCAAATGGTATCGGAATTTGATAAATTTTGTATGGTTGAACTCGTATCGGAATGGGTATTCGATTTTTCTAAAATTTGTTGGGTTCCGAGGTGCGGGCCCGGGGTCGACTTTTGGACCGATTTTTGGATTTTGTTAAAGATTGAGACTTTATGATCCGGAATAGTTTCTTATGTATTTTATTTGTGCTTTGAAGTTAATTTGGTTAGATTTGAGCCGTCCGGAGATCTTTTCACCCGAGAAGTGCATTTTAGAGTATCGGTGTGTCGTCTTTGAGGTAAGTATCTTGCCTAACCTTGTGTGGAGGACTTCTCCTTAGGATTTGAGTCTTTTATGTTGATTGTAGTTCGTGCACGCGAGGGACGAGTGCGTGCTCGGACTTATCTGTGAAAATTGGTCTTTTTAGAGTTATTAGGTCCTTATATTCACTGTGTATGAATGTGTCCTTGACATTACTGAGTTTCATATTTGCTAGTTTCACATCTACATCCTTGATTGGAAATAATTGCTTCATGATTCACTCTTACTGCTTAACTAGCTTCTATTTTATTTAATTGAAGAATTTCGCCTCTCCTATTGTCATGCTATCTTTTCATAGTTGTTTGTCTTATTTGAGAATCATTATTATCCTTCTGAAATTTTGTTTAGTCTTAAGTGAAGCTAAAGATCATCTTTCCCTAATTGAATTGTCGAATATCCTCGAAATTGTCCAACCTTAAAAGGAGTTAGATAACCTATATCTTTGTTGACTTGCCCTCATTTGGGACTACTAGACTCACGTCGATTTCCTTGTATATTGTGGGACCGTCGCTATACGTTAGTTTTCCCATGTTGAACTGTTCCCTTTATGCCAACATTCTTTTATGTGGTTATTCCTTGTGAGTTGGTTTTGTCGTTTCCTTGCGATTTACAGTCCTTAAGTTGATTTACTTGTCTTTCCTTGTATTATTGTCATTTATTGTTGTTTTATGTATTGCGGTGATGTACGAGCTTTCTGTTGTGTTATGACTGTTATTTTTGTTGGTTGCGCTGCATGTTTACTTTGGGACTACGGATCGGTATTCCGGGATATCCCCCTGCATATTTACTTTTGAGACTGCGGGACTGCACCCGGGAGATTCCCCTATTCACATATGTTGATTTGGACTGTAGTACGGGGTACCGAGAGATGCCCAACACACATATTGAGGATACTAAGAGATCCTCGAGATACTGAGTGATCCCCATCATATATTGAGGATACTCAGAGATCCTCGGGATACCGAGAGATCCCCAACATATATTGGGGATACTAAGAGATCCTCGGGATATCGAGAGATCCCAAGCACATATATTGAGGATACTAAAAGATCACCGAGTATTTACGTTTGGGACTACGGGACGATATGCTGGGAGATCCCCTGTTAAAAATCGTTGTGTTCTGAGCTGATGTTTCATTGATTCTATCCCTGTTTAAACATTATAGGTTCTGTCCGTTCTATTCCTTATACTTACTAGTTGGTATGAACTATGTTAGGACACTTGCACAAGCATACACATGGTTAATCACCCTTATCTGGTAGGAGGTTCTTTGAGATTTCTGAGTATAGACGCACACCTTGTTCTTTGCCTTCCATGTGAGAATGACTCTTTTGGGCACGTGAGTTGTCAGTATGATTAGGAGGTGTGATGAGGGCACAGGATGCCAAGTGTTAGGGTTCAGGTATTGAGACCCGTATTGTATGATTATGAGATGAGGTGTCACAGAGTAACTGATATGCGAATGTTATCTATTGAAAAGATTATATTCAAAAAGAACATTTATTTGAATGAAGTATACTTCGAAACATTTTTATCGTTTAAAGGTTTGACTATTTGATTAACGCTTGTTTATTAAGACTCAAGGTGAAAACTATAGGAGTTGTTGAGTTATGACTTGTCTTTACTGTATTTGTGATTCGGATTTGGGTTGTATTCTCGCTTACCTTTCCGTGTTTTCCCTTATGGTGTTCCGCTAAGTAATTGTTGTTTTCTTTCCTTATTTTAACTACTATATTGTTAGCCGTATTGCGTAGTCTCTATATAAATATCATGTTCTGTATATTAGACCAGTATGTGTCTTGACTGTCCCTCGTCACTACTCCACTGAGGTTAGTCTTGATACTTACTGGGCACCACTGTGGTGTGCTCATACTACACTTATGCACATTTTTTGTGTGCAGATCCAGGTATTGTTCGTTAGTAGCTGTGCGGATTCTTGCCGAGGAGACTCAAGGTAGTCCTGGTGCTGCGTTCGCAGGCTTCAGAGTCACCTTCCTATTTTATATTCACACTGTTGTACTTATTTATATACGGTTGTGTTTTATAAGTTTTAGCGAAACTCTGTAGAGCTTATGACTTGTACTACCGGGTTTTGGGAATTTTAAATTTTGTAGAGATTCTGCTTCAAGACTGTTAAATTTCATTTATTATTGTGGTATTTCAGCATGAGTTAGGCTTACCTAGTCCCTAAGACTAGGTGCCATCACGATACCCAAACGGAGGTAAAGTTGGGTCGTGACAAGTTGGTATCAGTATGAATCTTGCGGATCGGTACGGAGACGTCTGTACTTATCTTCGAGAGGCTACAGAACTATTAGGACAATCTCACTTCCTTCATTCTTATCGTGCGAGCTTATTGATCTTGGAGTTTGAACTTTTATCCTTCCATTCTCTCACCTACGGTGAGGACACGAGCTATGGTTATCGATGACGCTGCTTCCGGAGCACGTATCGCTAGAGACAGAGGTAGAGGCCGACGAGGAGTATGTGTCGCAGCTAGACCACACTCAGAGCAGCGAGTTTCCATTAGTCAGGTCCCAGGTGTCATGGCGGCACAATTTGTGGTTCCAGTTCAGCCCATGGTCAGGGCAGCAGCATCCGAGGGAGAGCAACATAGATTTACAAGGTTCAAGAAAATGTTGTAGATATATGATTTTTCACCCTCCCCAAGATTTTACATATTTTAGCATTTAAATATTTAGTTTAGGTCTAATATAGCTATTTCAACTAGTTTTGACTTTTTCACTTTATTTTATGACAAAAAAATGAAAATTACAAAAACAGTTTCATTAATGTGTTGTAGTCATGCTATTTTACTAGAATTTTTATTTTTATATAATTTTGAAAAATACCAAAATACTCTCACGGCATAATACTATTTATTTTTATTAGTTAAGATTAGTCTTATATCTTTATGTTATAAATTATACAGTATATAATTGTAGAAGGAAGAGTTAATTTTGGGTTGGTTTATCCCCATTTTAAAGAATCTTGTAGTCCATTTTTTAGTCTTTGGCCCTATTTTAAGGCCCAATAAGACCAAACTCATACCCCCTTAACCTAAAAAAACCTTTCTTAATAACCCCTAGACCTCTAGACTAGACAAAAATGCCTAATAACCCTAGTGACCTAGCAATCAGCCGCAAGAACACAAAAAATCAGACCCCCCACGTCGATCTTCTTCTGCTCAAACACAAATAGCCATTTTCACCTTCTTCTACAAAGAAGGAAGCAGCCATGGAGGTAGCAGCTTAAGAGTTGACAACCATTTTTGACATAAAGAAAAGGACTACACAATACAAGACCTATACACACAATGAATCAGCGGCATAAACAGAGAACAAAGGACCCCCCCCCCCCCCCCCATCGGCGAATCTCTCCTTCCTGCTCCATCGTCAACCACCCTTCAGAACGCCATCTCCCAACGACCTAACGCCCCTTCCCTCTGATTTTGGAATCTCGAACCAATAGTCACATACTCAAGAACACACATTGAAAAAGAACAGCAACCTTCCCCCTCAGTTCCCTCTTGGCGATTTTCGACTACCAGTCGCCGTTGCTGGAGGTGGTGACCAGCTAGGCGGCGACCTCTCTCTCATACAAAATTTTCAGGACATCCCTCTCTTCCTAAAAAACAGAGGCGTTTCAGTTGAGTTTGAGTTCCGTTAAAGCCCGTTCGTAGGTCGCTAGCTCTGTTCGTTGGTCACTAGTTCCGTCGAGTTCCGAGCTTTGGTGCAATAAAGTTTTCTGTTTGGATCTCTTGTACGTCGGTTCGGGTTGGTCTTTCCGTTTCTTCTTCTTCTGCTGCTCTGTTTCCGTGAAAATATTTGTCAATTTATGAATGTTTTAACTCGAAATGAATACCTTGTTGCATACTGATTTGTTTGGGATCTGTTGTTTGGATGCTGATACTCTAGTTTTTTTTGTTTTTTATTTTTCTCTGTTGCAACTCATGATTCGACCAGTTGGATTCGAACGAGTATAACCTGTTTTTTTGGAACTCTGGTTTTGATAATATTACAACAGAACCTTTTTCTAATCTCAAGGTTCTTTTCCTACGTATCGCCAGAGCTGATTTGGTTTGTTGTTTCATATATTTGTTAGAAATTTCAGCATCGGGTTTAGGCTTAAATCTTCAAAAATAAGTGTTTGAGTTTCTATCTTAATTTTGTTTGACACACTTAGTTGTTTCATTCAATAGTTTACCTTGTTTTGTTGCTTATTCGGTTTGAAATTGGTTCGATAAGTTTCTAAGGATATGGAGTTGCTTTGCTGTTTTTGGGAGTATTCTCTGTTCAGTAAAGCCGAATCAGGTGTAAAGGAAAAAAAACGGACAGTGGAGTTTGAACATGATTAAAGAAAGTTGGCAAAACAATCTTAATAATAATAAAATATTATTAATTATGTACACGTACGCGTGACACGAGTACGTTTTAAAAAATGAATACTCGTAGAAAATGCTTTAGGCGCGACTTAATCCACCATCGTGGTTGTGTACACGTTCGAGTGACATAATTACGATTCTAAAACAAAATCGAAGTATGCGTTCGTGCAACTTTGACTAAACATTCTTAATAGTAATAAAGCGTTACTAATTGTGGACACGTTCGCGTGACATGATTTTTGACGCGCCAAACAAATGGGTACACGTACGCGTGACCTGTTTTAAGATAATTTCTTAAATTAAAAGATGCAAATGCACATAGGTTTTTTTAAAATAAGTAATTAAGCAATTTGATTATGCCAAGTATGATCAAAGCGACCGTTCTAGAACCACGGAACTCGGGAGTGCCTAACACCTTCTCCCGGGTTAACAGAATTCCTTACCCGGATTTTTGTGTTTCGCAGACATTAAAACATAGTCAAATCTCCTAGATTCGGGATTCTAAACCGGTGACTTGGGACACCATAAACCATCCCAAGTGGCGACTCTGATCTTAAATAATAATCCCGTTTCGATTGTCACTTAAATTGGAAAAACTCTCTTATACTCCCCTCTGGGGTAGTAAAAAGGAGGTGTAACAAATGTGACCCTCCAACATTCAGCGGTTTGGCTTAAGAGAGCACCATGGGTTTCATAGAGGAGTGCCATCACATTATCAGCACTATGAGTATTACAGAGACGAGTGGGGCTGCTTTTACTACGTTCTAGCTTGACGGAGCGACTTATCAGTGGTGGCGGACATATGAGTTGGGTAATCGGCCAATGAAGCTTCACTTACACGGGATCAATTTTCAGGGATGCTTTGAGAGAGCTTGTACCTTAGCCACGTCGAGATGCATGGCGCGCGGAGTTGAGCAGCTGTGCTAGGGCACTGTGTCAGTATCAGAGTACGCCATAATATTCAGTGATTGGTTAGGCATGCACCTGCCTTGGTTGCTATAGTCAGAGAGCGAGCCCATAGATTTTTTGAGGGGCTCAGGCATGATATCTGGTTCAGCACGGCTCGAGAGTTGGAGTCAGGTGTTTCGTTCTAGCAGGAGGTAGGGATCGCTTGCCGGTTTGAGGGCATGCAGGACCGGGAGCGAGAGGATAGACGAGGTCAGGAGAGAGAGAGTACAGAGAGGCGAGGAGGCCTCATAGGCCAGAGAGATTTGTTGGTCCTTATTTTTTAGGTAGGGTGCGACATAGTAGAGGTTTAGTGGGTCAGCCAGATCAGTTTGCGCTTCAGGATTCACTCAGTGATTCAGGTGATCATGGGTCTCAGAGTACCCGTACCGCACAGTTCCCACAGCCACGTTAGCAAAGAGGTTGCTTCGAGAGTGGAGATATTAGCCATCTGGTGAGAGATTGTCCCAAACTTCGGGCCGATGTACCACAGGGAGGTATTTAGGCGAGTAGAGGGCGCCCAAGAGGGGGAGGCCTGACCCGTTGATGTTTCTTACATGGTAGGCTTGAGGCCGTTGCGCCAGATGATGTCATTCAGGTATGTTTTCGGTTTGTTATGGAGGATCACCATCCGTATTTCATCTCAATTCTGCTTATCGGGGTAAGTTCCCCTATATGTTGCTCCACTTATGGGTGTGTTTCATGATTTGCACTCTGTTTATGTGATTACCATGTTGGGAGGTTCTATGAGTGATAGCCGTGCCTATCGTCTGTTTCTAGTCCTTATTGAGAGTTATGAGACTAGTGGTAAATTCCTGTTGTCCTTTTCGGTAGGCTTGATGTGATTTATGAGTATTTTTTGCTACGAGCCGTGATTTTTTTTATGTACGTGTTGTAATTTTGTTGACGGGATTGATCTAGTGAGAGTTTCCAACTGATTTGATGTGTACCATACTTGAGATTCAGAGTTGAGGGCAGGACCCTCGTTATCTCATGTGTTTGATGTGTTGAGACCGGGCTATGTACCGCGGTGGGAGTTATATCTGTATGAGATCCTTGTGATTCTTTTATATGCTTTAATTCTTTCTTAGATTGTTTTGTAAATTAGTTTGATAGAAAAAAATTATGCTTGACGGACTTGTTTGATAGTTCCTTTATGTGTTTCCCTTTCCATATTCATCATTTTCGTTCTGTGCTTCTTGAGTTTTAGCTTGTGGGCTGTGTGCCCGTTGGTATTAGTTGTGATTTGGTGATTCGGGTGTTAGTTATGTGGTATTCGTGGTTATTGTATCATCGTCAGTGTTGTGGAGGTTTGAAACGGGCTCCTATAGAATATGAGGCTTATGGCCGGTGCAAGATTTGATTTCGGGCAAGTATTGTGATCAGGAATGTTATTATAGGCCTATGTGTGGTGTATATGTTGTGTGGTTGTACTCTGTGGGTGTAGGCATAAGTGGTTGCAGCTAGTTGAAACTGATACCGGATATGGATTTGGAATCGGGTCTCTTGGAAATGAATGTGAGATGGGGATTTTTGCTCTAAGGCTTATTGGTATTGCTAGAAAGGCTAAATTTCAGTTGAGATGGTGTCGTTAGATTTATGTGGATTGGGGTGACGTGGCGTCACCCGCGGGTGTACGCTGGAAGTGTGCATTCAATGATTTGAGAACTTCGAGGCGAATCTTGGCACATTTGAGGACAAACGTTGGTTTTAAGATGTCACGACCCTAGTTCACCAACCGTGAACATGTCATGACGGCACCTGGTCCCCATGACTAGGTAAGCCTAACATTTGCGGAAATATAATAATTACGGAAAAGTAGAGAAAATCAAATCAAATATCTAAAGGAAACTGTACTGAATGCCACTTGGCAGGTACAACTCAATATCACAAGTCTAAAACAATTCCCAAAACCCGAAAACTCACGGGCAACACAGGCTACAGAAGTGTATAGTAAAGGTTCCAAACTCCAGAATTTCTTACAACCGAAAGAAGGAAAACTAAGTACTAAAGATAGAGTAAGAGGGAGACTCGTCGGTCTGTGGACGCAACAGATCTACCTCGAAGTCTCCGTAGTTCTCCTGCCTCACTGATAGTGCGCCTGAGTGGAGGTACCTGGATGATCTGCACATGAAAAACATGTGCAGGAAGGGCATGAGTACACCACAGCGGTACTCAGTAAGTGCCAAGCCTAACCTCGGTTGGGTAGTGACGAGGAAGGTCAGGGCCCTACTGAGACAAAATATAATAATAATAATAATTTAACAATATAAAAATCTGACAGATACAATAAGTACAGCAGTGAGATAAGACAAGTGAACGAGGTAATAACAACTACAAAAGACAAAGTAAACACAGAGTAAATACAGCTCAATGTCAATGATACCAATGAGGGTCTCCCAGGATACCGTCCTGTAGCCCTTTTCTCAACTGTCCAATGGATCTCCCGGGATACCGACCCGTAGTCCAACCATCAATGTGCAGGGGGATCTATCAGGAATCTAACCTGCAGTCCCAAAGTAAAAGTGCAGGGGGATCTATCGGGAATCTAACCCGCAGTCCCAAAGTAAAAGTGCCGGGGGATCTAACGGGAATCGAACCCGCAGTCCCAAAGTAAACAAACAAGGGGGGGGGGGGGGAGCTACCGGAATCCCACATCCGCAGTTCCAATGTAAATGCGCAATCACAAGCAGAAGGTACACGGAAACGAAGTAAAAAAGACAAGCAACAGGTAGTACTGGCCTGGCATGCTTCACGTAGTACAGTTAAGGCAACTTAAGCAATTAGGCAAGTTAAATCAACTAAACATGCTTTTCTAATCTAGCACAGGTTATAATTGCAAGTAGAATAAAGCAAATATGAAAGGAACTCAATCTCAATATCTTAAGAAAATCGGATTTTCAACAATTGGCTCAAGTACTCGCCCGTCACCTCGCGTACAAGGCACTCAAATCAACAAATAACAAATCCTAAAGGGAAAGGTCCCCCACATAAGGTTAGACAAGCCACTTACCTCGAACCGGCTCAATATCACTAGAAACCGCGCCTTTGCCACGAGTATCCGACTCCAAATGGCCCAAATCTATTCAATTCAATTACATATCGTAAATAATATTGCAAACAACTGATTCCACTATTAAAGTTAAAGCTAGGGCGCGAAAATAGATAAAATGACCAAAACGCCCCTCAAGACAACGTTTGGAATCGAATAATTTTCACATTTTTAGAACCCTCGTACTCTCACGAGTCTAACCATATAAAATCTCCCAAATCGGAGGTCAAATGCCCACTCAAAACTCAATAGTCTAGCCAATGAAGTTTTACCCCAAATTATCCAATTTTTGGTCCAAAATTCGAATTCCAATGATGTATTTAGCTATATAATGATGAAATATAATGAAAAGGGATCAAGGAAACGTTACCCAATGATTTTCTCTTCAAAACCCACTCAAAATCGCCTTAAACCGAGCTCTCAATTGATTTTGCAACTTATGAACTCAAACCCTCGACATCTCTATTTCTGTCCAGGGGTTTCCGCTTCCGCGGACAAGGGACCGCTTCTGCGGACCACGAGCCGCTTCTGCGGTTCTTCATTAAAGTCAAAATTTCCGCTTCTGCGGCCCTTCACCGCACCTGCGGTTGCCGCTTATGCGGATTCATTACCGCTTCTGCGGTTTCAAACAAAATTACAAGGGCCGCATCTGCGACTACTATCTCGTAGGTGCGTAACCGCTTCTGCGGTTAAACTTCCGCACTTGCGGAAACTGAAGAAGCACTCGAATTTCGCTCCTGCGGTGGTCTAGCCGCTTCTGCGGCTCCGCTTCTGTGCTTCCCAAGCCGCAGAAGCAGAAATACCAGATGACAGAACCTTCAGCAATTCATTCAACTTCAAAATTTTCCGTCAACCACCCGAAATCATCCCGAGGCCCCCGGGACCTCAACCAAAAGCACCAATACCACCTAATACCTTATTCAAACTTGTACCAATCCTTAAAACACCTAAAACAACACCGGAAACCCGATTAAATCAAAGATTCAAGCCTAAGAACTACAAGTTTCTTCCAAATACGCTTTCCATCAAAAACCTAACCAAAACACGTCCGAATGGCCTGAAATTTTGCACACACATCCCAAATGACATGACGGAGCTACTGCAACTTCCGGAATTCCAATCCGACCCTCGGATCAAAAACTCAGTATCGAACCGGAAACTTCAAAAATTCAAACTTTGGCACTTCAAGCCTAAATGAGCTACGAGCTCCCAAAATACATTCCGGACACGCTCCCAACCCCGAAATCAACTAACGGAGCTAACGGAACCATCAAATTTCCATTCTGAGGTCGTCTTCATACTGTTCCGACTACGGACCACTTTTTCAACACTTAAGCTCTCATTTAGGGACTAAGTGTCCCAAAACTTTCCAAAACTCAACACCGAACGTCCCGGCAAACCAAAATAGCAGAAATGAACTTAGGGGAAGCAGTTAATGGGGGATCGGGGCGTAAATTCCAAAAATGACCGGCCGGGTCGTTACATCTTCCTACACTTAAACATTCGTTCGTCCTCGAACGAGCATAGAGAACATACCTGAAGTAGTGAAAAGATGAGGGTACTGGCTGCGCATATCCTGCTCGGTCTCCCAAGTCGCCTCCTCGGCCGGCTGACCCCGCCACTGAACCTTTACTGAAGCTATGTTCTTTGACCTCAACTTTCTGATCTGCCTGTCCAAAATAGCCACTGGCTCCTCAACATAGGATAGATCCTTGTCCAACTGGACTGAACTGAAATCCAACACGTACGACGGATCACCGTGATACCTCCGAAGCATCGAAACATGAAATACCGGATGAACTCCGGCCAAGCTGGGAGGTAAGGCAAGCTCATAGGCAACCTCCCCAACTCGCCTCAAGATCTCAAAAGGGCTAATAAACCTCGGATTCAAACCTCATGATGCCCTTCATAGGCGAGACCCGAAGCAGAACCCGCTCACCAACCATATATGAAACATCACGAACCTTCCTGTCCGCGTAACTCTTCTGTCTAGACTGGGCTGTACGGAGTCTGTCCTAAATCACCTTGACCTTCTCCAATGCATCCTGAACCATCTCTGTACCCAATAGCCTGGCCTCACCCGGCTCAAACCAACCCACCGGAGATCTACACCTCCTGCCATATAAAGCCTCATACGGCGCCATCTGAATGCTGGACTGATAACTGTTGTTATAAGCAAACTCCGCCAATGGCAGGAAATGATCCCAAGACCCTCCAAACTCAATCACGCACGCACGGAGCATGTCCTCAAGAATCTGAATAGTGCGCTCGGACTGTCCGTCCGTCTGGGGGTGAAATGCTGTGCTCAACTCCACCCGAGTGCCTAACTCCTGCTGCACAGCTCTCCAGAACCGCGATGTAAACTGAGTACCTCTGTCCGAAATGATAGAAACTGGAATACCATGCAGACGGACGATCTCCCTGATATAAATCTCCGCCAATCGCTTCGATGAATAAGTGGTACACACAGGAATGAAATGAGCGGACTTGGTCAGCCGGTCCACAATAACCCAAATGGAATCAAACTTCTTCAAGGTCCGTGGAAGTCCATATACAAAATCCATGGTGATGCGCTCCTAGTTCCACTCTGGAATCTCTATCTGCTGGAGCAAAACCCACCCGGGCGCTGGTGCTCATACTTCACCTGCTGGAAGTTGAGGCATCTAGACACATAACCAACTATATCCTTATTCATTCTCCTCCACCAATAGTGCTACCTCAGGTCCTGATACATCTTCGCGGCACCCGGATGGATGGAATACCGCGAACTAGGGACCTCTGCTAGAATCAACTCCGAAGACCATCAACATTGGGCACACAAATCCGGCCCTGCATCCTCATTACTCCATCATCTCCAATGGTCACATCTCTGGCATCCCCACACTGGACTCTGTCTTGAAGGACAAGCAAATGAGGGTCATCATACTGCCGCTCCCTGATACGGTCAAATAGGGAAGACCGGGAAACCACACAGGCTAGAACCCGACTAGGCTCCGAAAGATCCAATCTTACGAACTGGCTGGCTAAGGCCTGAACATCCATCGCCATAGGCCTCTCTGAAGCTGGTAAATATGCCAAACTCCCCAAACTCTCCGCCCGGCGACTCAAGGCATCCGCCACCACATTGGCCTTGCCCGGGTGATATAGGATAGTGATGTCATAATCCTTCAACAGCTCTAACTACTATCTCGCAGGTGCGTAACCGCTTCTGCGGTTAAACTTCCGCACCTGCGAAAACTGAAGAAGCACTCGAATTTCGCTCCTGCGGTGGTCTAGCCGCTTCTGCGGCTCCGCTTCTACGCTTCCCAAGCTGCAGAAGCGAAAATACCAGATGACAGAACCTTCAGCAATTCATTCAACTTCAAAATTTTCCGTCAACCACCCGAAATCATCCCGAGGCCCCCGGGACCTCAATCAAAAGCACCAATACCACCTAATACCTTATTCAAACTTGTACCAATCCTTAAAACACCTAAAATAACACCGGAAACCCGATTAAATCAAAGATTCAAGCCTAAGAACTACAAGTTTCTTCCAAATACGCTTTCGATCAAAAACCTAACCAAAACACGTCCGAATGGCCTGAAATTTTGCACACACATCCCAAATGACATGACGGAGCTTCTGCAACTTCCGGAATTCCAATCCGACCCTCGGATCAAAAACTCAGTATCGAACCGGAAACTTCAAAAATTCAAACTTCGACATTTCAAACCTAAATGAGCTACGAGCTTCCAAAATACATTCCGAACACGCTCCCAACCGCGAAATTACCTAACGGAGCTAACGGAACCATCAGATTTCCATTCCGAGGTCGTCTTCATACTGTTCCGACTACGGACCACTTTTCAACACTTAAGCTCTCATTTAGGGACTAAGTGTCCCAAAACTTTCCAAAACTCAACACCGAACATTCCGGCAAACCAAAATAGCAGAAATGAACTTAGGGGAAGCAGTTAATGGGGGATCGGGGCGTAAATTCCAAAAACGATCGGTCGGGTCGTTACATAAGAGGGGGAGGATGTAATGACCCGGCCGGTCGTTTTGAGAATTTAAACTCTGTTCAGTGGCGTAAGGTTTGGAACAGCTTCATAATATGAGTATCGACTTGCGTGCATGGTTGAACTCAGTTAACGGATGATTCAGAGTCAAATTGGAAGAAGGAATCTAGTTTTGGAAGTTAAAACAGTGAGAATTTAACTGGAATTTGAATTTTGAGTAAAAGGCCCCGGAATGGATTTTGGGTGATCTCAACAACTTAGGCGCGCATCCAGATTCAGATTTGGATGTCAGTAGGGTGATTTGAGGCATTTTGACGAAAATTGGAAAAGTTGAGGTTTGGAAAATGGAGAAGTTTGACCCATAGTTGACTTTTGCGATATCGGGGTCGAAATGTGATTTCGAGAGTTGGAACAGCTCCGTTATGTCATTTTGGACTTGTCTGCAAAATTTGGCGTCATTCCGGATTGATTTGATAGGTTTCGGCACGAGTCTTTGAAGTTGGAAGGTTTGAAAGTTCCTAAGTTCGATTCATGTTGTGATTCATCGTTTCGGCGTTGTTTGATATAATTTGGGACCTTGAGCGAGTCCGTGTTAGGTTATGTGACTTGTTTATGTGCTTAGACGGGATCCCGGGGGCCTCGGGTGTGTTCCGGGTGGGCCACGGGTCATTTTTCCCATTTTTGGAACTGCTATTTTCTGCTTCTGGTATCCTCCTTCGCGATCGCAAACAGCCTTTCGCGTTCGTGATGCCTTTTTGCTGAACACCTCGAAATCCTTCTTCGCGTTCGCGTCCAACACTTCGCGTTCGCGAAACCCTGCATTTTCCTTCTTCGCGTTCGCGTCATTCCCTAAGCGTTCACGTAGGTACCTGCCCTTCTTCTTCGCGTTCGCGAGCTCATCACCATGTTCGCGATGAGAAACCTAGGAAGCCTTAACTTTTCTTCTTCGCGAATGCGGTCCTTCTTCGCGTCCGTGATACACAAATGCCTGGGCAGATAGATTATAGCCCAAAATCGAGGGTTACACCATTTTCATCATAACTTGACTTGTGGAGCTCGGTTTTGAGCGATTCTTTGAAGGGTTTTCACACAATTCAATTGGGTAAGTGTTCTTCACCTAGAATCTAACATATTCCATGATTTTATCTTCATTTTTATCATTTAAATTGTATTTTGGGTTGGGGAAGGAGTTGGTTTTTGAAGAAAATTTCTAAAATGAAAATTCGTGATTTGAGGGACCTAATGGTAGCAAAATTTGATAAATTTTGTATGGTTGAACTTGTATCGGAATGGGTATTCGGTTTTTCTAAAATTTGTTGGGTTCCGAGATGCGGGCCCGGTGGTCGACTTTTGGACCAATTTTTGGATTTTGTTAAGGATTGAGACTTTATGATCCGGAATAGTTTCTTATGTGTTTTATTTGTGCTTAGAAGTTATTTTGGTTAGATTTGAGCCGTCCGGATATCTTTTCACCCAAGAAGTGCATTTGAGAGTATCGGTGTGTCGTCTTTGAGGTAAGTATCTTGCCTAACCTTGTGTGGGGGACTTCCCCCTAGGATTTGAGTCTTCTATGTTGATTGTAGTTCGTGTACGCGAGGTGACGAGTGCGTGCTCGAACTTATCTGTGAAAATTGGTCTTTTTAGAGTTATTAGGTCCTTATATTCACTGTGTATGAATGTGTCCTTGACATGACCGAGTTTCTTATTTGCTAGTTTCACATCTACATGCTTGATTGGAAATAATTGCTTCATGATTCACTCTTACTACTTAACTGACTCCTATATTATTTAATTGAAGAATTTCGCCTCTCCTATTGTTTTCATAGTTGTTTGTCTTATTTGAGAATCATTATTATCCTTCTGAAATTTTGTTTAGTCTTAAGTGAAGCTAAAGATCATCTTTCCCTAATTGAATTGTCAAATATCCTCGATATTGTCCAACCTTAAATGGAGTTAGATATCTATATCTTTGTTGACTTGCCCTTATTTGGGACTACTAGACTCACGTTGATTTACTTGTTATTGACTTGTATATTGTGGGACCGTCGCTATACGTTAGTTTTCCCGTGTTGAACTGTTCCCTTTATGCCAGCATTCTTTTCTGTGGTTATTCCTTGAGAGTTGGTTCTATCGTTTCCTTGTGATTTACAGTCCTTAAGTTGATTTACTTGTCTTACCTTGTATTATTGTCATTTGTTGTTGTTTTATGTATTGCGGTGATGTATGAGCTTTCTGTTGTGTTGTGACTGTTGCTTCTATTGGTTGCGCTGCATGTTTACTTTGGGACTGCGGATCGGTATTCCGAGATCCCCCTGCATATTTACTTTTTGGACTACGGGACTGCACCCGGGAGATTCCCTTGTACACATATATTGATTTGGACTGTTGTGCGGGATACCGAGAGATGCCCAGCACATATATTGAGGATACTAAGAGATCCTCGAGATACCGAGAGATCCCCAACATATATTGAGGATACTAAGAGATCCTCGGGATACCGAGAGGATACTAAGAGATCCTCAGGATACCGAGAGATCCCCAGCACATATATTGAGGATACTGAGAGATCCCCGAGTATTTACGGTTGGGACTACAGGACGATATCCTGGGAGATCCCCTGTTAAAAATCATTGCGTTCTGAGCTGATGTTTCATTGATCCTATACCTGTGTAAACATTATAGGTGATGTCCGTTCTATTCCTTATACTTACTAGTTGGTATGAACTATGTTAGGACACTTACACAAGCATACACATGGTTAATTACCCTTACCGGGTAGGAGGCTCTTTGAGATTTCTGAGTATAGACGCACACCTTGTTCTTTGCCTTCCATGTGAGAATGACTCTTTTGGGCACGTGAGTTGTCAGTATGATTAGGAGGTGTGATGAGGGCACAGGATGCCAAGTGTTAGGGTTCAGGTATTGAGACCCGTATTGTATGATTATGAGATGAGGTGTCACAGAGTGACTGATATGCGAAGGTTATCTATTGAAAAGATTATATTCGAAAAGTACATTTATTTGAATGAAGTATATTTCGAAACATTGTTATCGTTTAAAGGTTTGACTATTTGATTGACGCTTGTTGGTTAAGACTCAAGGTGAAAACTATCGGAGTTGTTGAGTTATGACTTGTCTTTACTGTATTTGTGATTCGAATTTGGGTTGTATTCTCGCTTACCTTTCCGTGGTTTCCCTTGTGGTGTTCCGCTAAGTAATTGCTGTTTTCTTTTCTTATTTTAACTACTGTATTGTTAGCCGTATCGCGTAGTCTCTTTATAATATCATGTTCTGTATATTAGACCAGTAGGTGCCTTGACTGTCCCTCGTCACTACTCCACCGAGGTTAGTCTTGATACTTACTGGGCACCGCTATGGTGTGCTCATACTATACTTCTACACATTCTTTTGTGTGCAGATCCAGGTATTTTTCATTAGTAGTTGTGCGGATTCTTGCCGAGGAGACTCAAGGTAGTCCTGCTGCTGTGTTCGCAGGCTTCGGAGTCACCTTCCTATTTTATATTCACACTATTGTACTTATTTCCATACGGTTGCGTTTTAGAAGTTGTAGCGAAACTCTGTAGAGCTTATGACTTGTACTACCAGGTGTTGGGAATTTTAAATTTTGTAGAGATTCTGCTTCAAGACTGTTAAATTTCATTTATTATTATGGTATTTCAGCATGAGTTAGGCTTACCTAGTCCCTAAGACTAGGTGCCATCACGATACCCAAACGGAGGGAAATTTTGGGTTGTGAAATCAGACGCCTACCGAAAGCTGAAAGAAAGCATGCACGAGTTCTAGACGACCACATGGGTGGATGTTCATAACCTCTATGAGTCAAAAATAAGGATAGAAGATGATCAGCTCGGGTTCCAAATATCAAACAAGGGGAGGGACTGAGATAAGAACCGGGATAAATTCAAATGTGACTTTGATGCAGATCAACGCTCTTCTAAAGATCATTCTTGCCTTAAAAGAGAGACGAGGGACGTGGCAACAAATGGTTCCAGTCCTCGAATAAGTTCACTCTGGACAGAAGACTGATCGTGGCAGGAACAACAGATTGTTGCAAGAAAAAGAGGTACTTGCACCCGGGATTCCTCATATCCCAGGCTGTCAGAGTATAATTTTAACATCATCATAGTGGAGATAGTATCGGTGATGAGGAATATTAAAGAGGCATGGCTCCCGAAACCACTCAGATCTGATCCTAGCCAGAGGGATCCTTACCTATAGTTTGAATATTATGGGACTCACAGACACAGAACGGGAGACTGCTAACATCTGCGCGAGGAGGTGGCAACGTTGTTGAAAAAAGACCATCTCAAGGAGTTCTTGAGCGACCGGGCCAAGAACAATTACGACCACAATCGAGACAACGCGGTACCCTCGAGATAGGAGAAGACACTTCTCATATGACTATCAACATTATTTTCGGAGGAAATGAAATCATTGGGGTAACTTTTTTGGTGGCCAAGAAGACAATGGTAACGGTTACCCACAAAAAGAGACTCCGAGAAGTCACTGAAGACGAGATCACCTTCACATAGGAAGATGCCGACGAACTTCTTCTGCCGCATAATGACGCCCTAGTAATTTCTCTTAATGTTCTAGATTTCAAGATTAAATGTGTTTTGATTGACCCAGGAATTTCAACCAACATCATTCAATAGAGACTGCTGGAATAAGACAAATTAATCGGAAGTATCATTCTGACAACAAAGCTCTTCGTTGGGTTCAAACCTGGCAAGTGTGACAACCCGAGGAGAGATCTTGCTGCCCATGAACGCCGAAGGGGTAACAAAGACAACCTTATTTGAAGTGGTGGACGACGACATGGGCTACAACATAATTCTCGGTAGGCCATGGTTACATGATATGAAGGTTGTACCATCAACGTATTACCAACTGTCGCGCCCCATTTTCTAGCAAAAACGGGGTTCTTCATGTGACAACTCTTTTAGATTGAGATTAAAAGAGAAGAGTCGCCACGAAATGATTTTAAGGTGTGTTAGGTATTTGCAAATAATTCTGATTAGAACTAGTCTGTGCTACCAAAGATTGAGTAAGGGTTCAAATTATCTCAAAGAGAAGGTGTTAGGCATTTTTCGAGGTCCACAAATATGGTTCCCGGCTGAATTTTAAACTATGTGGGAAATTGAATTAAATTAAGTTATAGGTTGCTAAATTATTAATTAATCCTAAGTGATCAAGTTTGTAAATTAATTAAAGGAAAATAATTACTTAAATCTAGTTATAAAAAGAACTAAAGGACATATAAGTATTGTAACGAATATATATCATAGAAGACTATTTAATAATATAAAAATGGGGCTAAGTTTTTAAGCCCAATGGATCAACTCCAATGCAAAGTCTGTCGAGACTTTTATAACCAAAAGTGCAATGGTTATTCGGGCAATTTGTGTATCATGTCCAACTATCCTCATTACTATCTTTAAGATGTTAACCTAAGAGCGCACCAATTAATTCTATATCGCGTCTTACTTTAAAACTAATCGTCCCTTCCTATAATCCAGGAGGCTTTGGATACTATTCTAAAAGGATAGTTCTAGACTTCAGGAAAATCTCAGGTTTCTATTTCTATTCTTATTAGCGTCACATAAAAGAAGCACATTGGAACTTAAACAAGTAGCACATAAAACAAGTAAGGACTCATGTTGGCCTCAGAATTAATTAAGTAATTAGTGCTAAGAGGAATTTAAATAGATTACAACCTTTCTAGCATTTATTTATTATCCTACAACTATTTTGATAAGAATACATATAATACAATTTATTTTAAAATTTACGATTTTTCATATTCCTAATATCTTTCTCTTGAGATTCTCTTACCTAAAATGTATCCTAATATATCTCTCTTCTAAAATAATCTACTTGTTATGAAATAATAAAAGAAGAAGAATAGTATTACAGAGAAAAGTAGAGAGAGAATTCTTATTGATTTGGGATGAATTACAATGGAATAGAACTCCTATATTTATAGGGGAAAAGTGACTTGGCCACCAAGTAGCAAGCCCTAAAATCTCTCTAAATATAGACAATCACCTTAAATATAATTCTATTTATAACACTCCCTTTTGAATGTCTATTCAACAGATAATGTGTCTCATTAAAACCTTAACTAAAATAAAACCCAGTGGAAAACAATTTTAGAGAAGGAAAAAGAGTACACATATCTAACAATACGCTTTTTGGTTGCCACGTTAAAAACCTTGCCAGAAAAACCAGTGGGACAAAATCTTGTAAGGAAAAAAGAGTACAACGCGTATTAACTTCCCCTAATGAGAGCATCAATTCACATCCTTGAGCCTTCGCATTCCAATCTTGTGCACCATCTTCAAAAGATCGTTGGTAGAGACTTGATAAACAAATCAGCCATATTAACTTGAATGAATTTGTTTCACCTTGAAATCATCATTCTTGATAGAGATGTATTGTCTTCATATGATCTTGTTGGAATCGTCATTTCAATATCATCACATAGGGGCAAAAACTCATGCTATCATATTATCATGCGTATAATTATAGCAGGATACATTTGCGCACAAACTGCACTGAAGATGTGGCAATTCAAGATCAAGAATTGTATATGCTTTAAGCAATTTAAATCCTTTGGGGATTGTCATATAAGTATAGTCAAATAAGCTATTTAAATAGACTTTAGATGCATATCAACTTTTCATGTCATGCTAGACATATAAGATAAATAAAAGTGCTTGCACACACCATTGACTTTATACTACCAAGTGTTTGAATTGCAGGTCCAAAACAACATATCTTTCATATGAAACCAATTCTGCTTGAATTGTTTCTCTAAACTTAAGATGCTTATATATGTTTAGCGCTATCATAGATGTTACCGACGGACATTTTATATCGGTTCCAATCTCCTTATTTTTCATAAAGACATAACGTAGAGATCTCTTCATATCATTTGCTCATCTTCTTTATCAAGAAGTTTGTTTGAAACCGATTTATCTATACGCTTTAAGCATACCATAGACTTTGTCCTTCTAGGACTCAATATAAGCATTTGCGATGAGAATATAATTACTTTCTTTGGGTCAACAAATGTGTCTGGCATGCTTTGCAATATATAGCAAATGAATTATCTTTTTTTTATGAACCTCAAGTTCATATTATCTTATTCGAGGATCTAGATGTACAAATAATAATTTATTCCACGTAACTTTTTCTCAATTGTTTATCCTGTCTTCCCCTCATGTTAGAAAAACTAACTTGTTTCCTCAACTTTGAGAGCCATTTTTGTGCGTTATGGCGTTAATCAAAATATACACCGCACATCAATAATAATAAGATGAAAATATTTGGTTCCTGACCCTGAACCACTTGTGAGGGGAGAATGTAATATAATTTCGTCTTTAACCTACATCAAACTGATATAGATAACTTTGTTCTCATATGTAATAGTTTAGCTATTAAGTGGAGGCACTCAATAAATTATTTTGATAAACCAACTGTGATGTAAACAAACTTATCCAGATGAACTTCCTGAATAGCAAATCTGGAAATTATGCTCGAAATTAAATTACTAAGCAAGTTACCTCGCAAACACCGGCCATGTTGCGGGTTAATAATAAACGCACATGTAACCATCTCATAGATGGATCTTATGTGGTATACATGGCAGGTGAATGGGCCCATATTCACCTTTGATATTTCAAGCATTCATGATATTCAATCCCAATTTTAGTTGGTCAATTAATTCATGAGAACAAGCAACATAAGAGAATTCATAAAGAACTTTCTAGTTTTTTAATATTTACCCATGTGAGTTCTCTTTTATTTTTGCACATTATACTTAAATTAATATGGCTAAACCAATTATGGCAACTGAATCAATTATCAATATTGATAAAGTTCAAGTTTACACCATGACGTGCGCAATTATCAATAAACTCCAAGTTTATTATGTTATGGGTTTTTATACAAAGAAACATCCACTTTATTGTGGTATTATTTTATTTATGTAGTACAAACTGGAGAATAAAGCGGACAACTTTTCGCATATATATAATCTCGCTACAAGTTGTAGTAATAGAAGATATTAAATCTTTCCTTTATTGTAGTCTCAATATAACCAATCGCTTTCGCGAATATTTTAGAAACTCAATAAGTTTCTTTGAGACTTACTACAACAAAATGCCTCATTGATAATTAATTGTATTCCTCCAGAATATTAATAATTGGCTCTTCCACGGCTCTCAATTAATTTGGTACTACCAAATATTCTTCAACATTCATATGATGAATATCTCTTTTAAAGAGAAAGTTATACCATTATGGTTATAGTCAAAATTATATGCAAGATATGTTTCTAGCATTAATGTTATTCTTTAATAATCACATTACCAAAATATTTTGGCGTGCAATAGG
Organism: Nicotiana attenuata; assembly: GCF_001879085.1. NCBI lineage: Eukaryota > Viridiplantae > Streptophyta > Magnoliopsida > Solanales > Solanaceae > Nicotiana > Nicotiana attenuata. The sequence continues at coordinate 41,083,196 of NC_031990.1, forward strand.
TACGTGACCAATGACCATTCATATCATAATAATGACATTATTTTCTTATATCATCTCAAACCTCCTTCTAGAGGTGAGTGTGGTATATTCACTACCACTAGCACGTTCATATTCTTCCAGAAATGAATATGTATTCATAAATCACATGTTGTAACATTCACATCATGAATAGACCATAATCATTTATATGTGCTTTACAAAGTCTCATGTCAAATCGATGACAAACATTACTTTCATAGAGTGAAGGATTATTTTGAGAATCCTTATTATTCTCATTACCATAATGATGACGATTATAATCTCGTCTATTGCCACGTCCACATCCATTGATACCTTCACGGTAATAATTTTGTCTTCTTTCAGACTTATCACATATTGCTATCACATTCTCTTAAGGGAATGAGAATGGAGCAAATTCAATGGGACGGGTTTTTAATCCTTTGCCCACAATCATGGAAATGCATAAATATTTTACCACTTTGGGTGGTTATAATTTCTTACTAACTCCATTAGAGTTATAATCAACGATTTATTGTCTTTGCTTGTATTTAAAATCAAACTATAGAATAAAAGTAAAAAATACGGTAAAATACATACCTTAAATCCAGAATTTAATCATGAAGGAAGTTCATGGAACAATTGACAATCATTATGCTCAATCCCAAAGCTTCTACTCAATTGGTTAGAGTCTCGTGCTGATAACGTGTTATGAAATAATAAAAGAAGAAGAATAGTATTACAGAGAAAAGTATAGAGAGAATTCTTATTGATTTGGGATGATTACAATGGAATAGAACCCCTATATTTATAGGGAAAAGTGACTTAGCCACCAAGTAACAAACCCTAAAATCTCTCTAAATATAGACATTCACCTTAAATATAATTCTATTTATAACACTACTATATTAATTTTTCCCTAATTTCTCCATTAATGCGTTGTATATTGTATATTTCTTGTATAAACTGTATGTTATATTATTAAAATATACAATAATATATTGTATAATATATTATATACGGTATATATATAATATACAAAATACAAACACTGAACTGGAAAAAAAATATCATAAATGAATATATTACACAAAGTATAATATATATTAAATAATATATATTATGTATATTTTGAAAAATATACAATATTATATTATAAAAGAACATGGGGGAAACAGGCGTTTGCGTCGACAAAGAGATGAAGAAGAATTAAATTTGGGAAATCCTTTAAGATTTTTGGATGGTGTATAACATAGGAGTTCTAATAGAGAGAGAAACAGTTTCGAAAAAATTTTTAAACCTAAGAGAAACATGTTTATTTTGGTAAGGAATATGATTTGATTGATGCATAAAATGAAAGAGAAATTTTCGTAAAGCACTATTAATTAGCTATCTATAGATACCACTTGTTATATTACGGATTGTAGATATGATCTCTGTTGTTATAAGATGTATTAGATGTATTTAAGCTACTGTATTCATGAATACAGTAGCAAAAATAGGCGAGAATCAGGGAAGTTCAGCTAATCAGTTGTTGTATTCGAGTGTATTCAAATGTATTCATGGCGTGAAACATGGAATTACAGCTGGACAGATTATTGTATTCGATTGTATTCACGGCGTAAAACAGGGGATTACACTGTTTTTAAACGGAAAGTGAATCAATTAACATAATAGACTCCTAATATAATTCAACAAACTCAATTATAACACACAAATTTTGTATTTCCAGTTACAAAAAAGATTCTCAACTGAAAAATACCCCAAAAACATAATAATCTTCAGAGAAATCATATAATACATCTGAATACATAAATTATATTAATTAAAAAAACATATGAATACATTCATGGCATATAGCGAGACAGTGAATACGATGAAATACATAGAATACAACGGGACGCCTTGAAATACAATGGAAAAAAAGACAGTGAAACAATGAAATACATGGAATACAGCGAGATCCATTGAATTACAATGAAAAAAAAGATAATGAATACAATGAAATACATGAAAATACAGCGTGATACGTTGAAAATACATTGAAATATATTAATAGAAAATCAAGTTGCTCGCGAATACGAGATGCTTCAGCACCATTGGAATCCATTACAAAAGGCAGGAAGAATCTGAATATCGTTCCCAAAGACGCAAACTTTGGCTTGGGCAAGAACAGAGGAGTCGGAAGGTAAGGCAAATTATAAACCCTATATCTACTGAACCCCCTTCTAATTTTTTAATGCTATATTCGGCCTAATAATGTTAAAGCTTGAATTTTGTATTGAAGATGACGGAAGTTGAGAAAGGTTCGTGGGTTTGTTGTGTTGTGCGCGCCGATCGGAGGTTTCATCTCCTTTGGATTCCATTTGGGTTGCACAAAATTGAGGGAAAAAGTCAGAGAAGTCTTCATGGTATACCAGGCAAAATCACCGTTTGTGACTAATAGTAGGTGATGTGGGTGAGAGGAATTTTGAGATTGAGCATCGTGTTTTTACGGAATGAGGGAAGAGAATGACATGTATCAAAGTAGAGAGAGAAAGAAAATAGTGTAACTGAATAGAGTATTTAGTGGCTCAGGGGTAGGGGGTAACCAAAATTAGATATTTTGCTATAAACATTAAAAGGTATCTATAAAATATAATTTTTTAAAAAGGTATTTATTTAAAATAAATAAAGTGTTAACCTTTGCTATAGGAGGTAAAAATTCCTAAAATCAATATTAATAAATCTGAGAATTTTTAGGGACAAATAATTATACGTTTCAAAATAGGATTCCTCATTAATGGGGAACCTACCATTAATTTGTACCGTTCTAGAGTGTTTCTTTTATATTTTGTTGTAGAATTCGTAATTCTAATACAAGTTGTAGATTTGGAATATTTTATAAATTCATAAGTAACTACGAAAATTTCCCATTAGTTAATGTGATAAGTGAATGTAGTGTAACGACCCGACCGGTCGTTCTGAGCTTTAGCACTTCGCTCGCCAGTTCTCGGGCATGACTAGCCCCGTGTGATGTATTATGACTTATGTAAATCGTCGGTTTTGAGGTTAATCGGAATAAATATGAAAGAAAGATTCTCAGCTTGAAGCTTTAATTTGAGAGGTTTGACCAAGTCTTTGCCTTTTAGTACTCGATCTCGAATTTGAATTTTTATGATTGGATTAGCTCCTTTGGGCGATTTTGGACTTAGGAGCGTGTTCGGAATGTATTTGGGAGGTCCGTGGTAAATTTAGGCTTGAAATGGCAAAAATGAAAAGTTGAAGTTTGGAAGTTTGACCGAGGAGTTGACTTTTTGATATCCGGATCGAAATCTGATTTCGGAAATTGGAATAGCTCCATTATGTCATTTATGACTTGTGTGCAAAATTTGGGGTCAATCGGACTTGATTTGATAGGTTTCGGCGTTGTTTATGAAATTTGAAAGTTTCTAAGTCCTTAGGCTTGGACCCGATGTGGATTTGGTGTTTTGGTGTCGTTTTGAATATTCGAAGGCTCGACTAAATTTTAATAATGTTATGGGATGTGTTGGTACATTTGGTTGAGGTCCCTGGGGCCTCGGGTGTGTTTCGGGTGAGTTTTGAGTGACTCCGGGCATTACCGGAACTCAGGCATTGGTTCTGGTGCTTAAATTTATAGTTGGGGTGGAAGTTTTACCGCTGGGGGCGGTGGTTTTTCTGCAGTCGCAGAAAATGGTCCGCGGTCATGAAGAATTTGCAAGTCGCTGGTCTGACTTCGGAAGCCTATATCTTTTGATACACAAGGATATTTGAGATGATTAATAAACAAAAGTTGTAGCCCTTCGTGTCTAGTTTCCATAAAGGTAAAGAAATCATAATTTGGACATTTGTAGAGAATGTTACAGCCAAAATACTAAGGCTTGTCTGTGCAGACACCAGAAGTGCAGTCAGCGATGGTTTATCGCGGTCAGCGGTGGTTTTCCCGCGGTCAGCGGTGGTTTACCGCGGTCAGTGATGATGGGAATCCGAGAAGTGCACTATAAATACGAGATTTCGTAAATGATTTTGAGCCGAGTACTTGTTTTACTGTTGCCCGTGTGGCTTGTGAGATTTTGACTGAGTAAGGCCGAGAGCCTGTGTTGTGAGGATACTATGGGATCGGGTTGCGCGGCGCAGCATGTGGTACCGATTGTGATATATGAGAGGCCGAGGACCGGATTATTTATGCCACGAGATTGTTTGTGATTGATATGAGACCGAGAGCCTGTTGATTATGCTACGAGATGGCTATTATTGCGCTTGGACCGTAAGGGGCCCCTCCCGGAGTCTGTACACCCGCAGTGAGCGCGGGTACCCAGTGTGTGTGATGTGTTATAGCCCGAAGGGCTGTTGTTGTTGTTTCATATTGAAGACCGAGGGGTTGTTCTTGATCCATGTTGCCCGAGGGGCGGTTCTTGATTCATGTTATGCCCGAGGGGCTGATTACGAGTGATTGCGAGGTAGCTCGAGGAGCTGGTTCTGTTGATATTATGCCCGAGGGGCGGTATATGGTGCATGTTTTGCCCGAGGGGCTATTTACGTTTCTATCATTTTTAATCACTGTTTTTATCACTCGTTTGAAACTATTGAAAGTTTTTTAAAAGATTTTTTTTTTTATTGAAACTGAGCTTGATTTACGAAGTAAATGACTTCTGTACTGTTTTGGAAATGTGGTGAATTTTCTCTAGCGTTATGACGTGGCTTACGTGTTTTCTTACTGCTCAGCTTTCCTTTACTTTTATTATTTACTGAGTTGGCGTACTCACATTACTCCCTGCACCTTGTGTGCAGATTCAGGTAGTTCTGAACCCGGTAGCGGGTGTTGATTGCTCAGTGGCATAGCCATTGGAGTTAGCAAGGTAACTGCCTGACGTTCGCAGCACTGCTTTTTTCTCCCTCTTGTCTTCCTTAGACTGTATTTAGTACATTTTTAGACTCTTTGTTGTATTCAGACCTTAGTAGATGCTCGTGACTTGTGACACCCCGATGTCGGGCTTGTGTATTTATTCCGCACTGTTCATTGAGACTTACATTATGAAATATCTGATTAATTAAAGGCTTAAAAATGATTGTTATTGATTAAATGATTAAATTCGGGAGTTGTGTCGACTGACCTAGTTTCATGATAGGCGTCATCACAACCAAGTCGGTTTTAGGGTCGTAACATGTAGTAAACGGGCTCTTGAAATAGATTTAAGCTTTTTTAGACTTATGCTCGAAACAAGTAATAATTACACTTTAACAGCAAGTATGCTAAAAGACAAAAATCATATTCGTGGTTAAAAATGAAACTCTCAAACGTTTTGCTATGAGGTAAGTACTAAAACGAATTCTCTTCCTCCAGAACTTATACACTGGCTATGAGCAAAATTCTTTAGGCGTAGTATAAAAAGTACTATTTCGCATAGGTTATAGTCTAGAGAATGGTTATAACTATTGTAAACTCAAAATACTCATATATGCTGGAATTAGGAGAAATACATTCAGATTTTCTTTTACATTAAACGGAAGAGGAAAAGCTAATGCGGAGTCACACGTCAACGATATAACGAAATCTTCTTCGTAAGAAAAATAGAACAGAGGATGGATATGGAGTGAGAAAATAATATTATTATTAGGATAGAGTACTTTTATACTTGAATAAACTCAAAGAAAATGGAAAAAATAGTAAGGTTTTGAATCCAGAAAGCTTAATCTATTTAAAGAGCCTCAAAGTACTATTAACAGCTGTTGAAACACAATCCAAATCTAATTTTCATTCATAAATTCCTACGGGCATGGTACTACTATTTGAAAGTAAAACATTTAACAAAGAAATTCAAAAGAACAAGTAGCAAACAAGTGCAGATAATTCCCTCCCTCTCAGTCCTCTTTTCACTATTAAAAATGTGTATTTACATAGTTACAAGAATGAAAATACACGACGAAATAGATGCTAGATTTCTTAAAGGGATGGAGGTGTACCTGTTTGCTTCCCGCAGAATATATATTTCACAATATTCAAGCAGTATGAACATATGTAAATGGAAGGCAACTACTTCTACATGCAACAGTTAAAAAAGAGCAGAATAAAACAAGAGAACTGAAAATCCAACAATCACGAACGAGTAATAAGCACGGACTATAGTACTCCGCAATATCGAATTAATATTAGCTCGCTATAAACCAATAACCGCTCCAAGTTTTTGCCTAGCAGCCAGAAACAGACAATAATAGAGAAGTACCAAAATGATCGCACAAGTGGTGAAAAGTCATTCTCAAGATGTAAGCCGTATATATGATCCTCTCCAATAAGCTCAAGATGCAAGGTATTTATAGTGCACCAAGGTGTAGGATTACGTATGAAATTCAAACTGAGAAATCAATGGAGATTGATATAGATCTTTGCTAAAGGAAATGGATGAAGCTGGTTGAATTTATAGGAATGTGTGTGAGAGTAACAAACGTGGTAGGAGAAATTAGAGCAAAACTTTGGGGAAATCTTGTATAAAATCTGGAATGGTAATTGAAAATAAGAAGTAAAAATCTCATAAAAGTGGGATAATTGAGCTAAATATAGAAAAAAGGAAATGAACAATAAGTTTTGAGGAACAAAAATATCATGAGAAGAACTAAAGTAACGAAATAAGAGAATGTGGGAGAAAGACGTTGGCAAGGGAGTGCTTTATGAAATATCTAAATTTTATGGAAAATATGAAATTATGAGAGGCTTCTGAGGAATGATGTGATGGAAAATATATTAAAGAGAATAAACGTAGGGATTTGAGAACGAAGAAAAGAAAATAATAAAAATAACAACGAGAAAGAAGAAGAAGAAGAAATTATTAAACAACTAAGGTAAAAATTATAAAGCAGGCGTTAGGCAAATCTTTTGGTTAGTCTGGTACTCATTTCCTATTTTATATCTTGAGAAACTAAATCTACTACCATATTATAAAAAATAAATATATATATATATATATATATATATATATATACATATATAGAAAGAGAGACACCATTTTGAAAAAATGCTTGAGCATGTGCTTACAAAAAGTAAGTAAACCTAATGCAATACAAGAAAAATGACTTTTTGCAGAGGAATATTGCTTAACTAGTTTTAAAGCGGGATTAAAAGTGCGAGTGAAATATTTTTTTTTTTTTGCATTAACAAATTATAATAATAGTCGTAATAATAACGATAATGAAAATGAAGATAATAGTAATTATAGTTAAAAAGAATATATATAAATTAATACATTTAAAATATTAGTGATTTAGAAGCTCAAGGAGATAATTTAGAAGAAAGGAGGGACAACTCAACACCAACTGCTGAAATTCCCGACCGCAGAGGGAATCAAGCAGATAAAAGGAGATCAACCGGCAGCAAGAGAAATGAACGGGGTATCAATTTCCAGCAGTAAAGGGAAGGAGCCCAGCAAATAGCAATTACAGGAACCGACGCATGCTCCCTTGCTGAGTGAAGACGATAAAGGCAAGGAGTCGTTGGAATCCCACCAGGTACCGAGATACTTTCAGGTACCAGAAGAGATAGACGCGACCAAATCCACCAGCAGAAGAACTCGAGAAAGTGGCTTTGTTCGAAGAATTCTTGGAGAGAAGTCTTCACTTAGGAACATGACTCAATCTCGAACTCATGTCAGGATCTATTAATTTCATTAAAGCTAATGTTGATTGTTTTGCATGGTTGCACTCGGATATGACAGGTATCTCACTAGAGGTAGCCGTGCACAAGCTAAGCTTGGATCCGAGCTTCCCTCCGATGAGGTAAAAGAAATGCCCGATAGCCGATGTCAGAAACAGGTTTGTTAAGGAATAGGTAACTCGATTACTTGACATCGGTTCAATCGGGAAGGTAAAGTATCCTGAGTGGTTAGCTAATGTAGTTGTGGTTCCTAAAAAGAATAACATATTTCGAATGTACCTAGATTATAAAGACTTGAATAAGACGTGCCCTAAAGACTCGTTCCCATTGCCAAACATTGATCAAATTAATGATGCAACGGTCGAGCACAAGTTAATGAGTGTCCTAGATGCCTACAGCTGTATCATGACTTATCGGGTTAGTTCGTTCGGGTACGGAGTAATTTTGGAGTGAATTGAGAAACTTAGTCTCTTAATTGAAAGCTTAAGTTGGAAAAGTTGAGCGGATGTTGACTTATGTGTAAACGACCTCGGATTTGAATTTTTAAGATTCCATTAGCTCTGTTAGGTGATATGGACTTAGGAGCGTGTCCGCATTATATTTTGGAGGTCAGTAGTAGAATTAGGTTTGAATTGGCGAAAGTTGGAATTTCGGAAAGTTTGACCGAGAGTGAATTTTTATATCGGGGTCGGATTGGATTTTCGGAAGTTGGAGTGGATTCGTGGTGTTATTTATGACTTGTGTGCAAAATTTGAAGTCAATCAGACATGATTTGATAGGTTTCAGCGTCGTTTGTAGAATTTGAAAATTTCAAAGTTCATTAGGCTTGAATCCGTGTATAATTCGTGTTTTTTATGTTGTTCGAGGTGATTTGAGGATTCGATTAAGTTCGTATGGTGTTTTGGGACTTGTATGGTTAACGTATGAGGTCCCGGGGGCCTCGTGTGAGTTTCGGGTGGTTAACGGATCATTTTTGGACTTTGGTTGATGGTTGATAGTTGCTCGTGTTTTTCATCTGGTTTCCTCTTATGCGTTCGCGAGGGAGGTCTCTCGTTCGCGAAGTGTTCTGGGAGGGTGAGGGAAGTTTGTTCTTCGCATTCGCGAAGAGGAGCCCACGTTTACCGAAGAGTGGTCAGTGGAGGCATCGCGAACGCGAGAAGTGTAACGCGTTCGTGAAGGGATGTTGAGGCAGCTGGAGACCCCAGGTCCTTGGTCTACGCGTTCGCGAGGCAAGGGCCGTATTTGAGAAGGTCAGAGTTGGTAAAGCTTCGCGTTCGCGAAGCGTTGGTCGCGTTCGCGGAGAGTAAAGTTGAGAGGCCATCAGAATTGGTCTATGCTAACGCGAGAGGACGATCGCGTTCTAGAAGAAGGAAAATCTGGGCAATAGTATCAAAAATGAGGGTTTGAACCCATTATTCATATTTTGAGCTAGAGACCACTGTTTTGGGCAATTATTGGAGGGATTTTCGTGGAGTTGATTGGGGTAAATAATTCTTACTTAGTTTTGGCTAAATTTCGTGATTATGTCCTTAATTTCATCATCTAATTTGTGATTTGGGATGAAAAATAGGGGAAAAAGAGGAAGAACTCTTAAGTTAGATTTTTGAGGTTTTGAATATAATTTTTTATCGGATTCGAGTAAATTTGGTATGGTTAGACTCGTGAATGAATGGGCTTTCGAGTTTCGTAACTTTTGTCGGATTTCGAGACGTGGGCCCGAAGGCCGGGTTCGGGCCAATTTTGGATTTTTGACTATAATTTAGTACTTTTCTTGTGGAATTGCTCCCTTTAGCCTATATTGATTGTATTGTACTACTTGTGGCTAGATTCGGGATATTCGGAGGCCGACTCACAAGGCAAAGGCATTTTGGAGTAGCATTTTCCTCAGATTGAGGAAAGTAACAGTTATAAATCTGGTCCTGAGGGTATGAAACCTTGAATTTTGTGTCATGTGATTATTTTAGAGGTGACGCACATGCTAGGTAACGGGCGTGTGGGCCTGAACCGTGGGAATTATGACTTGGTCCGTTCCGTGAAATTGTAAAGTGAATAACTTGTAGTTAGCTATATGGTCTTTGTGTGTTATAGAAATTTGACTGTAAATCATGTTTGAAACCATATTTAGGCTATGTGTTGGTAAATTTGGGCCCCACAGAGGCCGCTTTACATGTGAACTGCCTGCTAAATGCTATTTATTCTTAGTTTTAGTTTTTACTTGCATATCGTATCTCAGTCTCTGTTATTTACTATTGATACATCATGTTATTCCTGTTTGGGCTGATTTCATGATTTCTGAGAGCCGGAGGGACTAAAGAGGTTGATGGCTGAGTGAAGTCGAGGGCCTGATGGTGACATATTGATACCACAGCACGTGACTTGTTCGTACGGATCTCGACATTTATACTGTAGCACGTGAGTTGTCTGTGTGGATCTTGATATGATACTATAGCATGCGAGTTGTCCGTGCAAATTATAGCGCTTAGGCTGTAGGAGCCCCTCCGGAGTCTATACACCCCAGTGAGCGCATGTACCTAATGAGTGTGAGTATTGAGGGCTGAGAGCTGAACCTGCTTTCATTTGTTGTTGCACTTAATTGCTATCTATCATTGTTTTGGAATTTCTGGAAGATTTTATATTCGATTTTAGTTGAACTTGAAACTGTATAAAACTGATTTGATTTAAATTGCCGGATTTGAAAGCATGTCTACTTCTTGCCGAGATATTGAAAAGGAACTATAACTGTGTAGCTCGTCACTATCTTTCAGTTCCTTATTTATTATTGTTACTTACTGAGTTGGTTGTACTCACGCTACACCCTGCACTTCATGTGCAGATCCAGGTATTTCTGGACATGGTTGGCATTGTTCTCGTGCTCGATTGATTGTCGAAGATTTACGAGGTAGTTGCCCGGCATTCGCAGTCCTTGTTTCTCCCTCCTTGACTTCTCCTCTATATGTATTTGATACAGACTCTTATAGATACTATTTCTTAGACTGGTTGTTTAGATCGCTCATGACTTAGTGACACCCCGATTTTGGGGCTATTTTCCACACTTATGTTTGGATTTACCCCGTTTTGTGAAAAACTCAGGTTATTTTGAATGTCTTAATTCGTTTCTGTTAAATGTTGAAAGTCTTTTGAAAATATCGGCTTGCCTAGTACCATGATAGGCGCCATCGCGACGAGTTAGATTTTGGGTCGTGACAAGTTGGTATTAGAGCCTAGGTTACATAGGTCTCACGAGTCATGAGCAGGTTTAGTAGAGTCTTGCGGGTTGGTACGGAGACATCTTTACTTATCTTCGAGAGGCTGACGAACCCTTAGAAAACTTCACATTCTTGAATTCTTGTCGTGTGAATCTGTTGATTCTGGTAACTAAGCTTCTATTATTCTATTCTCTCACAGATAGTGAGGATACGTACTACTGGGCAGGACGGACAGCCACCGATACCACCAGCCAGGGCCGCGAGAGGCCGAGGTTGCGGTATAGGCCGCGGTAGGGGCATAGGTGCAGCTCGCACAGCCGTTAGGGAAGCACCTCCAGATCCACCAGTTGCCCCAGTTCATGATCAGGTCCCAGTTGTGGATGCACCAGCGGGACCAGCTCAGGCACCAGCTGTGCCCATTGTGATCCAGGCCTTTATGAGGCCTTAGCTCAGATTCTGACCGTGTGCACCAGTCTTGCTCAGGCGGTCTCTGTTTCGACCGCATCAGCCACTTCCCAAGCTGGGGGAGGTACTCGGACTCCCGCCGCCCGCATACCAAAGCAAGTGATGTAGGGACTCCAGACACCGGGGGCACCACCAGCCCAGCCGGTTGCAACTGCTTAGGACTATGTGGTTCCTGCCATACTTGATGATGAGCAGCATAGATTGGAGAGGTTTGGGAGACTCCAGTCTCTATCTTTCAGTGGTACAGAGGGAGATGATGCATAGGGCCTCTTACATAAGTGTTAGAGGATGCTCAGTACAGCAGGTATTCTCGAGACCAGTGGGGTATCGTTCACTACTTTTCAGTTTACCAGAGCTGCCTTCACCTGGTGGGAGGCTTATGAGAGGCGTAGGCCGGTCGGTGCAGCGCCACTTACATGGTAGGAGTTCTTCGTTCTCTTCTTGGAGAAATATGTGCCGCAGTCTCGTAGAGAGGAGCTGTGCAGGCGATTTGAGCAGTTGCGTCAGGATGATATTATTGTGAAGTAGTATGAGATGAGATTTTTTGAGTTAGCCCGTCATGCGATTTGGTTGGTTCCCACTGATAGGGAGAGGATCAAAAGGTTCATTGATGTCCTCACATTTCAGCTGCGGGTGCGTATGACTGGAGAGAGGGTGTCTGGTGCTACTTTTGACGAGGTTGTTGACATTGCTCGACAGCTAGAGTTGGTCCGCAGCCAGGTGCGGGTTGAGAGTGAGGCCAAGAGGTCTCGCGGATCAGGTAGTTTTGGTGTTGTTCCTTCTTTAGGTCAGTTCAACCATGGCAGGGGTCGTCCTTATACGCATGCTCAAACGACTCGACTAGTTCATCGTTGTGCATCAGTCAGCCACGGTTCTCACAATGCTCGCTCCGGCCAGTCTTCATTCAGTGCACTACTAGCGCAGAGTTCTCACCATGCCTTGTCCGGTCAGCATTCCACGGGTAGTTCCTCGGGGTATCAGGAGCAGCAGTTTCGTCAAAGGAGGGGTTGTTTCGAGTGCGGGGATCTTGGTCATATCAAGAGATATTGCCCTAGGTTGTTGAGTGGGACTCCAAAGCAAAGTTCTCAGCCGATGGCACCATCACCAGCAGCTACACCACTTGCTCAGCCAACTCAGGGTAAGGCCTAGTTAGCTAGAGGTCGCCCTAGAGGGGGAGGCCGATCAAGTGGCAGTCAGGTCCGATTCTATGCTCTTCCCGCTAGACCAGATGCCATTGCTTCAGATGCAGTGATCACAAGTATTGTCTCAGTTTGCCAAAGGGATGCCTCTGTATTATTTGATCCTGGTTGTCATAATATTTGCTCCTTATTTGGGTATGCCCAGTGAGTCTCTAGTTTCATATGTTCATGTATCTACACAGGTGCGCGATACTATTATTGTGGACCGTGTGTAGTGACTGTTGGGGGGTTGGAGACCAAAGTTGATCTATTATTGCCTAGTATGGTTGATTTCTATGTGATCTTGGGTATGGACTGATTGTCTCCATGTCATGTTGTTCTAGATTGTCACGTCAAGACCGCGACACTGATGATGCCGGGGTTGCCACAAATTGAGTGGCGGGGTTCCTTAGACTATGTTCCCTGTAGGGTGATTTCATACTTGAAGGCCCAGCGGATGGTTGGGGAGGGTTGTCTATCTTATTTGGCCTTTGTGAGGGATGTCAGTGCAGAGACCCCTACTATTGATTCTGTTATGGTGGTGCGAGATTTTCCGGATGTATTTCCTGCAGACCTGCCGGGCATGCCACCCAATAGGGATATTGACTTTGGTACTGACTTGATGTCGGGCACTCATCCCATTTCTATTCCTCCGTACCCGTATGGCACCGGCTGAGCTGAAGGAGTTGAAGGAGCAACTTCAGGAACTCATTGAGAAGGGGTTTATTAGGCCTAGTGTGTCACCTTGGGGTGCATTGGTTCTGTTCGTGAAGAAGAAGGATAGCTCTATGAGAATGTGTATTGATTATAGGCAGTTGAACAAAGTCACAATCAAGAACAAGAATCCTTTGCCGCGTACTGATGATCAATTTGACTAGCTTCATGGAGCGAGGGTGTTCTCCAAGATTGATTTGAGGTCTAGATATCACCCGTTGATGATCTGGGACTCAGATATTCTTAAGACAGCTTTCAGGATCCGTTATGGTCATTATGAGTTCCTTGTGATGTCTTTTGGACTGACCAACGCCCCAGCAACGTTCATGCATTTGATCAATAGTGTGTTTCGGCCCTATCTCGACTCGTTTGTTATTGTGTTCATTGATGATGTCCTGGTGTACTCTCATAGCCAGGAGGAGCACGCCAGCACTTGAGGGTTGTGTTGTAGCGGTTGAGGGATGAGAATCTTTATGCCAAGTTCTCCAAGTGTGATTTTGGCTCAGTTCAGTGGCGTTCTTGGGGCATGCGGTTTCCAGTAAGGGTATTCAGGTGGATCCGAAGAAGATAGAGGTGGTTCAGAGTTGGCACAGACCATCCTCAGCTACAGAGATTCGGAGCTTTTTTAGTTTGGCTGGTTATTACCGTCGCTTCATGCAGGGTTTCTCGTCTATTGCATCATCCTTCACCAAATTGAACCAAAAGGGTGCTCCTTTCAGGTGGTCGGATGCGTGTGAGGCGAGCTTTCAGAAGCTCAAGAATGCCTTGACCACAACTCCAGTTCTAGTTCTACCATCAACTTTTGGTTCTTATACGGTATATTGTGATGCTTCTCGGATCGGTATTGGGTGTGTTTTAACGCAGGAGGGTAGAGTGATTGCTTATGCTTCGCGTCAGTTAAAGCCCCATGAGAAGAACTACCCTGTTCATGATTTGGAGTTGGCTGCCATTGTTCATGCGTTGAAGATTTGGAGGCACTATCTCTGTGGTGTGTCTTGTGAGGTATTTGTTGATCATCGCAGCCTCCAGCACATGTTCAAGTAGAAGGATCTCAACTTGAGGCAACGGAGATGGTTGGAGCTGCTAAAGGACTATGATATTACTATTCTGCATCATCCGGGAAAGGCCAATATGGTCGATGATGCCTTGAGTAGGAAGGCTGTGAGTATGGGTAGTCTCGCATTCATTCTTGTTGGTGAGAGACCTCTTGCGGTTGATGTTCAGGATTTGGCCAACCGGTTCGTGAGATTGGATATTTCGGAGCCCAGACGGGTCCTAGCTTGTGTGGTTTCTTGGTCTTCCTTATTTGAGCATCATAGAGCGCTAGTATGATGATCCTCATTTGCTTGTCCTCAAGGACAGGGTTCACCGCGGTGATGCCAAAGATGTGACTATTGATGATGATAGGGTGCCAAGGATGCAGGACCAGATTTCGGTGCCCAATGTAGATGGGCTACGGGAGTTGGTTCTTAAGCAGGCCCTTAGCTCGCGGTATTCCATCCATCCGGGTGCCGCGAAGATGTATCAGGATTTAAGACAACACTATTGGTGGAGGAGAATGAAGAAGGATATAGTTGGGTTGTAGCTCGGTGTCTCAACTGCCGACAGGTAAAATATGAGCATCAGATACCGGGTGGATTGCTTTAGAGGATAGAGATTCTAGAGTGGAAGTAGGAGTGGATTACCATGGATTTCGTAGTTTGGCTCCCCCGAACTTTGAGGAAGTTCGATTCTATTTGGGTGATTGTGGATTGGCTGACCAAACATGTGCACTTCATTCCAGTTGGTACTACTTATTCTTTAGAGCGGCTGGCTGGCAGAGATTTACATCTGAGAGATTGTTTGCCTTCATGGTGTGCCAGTTTCCATCATTTCTGATAGAGGCACGCAGTTTACATCGCAGTTTTGGAGAACCGTGCAGCGAGAGTTGGGCACTCACGTTGAGTTGAGTACAACATTTCACCCTCAGACGGACGGACAGTCCGAGTGCACTATTCAGATATTGGAGGACATGCTACGTGCTTGTGTCATTAATTTTGGGGGTTCATGGGACCAATTTCTGTCGCTCGCGGAGTCTGCTTACAACAACAGTTATCAATCGAGCATTCAGATAACTCCATATGAGGCTTTATATGGGAGGCGGTAAAGATCTCCGGTGGGTTGGTTTGAGCCAGGTGAGACCAGGATTTTAGGTACGAATTTGGTTCAGGATGCATTAGACAAGGTGAAATTAATCCAAGAGCGGCTCCGCACGGTGCGTTCTAGACAGAAGAGTTATGCTGACAGGAAGGTCCGTGATGTGTCTTACATGGTTGGGGAGAAGGTTCTTTTGAAGGTTTCACCTATGAAGAGTGTTTTGAGATTTCGGAAGAAGGGTAAGTTGAGCCCTCGATTTATTGGGTTTTTTGAGGTACTTTAGAGGATTGGGGAGGTGACCTACGAGCTTGCTTTGCCACCTATCTTGTCGAGTGTGCATCCAGTATTTCATGTTTCTATGCTTTGGAAGTATATCAGCGATCCGTCTTATGTTTTCAATTTCAGCACGGTTCATTTGGATGGTGATTTGACCTATGATGCGGAGCCGACGACCATTTTGGAGTGGCAGGTCCGAAAGTTGAGGTCAAAGGATATAGCTTCAGTGAAAGTGCAGTGGAAAGGTCAGCTCATAGAGGAGGCTACTTAGGAGGGCGAGCGGGAGATGCAGAGCAGATATCCACAACTATTTGATACTCCAGGTATGTTTCTAGATCCGTTCGAGGACGAACGTTTGTTTAAGAGGGGGAGGATCTAACGACCCGGCCGGTCATTTTGAGAGTTGTAGCCCCGTTCCCCCATTTTCTGCTTCTTTTCTGTTCTACATCTATATCATGACTTACTGGGTTAGTTGGTTCGGGTCTGGAGTGATTTCGGAGTGAATTGAGACACTTAGTCTCTTATTTGAAAGCTTAAGTTGGAAAAGTTGAGCGGATGTCGACTTATGTGTAAAAGACCTCAGATTTGATTTTTTATGATTCCGTTAACTTCGTTAGGTGATTTTGGGCTTAGGAGCGTGTCCGCATTGTGTTTTGGAGGTCCGTAGTAGAATTAGGCTTGAATTGGCAAAAGTTGGAATTTTGGAAAGTTTGACCGGGAGTGGACTTTTTGATATTGGGGTCGGATTGGATTTTCGAAAGTTGGAGTGGGTTCGTGGTGTTATTTATGACTTGTGTGCAAAATTTGAAGTCAATCGGACGTGATTTGATAGGTTTCGACGTCGTTTTGTAGAATTTGGAAATTTCAAAGTTCATTAGACTTGAATCCATGTATAATTCGTGTTTTTGATTTTGCTCGAGGTGATTTGAGGATTCTACTAAGTTCGTATGGTGTTTTGGAACTTGATGGTAACGTATGAGGTCCCGGGGGCCTCGGGTGAGTTTCGGGTGGTTAACGGATCATTTTTGGACTTTGGTTGATGGCTGATAGCTGCTCGTGTTTCTCATCTAGTTTCCTCTTATGCGTGCGCAAGGGAGGTCTCACGTTCGCGAAGTGTTCTGGGAGGCTGAGGGAAGTTTGTTCTTCGCGTTCGCGAAGAGGATCCCGCATTTGCAAAAGAGTGGTCAGTAGAGGCATCGCGAACGCGAGAAGTGTAACGTGTTCGCAAAGGGATGTTGAGGCAGTTGGGGATCCCTTGTCCTTGCTATACGCTTTCGAAAGGCAAGGGCCGCGTTCGCGAAGGTCAAAGTTGGTAAAGTTTCGCGCTCGTGAAGCGTTCGTTGCGTTCGCGAAGAGTAAAGTTGAGAGGCCGTCAGAATTGGTCTATGCGAACGCGAGAGGACGGTCGCGTTCGTGAAGAAGGAAAATCTGGGCAATAGTATTAAATTTCAAAAATGAGGGTTTGAACCCATTTTTCATATTTTGAGCTAGAGACCGCGGTTTTGGGTGATTAATTGAGGGATTTTCGTGGAGTTGATTGGGGTAAGTAATTCTTACTTGGTTTTGGCTGAATTTCGTGATTATGTCCTTAATTTCATAATCTAATTTGTGATTTAGGGTGGAAAATTGGGGAAAAAGAGGAAGAACTCTTGAGTTAGAGTTTTGAGGTTTTGAATGGGATTTTATTATCGGATTTGAGTAAATTTTATATGGTTAGACTCGTGAGTGAAAGGGCTTTCGGGTTTTGTGAATTTTGTCGGATTTCGAGACGTGAACCCAGGGGCCGGGCTCGGGCCGATTTAGGATTTTTGCTATTATTTAGTATTTTTCTTGTGGAATTGCTTTCTTTAGCCTATATAGATTTTATTGTACTACTTGTGGCTATATTCGGGGCATTCGAAGGCCGACTCGCGAGGCAAAGGCATTTTGGAGTAGCCTTTTGCTCGGATTGAGGTAAGTAATAGTTATAAATCTGGTGCTAAGGGTATGAAACCCCGGATTTTGTGTCATGTGATTATTTTTGAGGTGATGCACATGCTAGGTGACAGGCGTGTGGGCGTGCACCGTGGGAATTGTGACTTGGTCCGTTCCGTAAAATTGTAAAGTTGAATTACTTGTTGCTATCAATATTCTCTTTGTGTGTTATAGAAATTTGACTTTAAATCATGTTAGAAACCATGTTTAGGCTATGTGTTGGTACTGTTGGGGCCCACAGAGGGCGCATTACATGTGAACTGCCTGCTAAATGCTATTTGTACTCAGTCTCAAATTTTATTCGCATGTCGTATCTCAGTCTCTGTTTTTTACTACTGATACATCATGTTATTTCTGTTTGGGTTGATTTTCCTGATTTGTGAGAGCCCAAGAGACTAGATAGGTTGATGACTGAGTGAGGTTGAGGCGTTGATGGTGAGATATTGATACCATAGCACGTGAGTTGTCCGTGTGGATCTAGACATTTATACTATAGCACGTGAGTTGTCCGTGTAGATCTTGATATGATACTATAGCACGTGAGTTATCCGTGCAGCATGTGAGTTGTCCGTACAAATTATAGTTCTTGGGCTGTAGGAATCCCTCCGGAGTCTGTGCACCCCCAGTGAGCGCAGGTACCGATTGAGTTTGAGTGGTGAGGGCTGAGAGCCGAGTGATTGAGCTGTTGAGAAGAGTTGAGTGACTGTTGCGCTGAGAGGCTGAACCTGCTTTCATTTGTTATTGCACTTAATTGCTATCTATCATTGTTTTGAATTTTTTGGAAGATTTCGTATCCGTTTTTAGTTGAAGTTGAAACTGTATAAAATTGATTTGATTTAAATTGCCTGATTTGAAAGCATGTCTACTTCTTGCCGAGATACTTAAAATAAACTATAACTGTGTAGCTCGTCACTATCTTTCGGTTCCTTATTTATTATTGTTACTTACTGAGTTGGTTGTACTCACGCTACACCCAGCACTTCATGTGTAGATCTAGGTGTTTACGGACACGGTGGGTGTTTATCTCGTGCTCGGTTGATTGTCGGAGATTTATGTGGTAGCTGCCCGGCGTTCGTAGTTCTTGTTTCTCCCTCCTTGACTTCTCCTCTATATGTATTTGATACAGACTCTTGTAGACACTATTTCTTAGACTGGTTGCTTAGATCGCTCATCACTTAGTGACACCCTGATGTTGGGGCTATTTTCCGCACTTATGTTTAGATTTACCTCGTTTTTATGAAAACTCCAGTTATTTTAGATGTCTTAATTCATTTCTGTATCATGTTGAAAGTGTTTTGGAAATGTCGGCTTGCCTAGTACCATAATAGGCGCCATTACGACGGGTTAGATTTTGGGTCAAGACATTAGTAAAAAAGATGTTCGAAAAGCAAATAGGTAAAACAATGGAAGTGTAAATAGATGACATGTTGGTCAAGTCTTTGAATCTATGTGATCACTTAAAGCACCTCCAAGAGACCTTCAATATCTTGAGGAAGCATAACATGAAGCTCAACACAAAAAAATGTGTGTTCGGGGTTGGCTCCGATAAGTTCTTAGTTTTCTTTGTCTCACAGAGAGGGATCAAGGTAAATCCTGATAAAATCAAAGCCATCAAAGACATCGCAGATCAGCTTACAAGTGTAAAAGAAGTACAAAGTTTAACCGAGAGATTAGCCGCTTTAAGCATGTTCATCTCTCGATCCTCGAAAAAATGTCATCACTTCTTCTCACTCTTGAAGAAGAAGAACAACAACAACAACAACAATTCTGAATGGACTCCAGAATGTTAGCGGGCCTTAAAAGACCTAAAACTTTATCTATTAAGCCCCCCCCCCCCCCACTACTATCAAAATCAGGAGAAGGTGAACAATTTCTAATATACCTAGTGGTCTCGGAAGTAAAGGTAAGTGTCGTTCTAGTCCGGGAGGATGAAGGTACGCAATTTCCTGTTATTATGTTAGTAAAATTTTGTCAAGAGCCGCACATCGAAAAGTTAGCCTTAGCTCTCGTAGCCACTTCTTGAAAGCTTAGGCCCTATTTTTAGTGCCACCCGATAGCCGATGTGACAACCTTTCCCTTACGAAATGTTCTTCACAGGCCTGAATTGTCAGGCCAGTTGGCCAAATGGGCTGTTGAAATTAGTGAATTTGATATTGAATGCAAGCCTAGGACTGCGATCAAATCACAAGCTTTGGCCGACTTTGTGGTCGATTTCAGTCCCGATTATTACCCTTGGCTGCTAAAGAAGCAGTGATGGTGTCGGAAATGACATCAGAAGTTTGGACCTTGTTCAAGGACGGAACTTCCAATATGAAATGGTACGGGCTTGGGGTGGTCCTAATCACACCCTCGGTGGAAACCCTAAGGAAGGCCATTAAAACTGTTCCGTTAACTAACAATAAAGCCGAGTATTAGGCTTTGGTTGCAGGACCTAAACTGGCCTACGGACTAGGCTCCGAGGTCATAGAAATCAAATGTGATTCCCAGCTGGTAGTAAACCAAGTGTACGGGATTTTCGATGTAAAGAAGGAAAGCATGCAACAGTATGTGATTAAAGTTCAAACTTTGCTTGCACGATTTAGGGAGTGGTCAATCACACACATCCCTAGAGAAGAGAACGTAGAAGTAGATGAATTGGCCAATTTTGGGTCATCCACAGAGATGAAAAGATCCGACTCTAGTGTTGTCGTTCAACTTATTCATTCGGTAGTGGATGTGGACGGCTATTGTGAAGTAATACAACCAACCTGGTCAGGGACTGGAGGAATGAGTTCATCGAGTATCTTCGACACGACAAGCTGCCCGAAGATCCAAAGGTGTCCGAACACTATGCACCAAAGCGGCTCGTTAGTGCCTTATGGGAGGGCAACTATACAGGAGATCATACCAAGGCCAGTTAGCCCGATGTTTAGGAGCCTCGGAGGTGGACTACGTGATCGGAGAAGTCCATGAACAAATTTGTGGAAACCATTCAGGCACATATTCGTTGGTACTAAAGTTAGTTAGAGTAGGAAACTACTGGCCTCCGATGGAACAAGACACAAAGACATTCGTGCAAAAATGCGACAAACGCAAATGCTATGCATAATTGGTATTCTAGCCGGTGGAATTCTTGCACTCATTACTGTCCCCGCGTCCATTCATGAAATGGGGGATAAATATAGTTGGTCCACTGCCACCGAGTCCTGGAAAGGTGAGATTTCTTTTAATTTTAAGCGATTACTTTACTAAATGGGTTAAAGCAGGTCCTTACCAAATGATCGGTGAGTGCAAAGTGATCAACTTCATATGGGAACACATAATTAGACGGTTCAAAATACATGAGGAGATTGGCTGTGATAACGGACCACAATTCATTGGTTCCAAAATCACAAAGTTCTCGAAGAACTAAAAATCAAAAGAATTATCTCCTCACCATTCCATCCGAGTGCTAACGAACAGGCGGAGTCAGCCAATAAGGTAATTATCCAAAACCTTAAAGAGAGGTTAGAAGGTGCTAAAGGCAAATGGCCCGAAGAGTTACAGAGTGTGCTATGGGCGTACCGGATGACGGCAAAATCAAGCACGGAAGAGACACCTTTTTCTCTCGTATATGGTGCGGAAGCTCTCATCCCGGTGGAAGTAAGGGAACCAACCTTACGGTTTTCCTAAGCAGACAAAGATACAAATAATGAGGCATTGCTGGTGAAGCTGGATCTACTTGATGCACGCAGGGACTTGGCACACGTAAGGATGGTGGCTCGGAAGTAGAGGATGGAAAAATAGTATAATCGGAGAGCCAATCTTCATTACTTCAAAGTAAGAGACTTGGTTTGAGGGAAGCAACTCAGAATACTCAGGAAATCTATGTTGGGAATCTGAGCCCGACATGGGAAGGTCCCTACCGACTTTTAGTTGTCACCGAAAAAGGATCATACGAGCTGGAAAATCAAGATGGATTCAGATTGCCCAGCAATTGGAATGTGACTCACCTCAAAAGGTATTACTGCTGATGGATCTCGTCAACACTAAAAGTATGTGCTGCACACTTTTACCCTTCGTTCACTTTTTGTTCCAATCGGGTGTTTCTGGCAAGGTTTTTAACGAGGCAACAACGGAAAGCACGCTACGAGAGGAACATCATCGGCAAAGTTAAGACCTTTAAATGGCAAGGCATTGAAATAACAAACCACTGCGGGATGGTTACATAGTCTTTGGCTTTAGAGCAAATTCCTAATGGGAAGTAAAGCTTGCCATCGAAGCAAAGGCTATTCAACCGTTCACAAGTGCTTTACCCAGCGGAGCAAGACATCTAATGTTCTAATTCACATATTTCACATTTGAACACCGTGGGGAATAATATGAGATATGGCAACATGATTGCCATGAAAATCGGGACTACGAAACTCGAGAATAATAATGTCTCACGGAACTGGGGACTGCACGGCCAGCCCTGTAGAAATAAATTATACAAGTTAGCCCTATGTATTGGTAGCTTCTTTTAGAAAACAAATGTTTATGTACTTTTGAATATAGAATGAATAAAATAAAGTCCTTTTATTTTTATCTTGTTTCTTATCCAAACGATGAGTTGATTTTATCATTTCAAAGTTACAAAAAAACTTCAAATGTTTGTGCTAGAATGAACAGGAGACATTCTCTTCAAGATCACCATAAACATAAGAGGGCCCTCTCTTATGAAACCCTCATTGTAAAGGGTTGAGTCTGGAAGAGTTTATGCCCGGAACATAAAGCTATCGGACCAAAATACACCCGAAGCCTTATCTAATCCGACGCAAAAAGAATGAACTTTGCGCAATACTTAAGCAATAGTCTTCTTTATTTATCAAAATGCCAAATAGAATAAGTACAAAAAGAAGACTGAAGTTAGAACAGGTCATTAGCTGCAACCGGGCCTTAGTTGTTGGCCGAGAGAGACCAAATTGCTGCTCGCCTCCCGGTGCTGGAGGCAAAGGCTGCTAAGGCGAGCGAGCTTGAGGCCCGGTTGAAGCTAAAGAAGACTTTTAAGTATTGCTGATTTCCGTTCGGACATAGATCCTTCTTTATCAAAGATCAATCTTTGAAGGCCTTCGGAAGCAAGGAAGTTGGCCTACAAAAATGTATACTGAAGTTAGAAACCTCGTCACAAGAGATAAATAAAAACAAGCAGTAAAAGAGCGAGTATGAAACTGCTGCCGCATGATGCATGGCGTTATTCAACATGCAATCCCTTGAAAGGGAGTGTATTTTCTTCTTATCCTTCACTGAAGCCAGCGGCTTCAGGTAGTTGGCGAGTTCCACCGGCCTGGACAGCAGATGACACCCCTTCAAAACCGAGAAAGTGACACTCATCCTCCCTAGGGATCTAAAGAAGGAGGTGAATAGTTGTGCTCCAAATTACCGTGAATGGGAGACTAGGGAGGAGAAGCACCCTCCTCTCGGACGTCTGTGACCTATGGAAGAGATGTAGCAGATGTTGGTGGCGATGACGCAGCTGGTGTAGAGGGAATGAAATTGATGGTGTTGTAGATTGAGAAGCAGCTGCAACAGGGGCAGTGCTGATTATTGGTTGCTCATCAACCAAAGGCAGAAGAGACCCGATTTTTGACCTCACAAGATCGGAAATAGCAACAGGGGTCGGAAAGCGAGAATCGACATTCTCTACTATCTCCATTTTGCCCCAAAATGCTCGGACCTCACCTTCGATTGGGGTTCTAAGCTCTCGTATTTGAGCATTTGGTCGAGCTGATGAAGATCGTTGTCTCTGTTGAAAGGAAGCCTCTTCATCATTAGCTTCCCCTTCATCATCAATACACACAGTGGTTGCGACCCGCTCGGTTGTGGCCTGCTTATTTTCTTATTTTATCCCAGTCTTTGGTTGCATGTTCTCTAGATGGGGACTCCATGAGGAAGCGCCTCCAACGGAGGCAGACCCGAGGGCACCACTTCGAACGAGAGCACTTTGCAGCAATCTCGTAACCTCCGTAGAATTGGCCACAACATCCACTTCGGGGCAGGTAATAAAGCCCTGTGGGAGTTCTGAATCAAGCAAATGATGTATTAGCTAATTTGTTTATGTTCATACGGAGGCATGAGGTAGAAGGACTCTGTTTACCGTGGTTCTTGGCCTTCCACCCATATTTGGATGCCATCTCTTTCCACTGATGGGTCTCTGGCATTGTAATATATAAAATATTCTAAACCTAGGCCTTGAACCCTCATTGGGGTCCACCAAACAGCTGAAACAACGAGAACAAAAAGGTCAGCAACGAAGGGAAGCAGTCTTTGTGCAAAGAAAAGAGCTGAATAAACCACAAACTTACGTAAACGATTCCAGGATTCAGGAAGGATGGAGTTATGGACGGGATGATATCCAATGATGACAAATCGCTCCATCCATCCACAGTCATTATCATCACGCTGGTGAGAAAGGCATGGTGGCCACGTTTGCTGAAATTTATTACTCCCCCATAGAAGATTCTGGGAAGTAAAGATTCATCATGTGTTCCAGGGTTAGGGTTTCCCCAGTTTTCGCATACAACCGACGTAGGCAAACCATCATTCCCCATACAGAAGGGCCTATTTTTGCCAAGTAGACCTGGTACCGATGGCAAAACTCCAAGCTCATGGGGTCAAGTCCCCCCTAAAAAAAGGGGCCCAAGGTGAAGGGGTATGTATAGACATACATAAAACCTTCCTTGGTGAAGGGAACCCACTCTATCAGGTCAGGAGCAAGGATGTTAAGGTCTGGGCAGTTACAGTCCTCCTTCACAGTAGGAATACTAGAAGGGCGAATAGAGGAAGGATACCTGCTAACAACCCTGGTCTGTGGATGCACAAAGGGAAGGTTCTCTTGGAAGTCATTGATGGTGCTTAAGTGTTTGGGAATAATGGTGCTTACCTTAGGAGGATCAACATCGGCATCAATCTTCTTATCTTTGCTTCTCTTCATGCCTCCACAGAAGAGAAGACCAGAGTTCTCAAAAGATTCAGTGAAAGAAGCCATAATAGTAAGAATATGGTAGAGATTTTGAAGAAAATCGGAAAGAGATGAAAGCAGAAGAAGGTTAAGTGCAGAGAAGATAATGGACTTATGAAATTTTTGGAAGTAAAAGAGGTAAAATAATGAGTATAACTAAAGATATAGACGACAAAAATCGGGCCATGATTACCACGAGAACCAACAAAAAAGTTGCTAAATCGTGGGGCAAAACGTGTTCGAGGTATTAAATACGAAGAGACGTGCGTCTTATCAAGCGTCAGAGACTGTTCAGATGATTTTTAGAAGATTTCCTGCCAAGAAAATGATTTTCACCAACTTCCCATTGAAACAAAGATATGCTAGCGGAAAGCAGAGGGATTATCTGTATAGGGTAAAATTAATTTATATTAAATGATCGAATGATAGCGTGATACGTGGAGCCGGAGACAAGCGGAAGACAAATCTTGTAAGAACCAAGATTGGGAGCAACAGCTGCAATTGGCATCGGATAGACCCCGAAGGTAGCACAAATAGCATGAACGGGTCCAATGTTTGCCACCGGATGACATTCAATGAAGAATATTCTCTAGTATTAAATAGGCAATCGTAATTAAGAATAATTGCATTCATGGTCTGCCGTTACATATTCATCAATGGTCCCTTTATTGTCATTTAAGAGGGGCATCCTAGGATCTTGTTTTTCTAGGTATAGCAATAAATAATAGTTTCAAGAACCATTGTAGATACAGGAAATTCTTCGCAAAACTTATGCTACATTCTATTCTCAAGCTTAATAAGATAATTTTACTTGTTCTCTTGTATTGTTCTTATTTTTGTCCTCGGAAGTATTGCTCTCGAAGCCAAGCTTGCCATTTCCTTTGATTTTAACGTTAAGTTTTATCTTTAATCTTATTTATTATCATTTTTGGATCAAATCGGTTCGCTTGTCTATAAACCATGTAACAAATTCAATGTACCATTTAGGGATAAATAATTTTTCACTTTAAACTCTTGCAAGTACTAAAAAATAAATTCAATTTTTTTTTCTAACCATACACCATTAGAAAGAAAATCTTTTTTTATCCATCAACCATTAAAAGGGAAATATTTTCAACCATCCTTCTCAATAGATTATAGGTCATTATAGATAGTTTTCTTGTTAGAAAATAATAAACAAAAATAGCTTTGAGGCGTGAAAATCAACTGTCCTTAAAGAGTTATCGCTTGTATACTAATTTAGGGAAATACAAAAAAATTCTCTTTAGGATACAACAAAGCGTGCAATAATACTTGTAGTATTCTATATCAATTCGTTGGAAATTCTTGTGTATTTATGGGCAACCAACAGACACTTTCAGAAAATATATCTTGTTCACAAACAGACATATCTGGACAGACAGCCCCTTTCGTAACAGACATTACTGTTTATTCGAATTTTAAATTTAAAATTGAAATAAATTGATTTTTCTGTCAGAAAATAAAATAATTAACTTTAGGACCGACCCGGCCCGCGCACAAGTCCCAAGTCCAAGTCCAAATCTTTGATTATATAATATATAAATATATAGTGTATTTAATTGCACACACTTAAAAGTATGTGTCCTAAATCAAAGACATAAAAGGGACAAGTGCTTATGAGGCTTCAAAAAAGCCTTCTCTATTCCGATGTGGGAACAATCCCACCTCCCAACTAAAATAATAAACTATCTTACAATCCCCCACTAGTTTGTTATTTCACTTCATAACACTTGTAAATAATAGAAAGTATCCTATATAGATTTGAACTTTCCTTTAGTGTAAGTACTTTAAAGTTTTGACGAAGTTATTGGTGTCTTAAGATTTGAACCACAACTCCTTGTATCAAAACCAAAAATACCACACACACAACATTATCTAGTAGCTTAGAAAATCCAATATTCGCTTTGGCACGTTTACGACCATGTGCTCATCCTGAATTCATGAATATTTACAAGATCAACCCTTTAAATCTTGCTAGAAGCGGCACCACTTTAATATTCATATAGGTGAAATTAGTTACTATGTCCCTGTTACTCCAGACATTAGTAATTCCATTAAGATTAATCAACCTCTTCATGTAACTGTATGCACTTTGGAGTTTGTCTTTATGCCCCTGTTATAACAAGCATTTAACAACTCCTTAACTCCTCACATAACAGTAAGTAGTACAATGGAACTAGGGCTCCTAAAGAGGAGATCAGTGCTTAAACAAAACAAGTAATTTTTTATTACCCATTGAACTTATATTGTTAGAGTGTATACTAACTCAAAGTGGGGTTCTCATTACTTGTATTTAATTTAAGGGTCTCAGCCCCATCCCTTCACAAGTTTGTTGTACTACATCTCTACCCAATGGCTTCGTAAGTGGATCAGCCAAATTCTTATTCGATCTCATATATATTATAGCTATAGCTCCATTTGTAATTAATTCTCTTATATAAGCATGTATCAAGCTTATATGTCTCGATTTCACATTGTATATTTTATTGTGAGCAACCCACACTGTAGTCTCACTATCACAGAATATGAAAATGGCTGGCATAGGTTGTGGCCACAACTTTATATCAAGTAACATATTCCTCAGCCATTCTGCTTCTTTTCCAACAGCTGCTAATGCAATGAATTTAGATTCCATAGTAGAAGGAGAAATGCATGTTTGTTTCTTGGATGCCCAGCTAATGGCTCCACCGCCTAGAGTAAATATCCATCATGATGTGGATTTTATTATTATTAACACTTGTAATCCAACTTGCATCAGAATATCCCTCTAATACATTAGGGAAACCATTATAGCAAATGACCAAGTGCTTTGTATATCTTAAATATCCAAATACTCTACTTATTGCTTTCCAATAATCATTACCTGGATTACTGGTAAACCTTGAAAGTTTACAAACAGCAAATGCTATGTTGGGTCTAGTGCAATGCATTGCATACATCATACTACCTATTGCACTTGCATACTCCAATTGTGCTACTTCTCTTCCAGTATTTGCTATTAGCTTAAACTAGAATCATAAGGAGTATTATACTCCTTTATTCCTAGATGACTGAATTTAGTAAGGATTTTATCAATATAATGTGCTTGTGACAAAGTCATTTGCTTGTTATCTCTTGTGACCTTGATTCCTAAAATAGTATCAACTTCATTCAAATCTTTCATTTTAAAAACTGAAGTTAGATACTTCTTGGTCTCAGTAATTCCGCGTAGATGCGTAGCTAAAATCAGCATGTCATCAACATATAAACAAATTATCACTCCATTTTTTTTTAAATTTAGAGTAAATGCACTTGTCTGCATATATGAACCTGTTTGATAGTGTTATACTATCAAACCTTTCATGCCACTGTTTAGACGCTTGTTTGAGACCATAGAGAGACTTTATCAATTTACAAACTTTCTTCTCGTTTTCGGAAGAACAAATCCTTCAGGTTGTTGCATGTATATTTCTTTACTAAGGTTTCCATTTAAAAAGGCAGTCTTAACATCCATTTGATGTACATAAAGATCACAAATAGAGGCTAGGGATAAAAGGACTCTAATGGATGTTATTCCTGCAACATGAGCATATGTATCAAAATAGTCTATGCCTTCCTTTAGAGTGAAACCTTTTGCAACTAATCTTGCTTTGAAGGTTTGGTCAGAACCATCTGTATTGTACTTTCTTCTTAAGACCCACTTACAACCTATATGATTTGATCCAAGGGGAAGATCAAGTAAAACCCAAGTATTGTTGGATATAATTGAGTCCATTTCATCATTAATCACCTCTTTCCAAAAGGCAGCATCTCTAGAAGACATTGCTTCTAGAAACGTCTTTGGGTCTTCTTCAACATTCAATACAATAGGAATTTGACTACAAACATTTGTCCTATCTCCTTCAACAAGAAATACTATAGACTGTGAAGAAATAAAATCAGAACCAAGATGTTTTTCTTTTCTTATTCTTTGGCTTTTCCTTGGTTATATTTGCATATCATCACTTCTTTCTTTATTTGTAATAATTTCAGAAAGTGACAATTTATTTTCATCAATACGTTTTCTATTTACTTCATTCATTTCATCAACATTGTCATTTATAAATCTATTTTAAATAAATTCAATATGTATAGATTCTATAATGATGTTAGATTCTAGATCTAGCAGTCTATATGCTTTGGAGTGTTGTGCATACCCTACAAAAACACTTTTAATTCCTCTAGGACCCAACATTCATTGATGGTCAGGTACTCTATAATAGAACATACATCCCCACACTTTAAAAATAATTTAAATTTGATTTTCTACCATTTCAAAGCTCATAAGGCAAAACATGCATACTTTTGAAGGCACTCTATTAAAATATAACATGCGGTTAGTAGTGCTTCACCCCATATTATGTGGCAAATGTGCGTTAAGTAACATAGCATTAACCATGTCCACAAAAGTTCTATTTTTTTTCTTTCTGCTAACCTATTTTGTTGAGGAGTATAAGGGGCACTCATTTGATGTATTAGGCCATGCTCTTCACAAAACTTATTAAATTCTTTAAGAAAATATTCTCTGCCTCTATCACTTCGAATAATTTTAATTTACCTACTCCTTTGATTTTTCACAACAGACTTGTATTCTTTGAACTTTTGAAAAGCTTCATCTTTATTTCTAAGTAGGTAAACATATATAAATCTAGAGAAGTCATCTATACAAGTAATAAAATATCTTTTGCCTCCTCTAGTTAATTCTCCATTTAATTCACACAAGTCTGAATGTATTAAATCTAATAGTTCTGTGGATCTTTCAACTTTACGAAATGGTTTCTTTGTCATCTTTGATTGTATGCAAATTTCACATTTTATATGTTGAGTTTTATAACCATTTTTGGACATATAATTCAAGGAGTCAAAATTTAAATGTCCTAGTCTAGCATGCCATAAACAAGAATCAGACTCAACGATATAAGCAAAAACATAATTTGTTTCATTAATACTCAATTTGAACATGCCATTACAGTTATCGGCTTTTCCAACAAAGACTCCATTCTTAGACACTATTACACGATCAGACTCAATAACTATCTTCAAGCCTTTTTTGACAGCAAAGCAGCGTACATTAAGTTTTTCTTCATATCAGAAACATGTTACACATTCAGTAATGTCAACTTCTGGCCGGATGTAAAGTTATTCTCAATGCTTCCTTTTCCAGCAACATTTGTCGCAACATGGTTTCCCATCAAGAATTGTTCAGAACCTTTCACTTCCATATATGTCTTGAACATCTTCTTGTCATAACAGACATAAATAGTAGCACCCAAATCTAACCACCAGTCTTGAGTATTTGTAGCAGCGGTAGCCATACTCAATTCGATGACCATACCAATTTCCATTGCGGAAACCATAGCAACTAGTCCTTACGTTTGCCTTTTCAGAATTTCCAGATTTTTCAATCTTTCCGGACTTTTCGGTATTGCCTGCATTGAAATTTATTCTTGCCTTTCTATATCTACAATCCCGAATCATATGATCTTTCTTCCCACAATGATGACAACTAAAGTTCTTTCCCTTTTTAAAAGAAGACTTTCTGGAAACTCTTAGATTTTTATTCTCACTTCCTGAACCATTCTGACTGACAAAATTGACTGCGGAACTCGAGGGCTGACTAAAAAGATCACGAGCACGAGTCTCACTTTCAATTTGAATGTGAATACGAAATTGTTCCACAATAATTTTTATCGATTGAATGTAGGATTTTCTTTCTATGGTCATTCCAGGAGGAAGGCAATTTCGAAAGAAAAGTACTTATTTGAAGTGCATCAGGAACTTTAACTTCAAGATCACTTAGTTTTGATACTAAGATTTGTAGTTCATGAATCTGATCCTGTCACGATCCAAAATCCACTAAGGTCGTGATGGCGCCTAACAGCGCCGTCAGGCAAGACAACGGTGAATGATTAACTTAATTACACCTTTTAGTATTTGAAATCATAATTTTCATAAATTAAAGAGTATGAAATAGAATTTACAGGGTAAGTGATAATATTTACACGAACTACAATAATGAACAATCCCGTGAGAACCCCCAAAACCAGGTGTCACAAGTGCATGAGCATCTATTAATGAGTACAACAATAATACAACATCCGTCTGAATACAAGTTAGAAGGGGAATATAAATAACTCTGATGGAGACTTTGTATGTTGCGGATTGTATCAAGGAAGTGCAGCTCACCGTGAAGTCCCCGCAACAGTCGCGCCTCTGCACCTAGAGGACCACCATAAACATATATTGTCACGACCCAAGTTCGCTCTCCGTGAACAGTCGTGACGGCACCTAGTATCGACGACTAGGTAAGCCTAGAAAATTACGGAAAAAGAAACAACAGAATAAAACTAGCCAAAACTGCGGAATAACATAATGAAGCATCAAAGATGCCGCCCGGCAAATAATTACAAACTCTCAAACTGAAACTACATTTCCCAAAAACCCGGAATCTCATGAAATCACAAGTTGTGGAATAACTACAAGTGTTCTAACTCCAGAGTGTCTAAACAAAAAAAAAAAGTACAGAAGAGCTATAACTAAAAGAGAGAGTAGATAGGGACTCCTCGGTCTGCGGACGCAGCAGATATACCTCAAAGTCTCTAGAGATCACCTCAGATAGTGTATATAAGGGAAAGTAAGACAGTGTAAGGTGCAACAGTATAATCAAATCAATATTAGTAAATGAGAAGAAATCACAGACAATATACACTCAATACACAGAAATATCGATGGGGGATCTCCCGCGATCCCGTCCCGTAGTCCCAAACGTAAATATTTGGGGATCTCTCAGTATCTTGGGGATCTCTCAGTATCCTCAATATATGTGCTGGGGATCTCTCGGTATCCCGAGGATCTCGTAGTATCCTCAATATATGTGCTGGGGATCTCTCGGTATCCCGAGGATCTCTTAGTATCCTCAATATATGTGTTGGGGGTCTCTCGGTATCCCGCATTACAGTCCAAATCAATATATATGCAGGGGATCTCCCGGAACACTCATCCGTAGTTCCAAAATAAAAACACAACAATCTCAAGGAAAGAATCTACAATTTCAATCAAGTCCGTACCAAGAAAATAGAGATTTCTATTCTAACATGCTGCACAGAATTCACGTAAACAGTTTAAGCAGATAGGACAGTTAATTCACTTAAGCATGCTTCCCTATACTACACAGTAGGCTTAAAGTAGAAGTAATGTGCAAGAAGAAAGAAACACAGTTAATTTACTTAATGAAAAACAGGTTTCCAACAATTAGCATGTGTGCGCACTCGTCACCTCACGTACACGGCATTCATATAACAACAATACCAAATCCTAGTGGGGATGTCCCCCCCCCCCCCCCCACAAGGTTAGACAAGCCACTTACCTCTGACCAGCTCAATCAAATCTATACCACGTTCTTGCCACGAGTATCCGACTCCAAATGGCCCAAATCTATTCAAAGTACTTGCATAATGTAAATAACACTTCAAGTAGCTAATTCAACTAATAAATTCTAAGCTAATATGTGAAATTAGAAAAAATGACCAAAACGCCCCCGTACCCACGTCTCGGAATCGGGTAAAATTTATAAATTCAGAACCCTCACACTCTCACGAGTTCATACATACCAAAATTGTTCCAATCCGACATCAAAATCTTGATCAAAACCCCAAAATTAGGCCTAAGAACCTTTTCCAAATTTTTCCCAATTTCTCATCCCAAATCCGAAATTAGATGATTAATTCATGATTAGATTAATGAGTTATAAGCAAAAAGGAGTTAAGAATCATTACCAGTTAACTCCCTCCGAAAATCTCTCCAAAAATCGCCTACAACCGAGCTCCCAATTCAATTTTCCAAGTTTTGATTTCAAACCCTCGTTCTTCCCCTTTTCTGACCAATGAAACCGCATCTGCAGCTCTGGGACCGCACATGCGGTCCCGCTTCTGCGTAGACCAAGTCGCACCTGCGACTATTCACTAAACAGGAGTTTCCGCACATGCGACTCCCTTACCGCACATGCGCTCACGCAAGTGCGTCTGACTTCTCGCACATGCGACTTCTGGAGCCTGGACCAAATCTGCTTCTGCGGTCACCAAGCCGCTTCTGTGGCGCCGCACCTGCGGTCCCCTAACCACAGGTGCGGTTATGATAGACCTCATCAAACTTCAGCAACCTTCTAATTTTTCCCTAAGTCCAATTCACTTCCGTTAAGCACCCGAAACACACTCGAGGTCCCCGGGACCTCAACGAAACATGCCAACCAATTCTAAAACATCATATGAACTTATCCCAACCTTCGAATCACATCAAACCACGCTAAAACCACAAATCACTCTCCAATCCAAGCTTAAGGATTTCCAAAACTTCAAATTTCCGCTTTCGATCAAAAAGTCTATCAAACCTCGCCCGAATGACCTGAAATTTTTGACATGCGTCACATTCAACACTACGGAGCTACTCCAACTCTCGGAATTCCATTCCGACCCCTAGATCAAAATCTCACTATCGAAGTGGAAACTTCAAAAATTCAACTTTCGGCATTTCAAGCCTAATTAAGCTGCGGACCCCCAAAACACAATCCGAACACGCCCCTAAGACCGAAAACACCCAACGGAGCTAACAGAACCAACAAAATTCCATTCCGGGGCTGTCTTCACACTGCTCTGACTACGGTCTAAATTCTAAGGCTAAAACTCTCATTTAAGGACTAAGTGTACCAAAACACTCCGAAACACAAAATGAATCCTCCCGACAACTCACAATAGCAGAAACAAACACGGGGAATGCAGTTAATAGGGGAACAGGGTGTAAATTCTTAAAACGACCGGCTGGGTCGCTGCATCCTCCCCTTATTAAAACATTCGTTCATCCTCGAACGAGTATAAAGACATACCTGAAGTGGTGAAAAGATGAGGGTAACAGCTGCGCATATCCTGCTCGGTCTCCCAAGTGGCCTCCTCAACCGGCTGACCCCGCCACTGAACCTTCACTGATGCAATATTCTTTGACCTCAGCATTCGAACCTGCCTGTCCAATATCGCCACTAGCTCCTCAATATAAGATAGATCCTTGTCCAACTCGACTGAACTGAAATCCAACACATGCAATGGATCACCGTGATACCTCCGAAGCATCGAAACATGAAATACCGGATGAACTCCTGCCAAGCTGGGAGGTAAAGCAAGCTCATAAGCAACCTCCCAAACATGCCGCAATATCTCAAAAGGGCCAATAAACCTCGGACTCAATTTCCCTTTCTTCCCAAATCCCATAACGCCCTTTATAGGCGAAACCCACAGCAAAACCCGCTCTCCGACCATATAGGAAACATCACGAACCTTCTGGTCCGCATAACTCTTCTGTATGGACTGGGCTGTACGGAGTCCTGAATCATCTTGACTTTCTCCTAAGCATCCTGTACTACGTTTGTGCCCAATAACCTAGCCTCACCCGGCTCGAACCAACCCACCGAGGACCTATACCGCCTACCATACAAGGCCTTATACGGTGCCATCTGAATGCTGGACTGATAGTTGTTATTGTAAGCAAACTCAGCCAGTGGCTAGAACCGATACCAAGAACCTCCAAACTCCATCACACACGCATATCCTCAAAAATCTGAATAGTGCGCTCGGACTCTCCGTCCATCTGGGGGTGAAATGTTGTGCTCAACTCTTCTAGAGTAACCAACTCATGTTTTACGGCCCTCAAGAACCGTGACGTGAACTGAGTACCTCTATCTGAAATAATGGAAACTGGAATACCATGTAGATGGACAATCTCGCGGATATAAATCTCTACCAACCGCTCCGAGGAGTAGGTGGTACATACAGGAATGAAGTGCGCAGACTTGGTCAGCAGATCCATAATCACCCAGATGGCATCGAACTTCCTCAAAGTCCGTGGAAGCCCAACTACGAAGTCCATGGTGATTTGCTCCCACTTCCACTCCGGAATCTCTATCTGCTGAAGCAATCTACCCGGCCTCTAGTGCTCATACTTTACCTGTTGACAGTTGAGGCACCGAGCTACAAACCCAACCATATCCTTTTTCATCCGCCTCCACTAATAGTGTTGTCTCAAATCCTGATAAATCTTCGCGGCACCTAGATGGATGGAATACCGCGAACCATGGGCCTCCTATAGAATCAAGTCCCGAAGCCCATCAACATTGGGTACACAAACCGACCCTGCATCCTCAATACCCCGTCATCACCAATGGTCACATCTCTGGCATTACCTCGCAGAACCTTGTCCTTGAGGACAAGCAAATGAGGGCCATCAAACTGACACTCCCGGATACGATCAAACAAGGAAGACCGAGAAACCACATAAGCAAGGACCCGGCTAGGCCCCGAAAGATCCAATCTCACGAACTGACTGGCTAAGTCCTGAACATCCATCGCCATGGGTCTCTCCGCTGATAAGCCAAACTCCCCAAACTCTCCGCCCGATGACTCAAAGCATCGGCCACCACATTGGCCTTGCCCTGGTGATATAAGATAGTGATATCATAGTCCTTCAGCAGCTCTAACCACCTCCTCTAGCGCAAATTAAGGTCCTTCTGCTTGAACAGATGCTGCAGACTCCGGTGATCAGTATAAATCTCACAAGGCACACCGTACAACTAATGACGCCATATCTTCAAGGCGTGAACAATAGCAGCTAACTCGAGATCATGGACAAGATAGTTCTTCTCATGTACCTTCAACTGTCTGGACGCGTAGGCATTCACCCTACCATCTTGCATCAATACCGCTCCAAGGCCAATCCTCGAGGCATCACAATAGACAGTATAAGACCCCGAACCTGTAGGCAATATCAAAACTGGGGTTGTAGTCAATGCTGTCTTGAGCTTCTGAAAGCTCCCCTCACACTCTTCCGTCCACTGGAAAGGAGCACCTTTCTAGGTCAGTCTGGTCATAGGTGCTGCAATGGATGAAAATCCCTCAACAAATCGATGGTAATAACCCGCCAAGCCAAAAAAACTACGGATCACTGTAGCTGAGGATGGTCTGGGCCAACTCTGCACTTCTTCTACTTTCTTCGGATCCACCTTTATCCCCTCACTAGATACCACGTGACCCAAGAATGCCACAGAATCCAACCAAAACTCACATTTCGAGAACTTAGCATATAATTTCTTCTCTTTCAAAGTCTGAAGCACTGTCCTCAGGTGCTGCTCATGATCTTCCCGACTCCGGGAATATACCAGAATGTCATCAATAAAGACAATGACGAATGAGTCAAGATATGGCCGGAATACACTGTGCATTAAGTGCATGAAGGCTGTTGGGGCATTGGTCAGCCCAAATGACATAACAAGAAACTGGTAATGAACATACCGAGTCTTAAAGGCAGTCTTCGGGATATCTGGCTCCCGAATCTTCAACTGATAGTAGCCCGAACGCAAGTCAATCTTAGAAAACACATGAGCACCCTGTAACTGACCAAACAAGTCATCAATATGAGGCAAAGGATAACGGTTCTTCAATGTAACCTTGTTCAACCGATGATAATCAATACACATACGAATAGAACCATCCTTCTTCTTCACAAATAAGACAGGAGCACCCTAAGGTGATACACTGGTCCGAATGAAACCCTTATCAAGCAATTCCTGTAACTGCTCCTTCAACTCTTTCAACTCAGGAGGGGCCATACGGTATGGAGGAATAGAAATGGACTGAGTGCCCGGCAACAGATCAATGCCAAAATCAATATCTCTATCGGGCGGCATGCCCGGAAGGTCAGCTGGAAACACATCAGAAGATCTCGAACTACTAGGACTTAATCAACTGTAGGAGTATCAATACTGACATCTCTCACATAAGCTAGATATGCATCACACCCCTTCTCAACCGTACGCTGAGCCTTAAGGAACGAAATAACTCTACTGGAAGTATGATATAAAGTATCCCTCCACTCTACTCGCGGTACACCTGGCATAGCCAACATCACGGTTTTCGCGTGACAATCAAGAATAGCATAATGGGGCGACAACCAGTCCATGCCCAGAATAACATCAAAGTCTACCATGCTGAGCAATAACAAATCGGCTCTGGTCTCAAAACCACAAAGAGCTATCAAACACGACCGATAAACGCGGTCCACAATAAGAGAATCTCCAACAGGAGTGGAAACATAAACAGGAAAACTCAAAGAACTCCGAGATACGCCCAAATGCGGGGGAAAATAAGAGGACACATAAGAATAAGTGGAACCTGGATTGAATAGAACCGATGCATCTCTATGACAGACTAGGATAATACCTGTGATGACAGAATCGGAGGCGACAGCCTCAGTACGGGCAGGAAGGGCAAAGTATCTGGCCTGGCCTCCCCCTCTAGGGCGACCTCTACCTCCCCGACCTCCACCTCTAGCTGGCTGGGCAGGTGGGGTAGCAACTAGTGCTGTGATCATAGCCTAAGAACTCTGCGGGGCGCGCTGTGGCTGAGAAGTCTGTGGAGGTGCATCCCTCCCAAGTCTAGGGCAATACCTCACCACATGGCGTGTGTCACCACACTCAAAACAAGCTCTGGGAGGATGTGGTGGCTGCGATTGGCTCGGGCCAGGTGTACTGGACTGGCCACTAGAAACACCTCGTGCAGGAGGCGCACTAGATACTGGAGGTGAATAATAAGGCTCCTGAGCCCTAGGAGGAGCTGGAATACCACTGGCTGCTGGAAGAGCTAAATGAACGGGGCGACTCATATAACCCCTACCATGACGAGCTGAAGCCGGGGCACGGGCACCAGAATAATGGCCTGACTCTCGAGACCTCTTGGCCTCCCTCTCCTCTCTGTCCCAAGCATGTATACCCTCTACTCTCCTAGCAATGCTCACCACCTGCTACTAAGAAATATCCATCTGCAACTCCTAAGCCATACTAGACCTGATGCTGGGAATGAGCCCCTCAATAAACCGGCGAACCTTCTCGTGAACAGTAAAAACCAAAGCTGGTGCATGTCTAGCCAAGTCGGTAAAACAGACAGCATACTCCGAGACAGTCATAGTACCCTAGCGCAAATGCTCAAACTCTGCGCGCCAAGCATCCCTGAGGCTCTGGGGAACATACTCTCTCGTGAACATATCTGAAAACTGAGCCCAAGTTAGGGAAGCTGCCTCATCCGGACTGTCTAACTCATAAGCACGCCACCACTGATAGGCGGCTCCTCGAAGCTAGAAAGTAGTGAAGGAAACCTCGCTCGATCCTGATATGCCCATGGTACGGAGGATGCGGTAGCACTCCTTTAAAAATCCCAAAGCATCATCTGATGCTAGTCCACTGAATGTAGGAGGCTGATACTTCTTGAACCTCTCAAGCCTCTTCTGCTCCTCCTCTGAAGCTACTGCCCTCTCCTCGGGCTGGGCTGGGGCTACAGGCCGTGCCTGTATAATCTCTGGGACCTGCTCAACATGCTCTCGCTGCTCAGGAGTGCGGGCGGCAGGATTTTGTGCTCCTCCCCCGGCCTGGGATGTGGCTGCTGCAAGGGGAAGCAACCCTGCCTGAGCTAGAGTGGTGTACATACTCATAAACTGCGCAAGAGTCTCCTGGAGAGCTGGAGTAGTAGTAGCAGTAGACGCGTCAGGCGCCTGGGCTCCAGCTGGAACTGCTGGTGGCTCCTCGGTAGCAGCTCGCGCGGGTGCTCTGGCTGCACCGTGTGCGCGTCCTCGGCCTCTACCCCGCCCCAACCTCTGACGGCTCTCGCAGGGGACGCAGGTGTCTGGTCACCTCCCGCAGCACGTGTCCTCACCATCTGTGAGAGAATAGAAGAGAGAAGTTTAGAATTTTGATACCAAAAATCTCGCACGACAAGAAATTCAAATGAAGTGAAATTTTTCTTAAAAGTTACATAGCCTCTTGTGGATAAGCACAGATGTGTCCGTACTGATCCGCAAAACTCTAATAAATCGGCTTGTGATTCATGACTCCTATAAACATAGAGCTCTAATACCAACTTGTCACGACCCAAGTTCTCCCTCCGTGAACAGTCATGACGGCAACTAGTCTCTACGACTAGGTAAGCCTAACAAATTACGGAAAAAGAAACAACAGAATAAAACTAGCCAAAAACTGCGGAATAACATAATGAAGCGTCTAAGATGCCGCTCGGCATATACATTACAAACTCTCGAACTGAAACTACATTTCCCAAAAACCCGGAATCTCATGAAATCACAAGTTGTGGACTAAATCACAAGTTGTGGAATATCTAAACAAAAGAAAAAGTACAGAAGGGCTATAACTAAAAGAGAGAGTAGATAGATACTCCTCGGTCTCCGGACGCAGCAGATATACCTCAAAGTCTCTAGAGATCACCTCGCCTCGCTAACGATATGACCAAGTCGATGTACCTAGATCTGCACACGGAAAATATGTGCAGGAAAGGGCATGAGTACACCACAGCGGTACCTAGTAAGTGCCAAGCCTAACCTCCGTCGGGTAGTGATGAGGAAGGTCAAGGCCCTACCGGTTATCAATATATAGGGGAAAGTAAGACAGTGTAAAGTGCAACAGTATAATCAAATCAATATTAGTAAATTAGAAGAAATCACAGACAATATACACTCAATACACAGCAATATCGACAGGGGATCTCCCGGGATCCCGTCCGGGGACAGCCCAAACGTAAATATTCAGGGATCTCTCAGTATCTCGGGGATCTCTCAGTATCCTCAATATATGTGCTGGGGATCTCTCGGTATCCCGAGGATCTTGTAGTATCCTCAATATATGTGCTGGGGATCTCTCGGTATCCCGAGGATCTCTTAGTATCCTCAATCTATATGCTGGGGGTCTCTCGGTATCCCGCACTACAGTCCAAATCAATATATATGCAGGGGATCTCCCGGAACACTCATCCGTAGTTCCAAAATAAAAATACCACAATATCAAGGAAAGAATCTACAATTTCAATCAAGTCCGTACCAAGAAAACAGAGATTTCTATTCTAACATGCTGCACAGAATTCACGTAAACAGTTTAAGCAGATAGGACAGTTAATTCACTTAAGCATGCTTCCCTATACTACACAGTAGGCTTAAAGTACAAGTAATGTTCAAGAAGAAAGAAACACAGTTAATTTACTTAATGAAAAATGGGTTTCCAACAATTAGCATGTGTACGCACTCGTCACCTCACGTACACGACATTCATATAACAACAATACCAAATCCTAGGGGGGATGTCCCCCCCACAAGGTTAGACAAGCCACTTACCTCGAACCAGCTCAATCAAATCTATACCACGTTCTTGCCACGAGTATCCGACTCCAAATGGCCCAAATCTATTCAAAGTAATTGCATAATGTAAATAACACTTCAAGTAGCTAATTCAACTAATAAATTCTAAGCTAATACGCGAAATTAGGAAAAATGTGCAAAAATCTAATTCTAAGCTAAAAGCTAATACCTCACACTCTCACGAGTTCATACATACCAAAATTGTTCCAATCCGACATCAAAATATTGATCAAAACCCCAAAATTAGGCCTAAGAACCTTTTCCAATTTTTTCCCAATTTCTCATCCCAAATCCGAAATTTGATAATGAATTCATGATTAGATTAATGGGTTATAAGCAAAAAGGAGTTAAGAATCATTACCAGTTAACTCCCTCATCTCACCAAAAATCGCCTCATACCGAGCTCCCAATTCAATTTTCCAAGTTTTGATTTCAAACCCTCGCTCTTCCCCTTTTCTGACCAGTGAAACCGCACATGCGGCTCTGGGACCACACCTGCGGTCCTGCTTCTGCGTAGACAAAGTCGCACCTGCGACTTTTCATTAAACAGGAGTTTTCGCACCTGCGACTCCTTTACCGCACCTGCGCCCACGCAGGTGCGTCCGACCTCTCGCACCTGCGGCTTTTGGAGCCTGGACCAAATCCACTTCTGCGGTCACCAAGCCGCTTCTGCGAAGACGCACCTGCGGTCCCCAAAATCACAGGTGCGGTTATGACAGACCTCAGCAAACTTTACGACCTTCAGATTTTTCCCTAAGTCCAATTCATTTCCGTTAAGCATCGAAACTCACCCGAGGCCCCCGGGACCTCAACTAAACATGCCAACCAATCCTAA
This sequence comes from Nicotiana attenuata, assembly GCF_001879085.1. Taxonomy (NCBI): domain Eukaryota; kingdom Viridiplantae; phylum Streptophyta; class Magnoliopsida; order Solanales; family Solanaceae; genus Nicotiana; species Nicotiana attenuata. The sequence goes on from NC_031990.1 coordinate 41,123,850, forward strand.
AACATCATACGAGCTTATCCCAACCTTCTAATCACATCAAACAATGCTAAAACCACAAATCACTCTCCAATCCAAGCCTAAGGATTTCCAAAACTTCAAATTTCCGCTTTTGATCAAAAAGTCTATCAAACCTCGCCCGAATGACCTGAAATTTTGCAAACACGTCACATTCAACACTGCGGAGCTACTCCAACTCTCGGAATTCCATTCCGACCCCTAGACCAAAATCTCACTGTCGAAGCGGAAACTTCAAAAATTCAACTTTCGGCATTTCAAGCCTAATTAAGCTACGGAGCCCCAAAACACAATTTGAACATGCCCCTAAGCCTGAAATCACCCAACGGAGCTAACGGAACCAACGAAATTCCATTTAGAGGCCGTCCTCACACTGCTCCGACTACGGTCCAAATTCTAGGCTAAAACTCTCATTTAGGGACTAAGTGCCCCAAAACACTCCGAAACACAAAACGAATCCTCCCGACAACTTACAATAGCAGAAACAAACATGGGAATGAAGTTAATAGGGGAACGGGGCATAAATTCTTAAAACGACCGGTCGGGTCGTTACATATATGTATACTGCACAATAAGTGCAGCAAATGCAATATGAGTACGTAAATCAACGCATACCAGTAAGTATCTAGCCTAACCCCAGAGAAGTAGTGACGAGGGGTCGACATCGACACTTAATAGTGGTCCAATAAGACAAATACAGTAAGGAGTAAATAGATATAGGGCAGAGTAAATAAATGAGATAAACAAGTATAAATACGTGGTACAATCCGTCTCTCAACAATTAAACTCAAACTCTTGATTAGCAGTTACCTCCTCCATCGGAATGTGTGTGTGTGTTTGTGTGTGTGTGTGTGTATATATATATATATATATATATATATATATATATATATATATATGTATATATATATATAGGTCGTCATAATTCAAATCAGGAATACTCCCAGATACACCGGCTTTTTTGAAAAATAATGCGCACGATTCCAAAGGAGTTTTTTTATAGAAATGTCGAGGAGTTCGGACCGATCCCATCATAATCTAGTATATAACCATAGATACAACTATTATATTGCCGAGGCGAATGACCCGTTCCCATTAGATTGTGGTACATAATCCTGCCGAGGGCAAACGACGCGATCCCATAAGATGTGCGCACTATCGATGGTCGAATGACACGAACCATAGATGTTGGTAAGGTTAGTTTTGAAGACTGACAAAGGAACTCAGACATGAACCAGGTCCATCCAGTGGTCCATCCCTCAGGTTCACAAAAAACGGGCAGATTTGAGCATGTGGGTTGCATGTGAAGGAGATAAGCTTAACTTGGTGTATTTAATATCTCCTGATCGAAAAGGTTGCATAATTAATAAGGAGAAGGACTCCTTACTCAAAGAGAACACTATCCAAGATAGGGAAGGAGTTAGAAGTTGAAATCAACTACAACTCTTCCACCAAGGAAGAGTTGCATCAGAACTCTAGTTATTTCTTCATCTACTAACTCTATAAATTGCAGGATGTTCTCACATTAAAGTGTTGCACAAAAACGCAGAAGTTAAACGTGAATTGGGAGCAAAATAGCAAGGCTTTTTGCAAGCAGTTCGTGTGTGATTCAAGTGTGCAAACCAGAAGCTACATGAACCAGATTGAAGAACCAGCTCCATAAAGAGTTTTATGTGTCTTTCTTTATTTCTAGTTCAATTGTAGTAGGTGTTTCATATTGTTCCTTTCAGCTTTATCCAGAAGCAATTGTAATAGGTACTTTGAGTATTCAAGTTAGAGTTAACTTGAAGTTGTCGCAACAGTTAGAGGCTGGTTGCTACAACGGGATTAGAGGTAATCCTTAGGTTTACAAAGAGTTTTGTAAATGCAGTTTTGGCTCAGTGATTTTAGTGGAAGTTTGGGAAAATCCTACTGAGTAGTAGGTTGTGGTTTTTTTACCTTTTGAGCCAGGTGTTTTCCACATAAAAATCTCTGTGTTCTTTATTTTCTGTATTTATTATTCCGCAAACAGCAGTAGTTAGTACATCTAGAAGAACCAGGTTCTTCTAGAGCGAAAATTGGGTACCACACAAATCACCCCCCCCTCTTGTGTGGTATTGACGTTTAGAACATCAATTGGTATCAGAGCAGGTTATCCTTGAAGAGGCTAACACCTTAGGAAAAGATCAACATAAGTGCACCACCTGGGAACTGGGAAGGGCAATCCACTGTTAGGCCTCCACTCTTTAATGGCCAGTACTACTCTTGGTGGAAAAACAGGATGAGAGACCACATCATAGGAGAAGACTATGAACTCTGGGACATAGTCACTGATGGTCCCTTGGCTACTACAAAGAAAAATGCTGAAGGAGTGGATGTGCCAAAAACAAGAGCTGACTGCAATGCTGAGGACTTGAGGAAGTGGGAAAAGAATGCAAAGGCCAAGAAATGGCTTGTGTGTAGACTTGGTCCAGACGAGTACTGTAGAATTCAAAGTTGTACCACTGCTAAGGAGATATGGGACACTTTACAAGTGGCTCATGAAGGAACTCCTCAAGTAAAGAGATCAAGAGGAACACTGCTATATTCTCAATATGAGAATTTCACCATGATGGAAGGAGAAACCATCCAGGAGATGTACACAAGGTTTACAACACTAACAAATGAACTTAAATCTCTTGGAAGGGTTATTCTTGAAGAAGACAAAGTTGAGAAGATTTTGACAAGGGTACTGCCAATCTCTTGGGAAAGCAAAATCACAGCTATTCAGGAATCAAAGAACATTGCCACTCTCAAGTTGGATGAGCTAATTGGAAATCTCACTGCCTATGAACTTAGAAGGCAAACCATGAAGATGGATGCACCTAAGAAGGAAAGGAGCCTGGCATTCAGAATCACTGAAGGTGCTGATCTAGATGAGGATGAAATGACCATGATCACAAAGGATTTTAAGAAGTACCTAATAAGAGAAAATGGTCCTTCAAGAAATGGAAGCTACAACAAACCAAGGGTTCCTGAAAAACAAACCAATGAGGGGTGCTACAAGTGTGGGAAGACTGATCACCACATCAAAAATTGCCCTCAATGGGAAATTGAATGGAAGAAGGAAAGAGCTGAACGAAGGAACAGGAAGAAGGAACAGGTTCATCACAAGAAGAACAAAGGATCAACAAAGTCTATGGTTGCTGCTTGGGGAGAAAGCTCAGATGGAGATGAACAAGCACTTATGGCAATTGGAGAATCCGATAAGGAATCTGAGGTAAGCATAATTCATCTCAAAGACAAGATTAAATTTTTGTCTAAAGAAAGGCTATTTGAGTTACTCCTGGATTTCATTGATGAATATGAGGATCTAAACAAGGAAAACAAACAGCTGTCTAAGGAGTGTGTGATTTTGAAAGCTAAGTGCAAAAACCTGGAACTTAGGGCTAGTGAAAGTGATAGTAAAAACGCTGAGTTGAAGAACCAGGTTCATGAACTTGACACCACAGTCCTAGAGCTTAAATCTGAAATTTTAAAATTGAAATTAGGAACTAGTAAAAATAAATCTGATCACACACAACTCACTTTAGAAGAAAATGTAGGAAAAATGCAAGATGAGTTGTACAAAAGAGATGAGCAGATAAGAGTCCTTAAGGAAGATCTAAACAAGGTTAAGCACGAGCTAGATAGAACCTGTAAATAGTATAGATCCTCCGATGCACTTTCATGGCTACATGAACACCATAGTAGCAATAAGAGTGGACTTGGATACGGGACCCCTGCATCTAAGTAGGATTCCAAAAGCAAGTACCTCACACTTCCTGATAACAAAATTTGCACACACTGTGGTAAAACTGGTCACTATAAATCTGAGTGTATTGCAAAAGAAAAGGCTAGTAAAAAGAATAAAGAATTTGTTCAAAGGAAAAATAGGCTGCCAGGTTGGGCTAAAAAGAATCTGATTCACCCTTTTGCCTATAGAAAGGGACCCAAACTAGTTTGGGTTCCTAAGACTAACCCCTGATTTCCTT
>NC_031990.1:41127956-41165556 GCF_001879085.1 Nicotiana attenuata
AATGGTTGCCCGCCAATTCCTTCCATTGAGGTCTTAGTTACCATAGTCAGTCTGGTGGGTATTCTGGCCTTCTTCATTGGAAACACGATCAACCCCAGGAAACAAAACATGAATACAAAGACCCTTCGATGAATGTGCCCTAATGATGTGATGGCGAACTTGTCAGGATAGGTACGGTAGGATTTGCTGTGACCGTACCTCTCATACAAATAGTAAAAGGGGATAGACATGTCAGTTCTGGATTCTTCTTTAGTCCCATCATTTTGAGGAAGCCCCTACCTTTGCGGTTCTCAGGCATCAACAAACCCGGAGTTTCCCACACTATACCTGCCAACCCTCCTATCTCTTCTAGCAAGGGTGTCATTTCAATGTCTCCGAAGCGGAATACAACCCTCTCACAATCCCATAACAAAGTAGCAGCTTCTATGATCTTGTTGTTGGGTTGGATTTCCAGGAGAAAAGGTAGGTTTCCCAGATATTTCCGAACAAGAGTTTGATCACTAGAGTGAAGATCTTTCCACTAGCTTATCAGTTTTGGGTGGATGTTGGTGACCATGCCGAATCTAGGGATTTCGTGCCTCATATTTCTGCAAGACAAGTAAGGTTAGGCCATTACCCCCACCGGACTCGGCTATTTAATACCAATAATTAGCACGAAGCATCTAGTTCTCCTAATAAATGTACAGAACATGGTAGTGTCCGTTTGGGTTTAGGGAAACCTAGTGGACTTTTGGACAAGGCTATCTTAAAGGATCATTATGTGGACAACATAACTGATCGAACTAGGTTTGACCATGATGGATGCACAGTTTAAACGGAGTAAGGTTTCTATGGGGTTTTAGACTGGTACCCTTGAGCGGACAACTCAAGGGGGAAAGGCACGGAACCGTCGACTACACCGTTGATCAACTGGTTTTACCGCAAATATGCCTTTTCCGGATTTAGGGGGTAATAATACAGGAAGAGCGCAACCACTCATTATAAGCGTTGCTATGGGTTTATTTTGGCACGAGTGGAATATGATGTTGAGCATGATTATGCAATAATTAAAGCATGTTGTCACATATTTGCACGTTAAGAAAGCAGTAAATACAACAGTTTCATAATTTAAAGCAGTAGTAAAGGCAAAAAACAAAAAGACAAGTCAGTTTTGCAATTGAAAAGGGAATTGAATGCTTAAAGGAATTAAACAAGTAATTGCACGTAAAGAGATATAGATTCACAATAACAGTCAGAAATGGTAAAAGCCTAGATCATCCCCAGCAGAGTCTCCATGCTGTCGCGCCCCCTTTTTCTCGCGAAATCGGTTTTATGACATTTGGTATAAGAAAACTCGTTCCTTTTGGTAACTGGGTTTAGCATTTGAAGAGTCGCCACCTAATAATTTATGGTGCATTAGGACACCTTCAAGGTATATTTCTAAGTTCATTTGATAACCAGAGATAGGGTAAGGGCTTGAAATTATCCTAAGGGGAAGGTGTTAGGCACCCCTCAAGATCCACTAGTGTGGTTCCCGGCCAGATAGTTCTTTGTGAATTTGGTTCAATTAACATATATACAGATAAGGCTCAAATAAGAGGGGATTTTAATAAACAATCGTTTGAAAGAGCAATTAAGGCTGATTTTAAACAAAGAGTTGCAATGCTTTTAAAGGAAAAGGGAAATAAAAGAAGGGGGTCCTAGGTTTATTAAAAATATGGATCACATCAATGCAATACCCGGTAATCACTCCTCAGAAGAGGGGCTACACATGGTATTAGCGCACTGGTTATCATATCCATATCTACCTTTTCCCACCCCGTTTAAGGTACTAAAGCGCGGATTGGTCTCGACCACTATTGCATGCTATTACCCGCCCCATTCCTATCAGTCATGGTGGCACTTAGGACTACTAATCATAAAAGGGAAGGATACTAGGCTGACTTGAGGTTTCAAAGGTGAAAAATCTAGGGCGACATTCAAAACAGAGAGAAGACCGCACATTTAAGGGGAAGCACATAAACACATAAGGCTCAAGTATACCTCCTTAAACAAAACAACCCAATAGCATGACTTAAACAAACGAGTAAGGCCTGATTCTAAAAATACTTGAGGGAAGAGGAGATTGTTGTTGCAGCAAGCTTGGCCTATTACATGACTCAGTTAGGAAACACGAATCAGGCCTGCCTGCTGGTTGTAACACTTAAACAAATAACGGAGGCGAGTTCAATTTTATTTATATTATTGCCTAAGGCTTGCCTAAGTGTTTAAGTGAGACCTTAGAAACATGGTATCTATTGCTGATTTTGAGTGTAGTCACAGCTTAAAACGAATAGTTTGAAATCCTATAGGCATGCTTGCTAAATCGTGTTAACACGGAGAAATTAAGTTACTTAAGCACTGGTTCAGAATAGGATGATTTAAATTCGACTAGTTGCAGGTGACAGGATCCATTATTGCTGGTTTTAACTCCTATGAACGTGATATCTAATGTACTGACTTTAATTCTGGGACATTGTACTAATTTATAGCTGTTTAAATCCTAGAGCATGATGTCTAAGTGGTAACAAGCGTTCGGAACTTAAAGTGGAGTCCTATAGGCAGGTTATCTAGGCGTGAAGTTGAACATGCAGAATTTAAAATACCCTATAGGCATGGTTTCTAAATGCAGTTTGAATATGCAGGATTTAAAACAGTCCTATAGGCATATTTTCTAAATGGAGTTTGGATATGCAGAATCAAAACACCCTATGGGCATTTTCTAAATGCAGTTTGAATATGCAGGATTTAAAATATTCCTATAGGCATATTTTCTAAGCATAATCTGAATATGCAGAATTTAGAAGTAATCCTATAGGCATATTTTCTACATGTAGTTTGAATATGCAGAATCAAGATATCCTATTGACATATTTTCTATCCCTGACATGCATAATTACCCACCCCTTTTCACTAGCCATCCATGCTGTTTATTATAAATTATTACAAGCCAGAAGTACTGAATTACATCAGAAAAATACATAAAAAATACAACCAGAGGAAGCCTGATTCTTGGTTCCTCCCTGAGCTATGGAATAAACTGCCTTAAGATTCCATTGCTTCAAAGCCTTTCTCAGACTTGAGTGTGTCAAAGTTCCCTAAGGCTCTCAAAAGGACCCCGGGCAATGCTCACACCCAAGTTTCATTAATCAGAATAGAGATGAGTGCAGTGTGGAAAGGCCAGCCCTTATGTGTCCAAGTTCAGAGGGAACTCATGGGTCCCAAGGCAAGGCTCACACAAGAGGGGCAGAACTTAAATCTAAGAGTAGAGTGGAAGTGCAGGAAAAGAGATTTAAAACTGAATGAAAAATAGAGAGGGATAAGGGTGATTGGGAAACAGTACTTAGTAAAAAATTCAGAGTTGATGACTTCATACAAGGGGATCAGGGGGTTGGGGATTCATTGCAAAGAGCCTGTGTACTTGAGCAAAGGCCAGCTTTGGGCATGCACAGCAATAGAAGATGCTGGCATGCCTATGAGCCAACCAGAATACACAACAAACAGAGGAAACATGGGGGTTATGATCCCAGGAGGATCAAGTTTGGGCCATGGACAACAATAATTAATGTTGCCATGCCCCACAGTTATCAAACATATTGGGAGTGGGGATTTAAGGTGCACAAGCTATGATAAGTAAGTAACAGACAATTAATTCAGAACAGAAAAGGCAGAATGCAGCATGCTTAATGATGGAAATTAGTTAAATACAAACAGGAGACAAACAAGAATGAAAGAATAGAAACATGTTGTTGTTGATGCTGAAAACTTAGTTAGAACATACCAGTCAGAGAAGCAAAGTGCAGTAAAGAAAAGTAAGCAGGACTTCGAAGCCTAGCCTTGGCTTTCAGCCGGCTAAACAGGCAGTAGCACAAGTAGCAGTAAAGCAAGAGAGAGTTTTTTAAGTGTAAGTGTGTGTTCAGTACTAAAGTGTTCGTCTTGTTTGAAAGAAGAGAAGTACAAGGTATTTATAGCTTTTTGAAAACGAGTAAAAGAGAGGTAATAAGCCACAAACATGGAAACAATCACTATTCAGAATCAATTACACACATGATTGCCTTTAATTAAGGGATCACCTTCTTAACGGGCAGTGACAGACTCAAAAATAAGGAAAGAAATCAATTTATAGGCATACTGGTTATTGCCATAAAAGAAGTAGTAAAACCATCGAGTAAGTAATTAAGTCTAAGTACAAGAATGTACTAATTTTGGGAAGGGATTCAGTAAGGCGAAACAAGGAAAAGAATCAATTACTTAACATACGAGTGCAATCAGAATTCCACAAAGAAAGGTTTGAAATAAGTCCAAAATTGAAGATCATTCAAGAAAGGAATTCAGCATATAAATAGAGTGCATAAACATTAGGCACGCGAGGCCAAACTATGGCAAAGAGAAACAACATGCAATAACAATCACAAAGTCAGTAGACAACGAACCATCGAAACATGGTAGTCACATACGTCAATTTTATTGTCTTAGTAGTAGAGAAAAGAGAGAGTATCAGAAGCATGCAAAGGGTCAAGTAAAAGACCCTTCTGAAAAAGTATAGTCGAGTTTCAATGATAGCAAGAAACCAGAATCACATAAAGAAACAGATGCTGAAACAAAAGGATTTCAAATCAAGTCGAGCAACTTCAAACAGATGAATTGCACAAGCATTTTTAGAAACTCGAATAGTCCCAAAGGAAATTAGGGTTTTGAAACCAATCGATTCTATTGATGATGAACAAGTAAATCAAACAAATAAATAGTCCCAAGAACTCGAATAAACCCAAAAAATTAGGGTTTTCAACACCAATCGAGCCTAGAGACAACAAACAAGTAAATCAAACAAATAAATACAAATGGACTAGGAAAACTCAGGAGACATTAGGGTTTTTTATCATGCAAACTCAGAGAGGGGAACAATACGAGCAAACATAGCAGAACATGTCAAAAAAAAATTAGAGAAAGTTTTGAAATAACTTAACAAGAAAAAACCCTAAAAGATAAAGAGTTTTGGAAGCAGAGTCGTAAAAGAAACTTCGAGAAGAACGTTTAGAAGTTCAAAGCAAACATAGACCTGAAGCAGATCTAAAGGAAATCGAAAGAACCTTAGAGCTTAGGGTTTCAGAAGAACCCAAAAACAACGGTAAGGCCTTGAAAGCTATCAATCTAACCAAGAGAGTCAAAAATCTGACTCGAATAGCCATAGCTGGCCGGAGAAACGCCACAGATGACCAGAGAACAACCATGAACTAAAATCGACAAAGGCTGGCCCAGAGTTCTTCATGGTCTGGCCTTGAAATCATAAGAATAAATACAAAGGAGCCATGGAAGGCCGGTGTAAGTCTCCGATGACCTTGGAAGGCCATAACTTAGGGCGGAGTGGGGTGGCGGCGGCTAGGGTTTGAGGGTGGTGTAGAGAGGATTTGAGAGACGAGGGGAATTCAGGGGCGGCGGAATGTGGAGAATGAAAAGGGTTTGGGGGGGGGGGTCTTTGGGTTTAATTAGGAAAGGAGTAATGGTGGCCGTTGATCATTTTGATCAATGGCCTGGATTGAACGGGTAAGTGGGGCGGGTTAATAGAATAGGGTTTGGGTCGGTTCAAATTGCAATTGGGTCGGGGTAATTGGGGTTCAATTTAGGCTATTACTGAAATGTAATTGGGCTAGATTTTAAATAGCCAATTTTCCCCTTTCATTTTATAAAAGATAGTAAATTAATTCCTGAAAACAAATTAAGAGTACTAAAATGATTTGTAACACATAATTATCAATTTAAAAATACTGGACTTAATTTTTATAAATATAAACGCAATTAAATCTAAAAGAGGCTAATATTAAAATTATATGCAATTAGCCTTAAAAAAATGCTAAATAAATTTGTATAAAATGTACAAAAATTATTTTAGCTATATTTTGGTATAAATATGAGAATCCAATAAATGAATCGCCAAAACGATAATTTTGGGAATTATTATAGGGTTTTTTATGAATAAAATAGGGAGATAAATTGGTAAAAAGTCTTTAGAAAATTAAGGAGAAATAATACAGCATTGAGACATACTTGTATAGCATATGCATGCTATTTTGAAAGTATTGCGTATTAAAAATATATAGGGAAAAATTGGGTATCTACAGCTGCCCCTCTTTACCCGGGAAGGATGAAAGAGTTGTCGGGTAAAGATATGATAGCCAATTCTGACCGAGCGGAACGATTTGAAGAGGTTTATGCTGCTCCCTGGCTTCTGGGCTACCTACATATTCCTGGTTTTACAGGAATCAAGCCGTATGTAGTTCAGGATCCGTTGGCGGAGTATGCCGACAGGTACTTTCCAAGAACGGATGCAACGTTTCGGTCAGGGTGAGTGAAAGGCTTACGAGAGTGGTCAGGTTTGATGTGGCTGCAAGCACCGGAGCGGAAATGCTCATACCGGGACGGCTGTTGCTTGCCGGTTTACCTACAAATAAGTAATACGAGCATATATTGTGCGCAAATTTAAACATGATTCAAATTTCCGTCGGACCATGAATGTTGTCTTCGGACGGTTAGGATGACGTCCTTGGACCATGATTTCCTGGATCATGAAGCGTATAATAAAGGATTTGCAGGCTATGAAATAATGCTCTCGGGCTATGGAAATGGTGCCTCCGAACCATGATGCCTTTGAATAATGATATGCAAGAGATTGAAAGGGGTCCTCAGGCCATGACATGGTGTTCTAGGGCGATGAGGATGGTGCCTCCAAACGATGACGCCTTTGGATAAGTTGGAGATATTTCAGCCCATAAAGGATGTAGTAGCATGTGGCGATCTTTCAGTCGTGCAATGTGGCGATCTTTCAGCCGTGCAATGTGGTGATCTTTCAGCCGTGCAATGTGGCGATCTTTTAGCCGTGCAGTGTGGCGATCTTTCAGCCGTGCAATGTGGCAATCTTTCATCCGTGCAATATAGATGGAGACAACGTTTAGTCTCGAAAGGCAGAATGGTAGCCATACGCAATGCAGAGAATGCAGAGGGAGACAACATTTAGTCTCGGAAGGCAGAATGGTAGCCTTATGTAAGTTGGAAGGCAGAATGGTAGCCTTATGCAATGCAAATGCAGATAGAGGTAGAGCATAACCTCGGAAGGCAGAATGGTAGCCTTATGCAAGTTGGAAGGCAGAATGGTAGCCTTATGCGATGAAAATGCAGATAGAGGTAGAGCTTAACCTCGGAAGGCAGAATGGTAGCCTTATGCAAGTTGGAAGGCAGAAAAGTAGCCTTATGCAATGCAAATGCAGATAGAGGTAGAGCTTAACATCGGAAGGCAGAATGGTAGCCTTATGCAAGAAATAAAAGGGCAAACGGTAATAGAGCTTTCTTAGCTGATAGCTGATTGCGATATTATGACTGCTGGGGACACTGTGACACACGGAATGTCACTGGCGTGTGTGGATAGCAAATGTGGGTAAGCGCAACGGTTCTGAGAGTTGTATTCCTGAACAATGTTTGTGAGTGTATAGTATGTTCGATGATTTCGCAATCCAAGTGCCTGCATCCAAAGAAAAATCGTGAGTTTTGTAAAGGGGGAGGTTAGTTCGTATCCCTGCTGGCTCTACTTGACCTGCTTGGCTTTGATCTGGTGATACTGTATGTATCATTGGGGTAGCGTTGCTAAATGAAGCAGTTTCAATAAATAAACACGCTTGATTTTGTAAAAGTATGACATAGATGTATAACTAATATAGTTTTTAGATGAACCAATGACTGTGACGCGGTTCGAGACATTGCCACCTCTCCTGCTACGGAATTTTGAGGGTCCTCCTCAAAATTCTGCCCCAGTTTGATGGGTTGATGCTTCTGACTGCTGCTCGTGCAACGATCGGCTGAAATGACTTCGAAATTTTGAGGGTCCTCCTCAAAATTCTGCCCCAGTTTTCCAATTTTAGGGGGAAATGAAAATTTTATTTAATTGTGACCAAACCCATAAGGCTGGCTACGTATCCCCTCTTAAACGGGAATCAGGTCAGACGTAGTTCAAATTACATCATAGAGGAAAACATGGAGATTACACATAGTAGCGCTTGACTGCATCTAAATTAATCGGCTTTGGCCAAACTTCTCCGTCTATTTCTGCAAGTATGAGGGCTCCTACTGTCAAAACCCGGGGTGAACCATGTACGAACCCTGCCAGTTGGGAGAGAACTTCCCTTTGGCTTCATCCCGATGCGGAAAATGTTTCTTTAATACCAGTTGTCCCGGTGTGAATTGCCTCGGCTTGACTCTCTTGTTGAAGGCTCTGGACATTCTGTTCTGATAAAGTTGACCATGACAAACTGCGTTCATTCTTTTCCCATCTATGAGAGCTAGCTGCTTTATCGGCGGACATGTCGGATCAGTTGGCAGTTTATGGGCCACAATAGATGTACTTAGACCAGTCATGTCATCATATGACTAGGCGAATATGTCCTCATATTCCCTTAAAAAGTCTGTGTATTCCTTCTTTTCAGATGGCGACAAATGAACGCTGATCCGCGTCTCCTTGACATTTTCTGCATCTCCTAGGTTAACAATTTCTGTCTCGTCCAGGTTGGACTTAGGTCTGTTTTCAAAGTTCTCAACTTCTTTGGCAATCTCCTCTGGTATGTCATCTTCCTCTGAATCAATGTCTGTTTGTTGCGTTGTCTCATTGCATGTCACAGTCATTGGTTCATCAAGATAAGTAATAGTAATGATGTATAAGAAAAGTAATGAGAGAAAAATAATAATGAGTGTTGATTTATAAGAAAAATAGAAATGCTTTGACAAATTCCATAACTGTTTTGAACATTGAAGATCTTATTGCAGAAATCAAAAATGCGAAAAGAAAATATTATCTAGTAAAATAAAACAGTGCAGGATGCTTGTTTAGCCTTGCTACCCCGAAGCTCGCCGGGCTCTGGTGGTCCTGATGGTCCAATTGTTGAGGTATGTTCCTCTGCTCACAGCTTGTATGGAAGGACCTTCCTCCCCCTCCTCCTCGAAAACAACACAGCAGTCCATGTCATTGTCTTCTAAGAACAAGTTCTTCACTACGACAAGTGCCTCCTCTTCGTCTGTCCTATAAAGAATGTCAGCCTGTTGGAAAGTCTGCTCCAAAGGCGGTATTGGCTGTTCCAGTGGGTAGTAAGGACCGCGCCATAGTGGCGACCAGTTGTTTAATTCCTCCCAAGTGTACTCGTACCCCAGACCGAAAGTAGTGCCGTGCTTCTTGAGCTTTATGGGTTTAGCAATCCCCTGGAGGTTCTTGCCAAGCCCCTTGCCAGGTTCGTACCCACTCCAGTTTAATATACTCTCGATCTTGTTGTCCCACCATTTATCTTTGTCAACATCATTGACTCGATCGATATGGTGATAAGTCTCCCACCTAACTTTCTTCTTCTCCTATCGTCGGAATGGTCTGACGACTATATATAGGATTGCTGTCATCACCGTGAATGATTACTTCCTGGTGATTCCATTCAAATTTCACGGCCTGATGCAGTGTCGAAGCCACAACCCCCGCAGAATGAATCCAAGGGCGTCCTAACAGTAGGTTGTAGGATGCTGGCATATCTATTACTTGAAAGTCAACCTCGAACCAAGTTGGTCCCATTTGAAGACACAGGCTAATTTCACCGATGGTGGACCTCTGGGATCCGTCAAAAGCTTTCACGTTGATCGCTCCTTCATTTATCTCGTGCAGCCCTTTACCCAGCTTCTTGAGTGTTATCAATGGGCATATATTAAGGCTGGAACCCCCATCAATTAGGATCCTAGTGATGAAGTAGTCTTCACATTGCATGGTGATATGCAATGCTTTGTTATGACCCAGCCCTTCAGGCGGCAGCTCGTCCTCATAGAAAGTGATTTTGTGGCTTTCCAACACTTGTCCCACCATATTGGCCATTTCTCCGCCAGTGATGTTACTCGGCACGTATGCCTCACTCAACACCTTCAACAGAGCATTTTTGTGTGTCTTGGAGTTCTGCAACAAAGAGAGGATATATATCTGTAATGGTGTTTTATTTAGCTGGTCAATGAATGAATACTCCATGGCCTGTATCTTCCTCCAAAGGTCATCTGGGCCTGTTTCAATGATGAGTGGCCGGTTGGAAGCTTGCTTACTTGGCTCATCTAAGTGCTCCGGGGTATAGACTCTTCCAGTCCTTGTCATACCCTGTGCTGCAATTGTTTCTTCGAACCTAACTTTGCCTTTCCTCCTAGCCTCTGCCGTATAATCCCAAGGGATAGCTTTCGTATGGAATGACAGCATGGTGGTCATTGCCACTGGAATTGGTGCGGCTACCTTTACTTCAAATGGGACATGTTCCTTGGGTGGTAAAATTGTAACCTCATACGGTGTCGGTGCTTTGGCTGATAGTGCTGCCTCAAACTCGAGCGGGATAGACACGTCTACCTTAGTGACCTCGGATGGTTGAATCTGGACCATGATGGGGTTAAGAGTAACTGCTGGCTTCTTTGGATCATCGCCTTCTGCGATCAACCCAATGGATCCCTCGGGATCCCAATCATCCTCTATTTTAATCATGTGAACACCCCCGCCCTTGTGATTTGGTAAGGGATTGCTGCGAACATTCGGAGCGGCTTCCTTTGCTATAATGACCTTGTTATCAATTAAGGACTGTATCTTGTCCTTTAAAGAACGACATTCATCGATGGTGTGTCCCTTNGAGAGCGACATTCATCGATGGTGTGTCCCTTCATGCCAGAATGGTATGCACAAGATTTGTTTGGGTTAACCCACTGAGAAGGGTTCTCAGGGGTTGAAGCAGGGACGGGGGTGACATAACCGGCGGTTTTGAGTATCTCATATAGCTGATCAATGGGTTCGGCGATGACTGTGTATTGTTTTGGGGGTCTCCGATCAAAGTTAGGTCGGGGCCTAGGAAAGTTTTGGTGTGCGGGTGGTGACTGGTAATGAGATGGTTAGGCATTGTAGGTTTGGTAGACGTGTGCGGGTTGGGAATATCTGGGTGAGGTAGGCTGATATGTGGGAAGTGGCGGTGACTGAAAAGTCGGTGCTGGGGGTTGGTAGGAGGGTGCTTGGTAGTTCGGAGCTGACTGATATGTGAGAGGAGGCATAGGGTAGGTTTGATATTTGAGGGGAGACTTGGTCCTTTGTGCGACCATTACGGCCCCCACGTCTATCTTTTTAGACACACCACCAGACTGCAAGGCCTTATTTGTGGCTTGCAAGGCATCAAAGTTTGTAACCATGCCGCTTTTGATACCTTCTTCAATTCGTTCTCCCAGCTTGACGATGTCGGAAAACTTGTGATTTTCAATCAACATTAGCCGTTCATAATACTGCGGGTCCTGGGCCCGGATAAAGAATTTGTTCATCTGTTCCTCTTCTATGGTAGGTCTGACCTTAGCAGCTTCCGACCTCCAGCGAGTAGCATACTCGCGAAATGTTTTTGTAGGCTTCTTCTTTAGATTTTGAATGTAGAATACATCCGGCGCATTTTCTGTGTTGAATCTGAACCTGTCCATGAAATTAGAGGCCATTCCTACCCAAGTTGACCACTTCTTAGGATCCTGGCTGATGTACCAGGATAGTGCATCTCCCTTTAGACTCCTCATGAATAGTTTCATGTGGATCCTTTCGTCCTTACCTACTCCGACCAGCTTGTCGCAGTATGTTCTTAGATGGACCCTTGGATCACCTATACCGTCAAACATCTCAAACTTGGGAGGTTTGTACCCTTCTGGCAGTTCAACATCTGGTTGTATGCAGAGATCTTTATAGTTCAACCCTTCAATACTTTTACTTCCCTCGACACCTTGGATCGGCTAGTTAATTTCTTAAGCTCTTCAGCCAAATCCTGATGAGTGAATCCTTTTCCTCAGACTCAGGGGTGCAAGATACAGGTTGGGAGGAGTGTGGCATAGTCTCTACGTAGATGGGGGTATTATGGTGGGTGTGAAAGTGGTCATTTGTGGAGTTCAGGGGTTCTGGGATGAGCAGTGGGGTATTGTTTGAGGTATGGTAGGTGTTGCAGTGACGGTGAGGAGCGGGATGGTTCTGTTGCTTTGGGATATTTTGTGGGGGTGTAGGGTTCTGAGCATTTGGGAAATTGATATCTGGAGTAGTGAGGGAAAATGACAGACTTGCCAGATTCCGATCCTGATCAAGTTCTTCTTGGGATTTCAACAGCTTTTGCTCGAGTTGGGATGCATTTTCCTTAGGAACCTGAGTACCATGACCATGAGTGACCTCTACCCGTTCAGTTGAATTCTCCTTTCCGGGTTGTTCAAATCTTCCATCTTTCCTTTGTTTTTGTTTTTGACAGGAATAAGAGGAGGAGTGGGTGGAGGGCCCTTGGATCTTGTGGAATAGGATGATGTTGCTAGAGTGCTCGAACTAACCTTTTGGGGAGGGGAATAACAAGACAAAAATAAAACAAAAAGGTAACCAAGTTAGTGCGGATCATAAGAAAAATGTTGCAATATTTAAACACATAGTGCGGAAATATAAAGCGTGTCCTAATTTGGGAGCCTCGTTGTGCCCGAGGTAGGCCTAACGACAAGTTGATTTGGAGAACTATCACGACCCAAAATCTAACCGTGGTCGTGATGGCGCCTATCGTGTTACAAGGCTAGCCTATTCCCAAAATATTATAGCTAATTTGATTATAAGAATTTAATAAAACATTTTCAATAATTGAATTCCTGATCAACTAAACCAACTCTAAATATAAATAATATAAAATACAAAAACGAGTCCCAAACATCGGGGTGTCACTAAGTCATGAGCGTCTAAAACTATGAACTGAGATATATAAACTGTCTAACTGTCCAAAGAAGAAATGATAAAAGGAGTAACAAGGTCCTGCGGACGTTGGCAGCTACCTTGCAGTCTCCAATTAAAGCCGGCCTGAACTCAACGATCGTCGCGCTCTAACTCACCTGGATCTGCACATAAAGTGCAGGGTGTAGTATGAGTACAACCACCTCAGTAGTAACAGAAATAACTAAGGAACTGAGCAGTAGTGACGAGCTGAGCAAAATAGTCCAATTATTTATTTTTCACAATTTTAAAAATAATAGGAATAAATAGGTAAATTCCATAACTCAGTAAATGCCAAAAAGAAATTTAACAGATAAATGCAGCAACAGCAAAAGTAAATGCAACCTCACAACAATGTCACTCCTTCACTCAGTACTCGCACTCAGCACTCAACACTTAACACTCAATACACTCAACACTCTGCACTCACTGGGGGTGTGTACAGACTCCGTAGGGGCTCCAAAAGCCAAAGCTCTAAGCACAGACAACTCACATGCTATCATATCAATACCTGAATCCGCACGGTCAACCCACGTGCTACGCGGACAACTCACGTGCTATGGTATAAATACCTGGACCCGCACGGTCAACTCACGTGCTACGCGGACAACTCACGCGCTATGGTATTAATATCCTTACAACCAAGCCATCATATCAATACCTCACTAGCCTCACCATCATCAATAACTAAGGGGACACAGCCCACATCAAATATCACAGCATATTAGCAAATAATAGAGATGGAGGTAAACATGTCCAATAATTTCTGACTGAGTATAAATAATGTGAGCATGAATAAATCCTAAGCATGATCTCTAACATGAAGCCAGACAAGTTCAACAACAAGTGAATGCATAAACACAGATGATAGCCATTAGGCCTCACAGCCTCACGGGACGGACCAAGTCTCAATCCCTCGCGGTGCACACCCACACGCCCGTAACCTAGCGTGGGTATCACCACCAGACAATCACATGATATTAATTTCTCCGGATTTATACCCTCAAAGCCAGAGTTAAAACTGTTACTTACCTCAACAGTGAAAAATCCTACTCCGGGATGTCCTCGTCCCTCGACTCGGTCTCCAAAAGCTTCGAATCTAACCATAATCAGAATACTACTATCAACATAGTCTAAAGAATCGAATTACACAATAAAAACTACATAAACATGCCAAAAATCCGAAATCGGCCAAAACTCGCCCCTCGGGCCCACGTCTCGAAATCAGTCAAAAATGGCAAAATAATAATCCTCGTCCTCTCCCGAGTCTAACCAAATAAAATTTGTCAAAATCGGACTCCGTTTGGTCCCTCAAATCCTCACATAAAACTCTCCAAAACTCAAACCCTAACTCCCTCAATTTCACTTTGAAATCATCAATCAAATCCCAAAAATGAAGATGGATTCATAAATTATAATTAAAATCGAGTAGAGAACACTTACCCCAATCCATATGGTGAAAATCTCCTCCAAAATCGCCCAAATCCGAGCTCCCCGGCTCAAAATATGACCGAATGAACAAACCCTAGTTTTGTATATTTTTCTACCAGCTATTCTGCCTCGTTTCTCATGCCAAATGATCCTAAAACTCGTATTTTATGCCTCCAATGAATTCCTTGTGAAATTCTAGTCATTTTAGGCTTTTGAATCACTCAATTTGACCTTATAACGAAAGAGATATGTAGGTTTTAATATTTGCAAATAGTACAGATTTTTAAATACGCCGTCAGTGGCAATTTCGTAATTAATCTGAAAAATCTGGCAACCTAATTCTTAGTAAAACGACCATAAAATCCTCATAGGATGTCCAAATTTGATGATTCTTTTTGCTACAGGTCCATAATTACAATACGGATCTAATGCTTCAATCAAAAAAGAAATCGGAGCTCATTTGTTCAATATGATATCATTTATGCTAGAAGAAACAGCGTTGAAACATTAAAAAAAAACGAGCGCAACACAACCCAAACCTATTCAAAACTCATCCGAGGCCCTCGGTACCTCAAACAACAATTCCAACAAGTCATATATCACTACCCGAACTTAGTCAAACCTCCGAAACACCCAAAACAACACCAAAATACCAAATCAACCTCGAATTCAAGCCTAAGAACTTCTAAACTTCCAACTTTTGCCAATTCAAGCCTAATTCTACCACGGACCTCCAAATTATATTTCGGACACACTCCTAAGTCTAAAATCACCCAACGAAGCTAATTGAATCATAAAAATCTAAATCCGAATTCTTTTACTCATAAGTCAACTTCCGGTTGACTTTTCTAACTTAGCTTTCTAATTAAGAGACTAAGTGTTCATTTCACTCCAAAACTACTCCGAACCCAAACCTACCAACTCGATACAACTCAACACAGCTGAACAACATATAAATAAGCATAGATGGGAGAAATGTGGCTATAACTTTCAAAACGAACGATCTGGTCGTTACAAGAACTTAGGATGCTAAATGCCTCATTTTATTGATAAAAAATAGACGAATCCTAAAACGACACTAAATAAGCAAGAAATAAAATTCACTAATGGCCATTGGCCTTATTACATTTTTATAAAGCGAAAAGGCAAACTCCTATCTATTTGGTCCTAGAAGGACTTTCCCCAGATTCGGCATCCCTGGCTCCATCGAATAGCTTTCCCAACTCGCGAAGTCCCAGCAATAGGTAGGCCCTGGCTAGGTGTCCGCTTTCAGTTCCTTCAGCATTTTGGCAATCTTCGACCCTCTTGAGAAACTTCTTCTCCAACTCCACTATGCATCGCTCCAAGTATCCCAGTCGCTTGTTGGCACTGACAGCCATGTCCTTCCACTCCTCAATTAACTTTTGATTGGCTTCTTGTATCTCGCGGTGCTCGCTTTTGCACTCCCGGATCCTCTTGCGCAGTTGGTTGTATTTGACCTGTGCCTCGGCTTTTTTCATCTATGATCCTATGACCTCGAACAAACCCAGGCTGGTCCAGACCATCATGATTATCCTCCAGCCAGCCTGAATAGTAGGGAGCACAACCAGCGTGGTATCTATCTGGCTCGATGGTATCCCTCCCCATGACGATCTTGCAGTGCCACATATGCTGAGCTTGGCACTTGTAAGGACTATCATCATCCTGGAAGTCAGCCCGAAAGTGACTCATCTTATCGACTCTGGGTACAACCTGCTTCCTACCAGCTTGCCTCATAACCCGGAGAGGGACATAAGGGTATGTTCCTCTCAAGCCGATCAATATCAGGAAAGATGCATCTCTGGACCGCGCGACGAACCATCCATTGTACCTGGTCCTCAGTCAGATTTTCGAAGAGTCTGACCCATTCTCTAGCATTCTCTAGCTGGGCGAACATATTGGGCATGTAATTCATTCGCTTTGGATGATGGAAAGCGATATGATCATCGCATTCCCTTTGCTGAATCTCTTGTCGGTATTCACCTTTTTGGAGATGCTCTATGAGCCAAAGTGAAGTAGCAAATTGCAGCCTTCGAAGTGTTTGGCTCCCTGTTGACACTTCTCTAGGGCTCGGCATATTTCCGCAATGATCATGGGCACAATGCTGAATGGTTGCCCGCCAATTCCTTCCATTGAGGTCTTAGTTACCATAGCCAGTCTGGTGTGTATTCTGGCCTTCTTCATTGGAAACACGATCAACCCCAGGAAACAAAACATGAATACAAAGACCCTTCGATGAATGTGCCCTAATGATGTGATGGCGAACTTGTCAGGATAGGTATGGTAGGATTTGCTGTGACCGTACCTCTCATACAAATAGTCAAAGGGGATATAGAATTCTTTTAGACATGTCAGTTCTGGATTCTTCTTCAGGCCCATCATTTTGAGGAAGCCCCTACCTTTGCCGTTCTCAGGCATCAACAAACCCGGAGTTTCCCACACTATACCAGCCAACCCTCGTATCTCTTCTAGCAAGGGTGTCATTTCAATGTCTCCGAAGCGAAATACAACCCTCTCACAATCCCAGAACAAAGTAGCAGCTTCTATGATCTTGTTGTTAGGTTGGATTTCCAGGAGAGAAGGTAGGTTTCCCAAATATTTCCAGACAAGAGTTTGATCACTAGAGTGAAGATCTTTCCACTAGCTTATCAGTTTTGGGTGGATGTTGGTGACCATGCCGAATCTAGGGATTTCGTGCCTCATATTTCTGCAAGACAAGTAAGGTTAGGCCCTTACCCCCACTGGACTCGGCTATTTGATACCAATAATTAGCATGAAGCATCTAGTTCTCCAAATAAATACACAGAACATGGTAGTGTCTGTTTGGGTTTAGGGAAACCCAGTGGACTTTTGGACAAGGCTATCTTAAAGGATCATTATGTGGACAACATAACTGATCCAACTAGGTTTGACCATGACGCATGCACAGTTTAGACGGAGTAAGGTTTCTATGGGGTTTTAGAGTGGTACCCTTGAGCGGACAACTCAAGGGGGAAAGGCACGGAACCGTCGACTACACCGTTGATCGACTGTTTTTACCGTAAATATGCCTTTTCCGGATTTAGGGGTAATAATATAGGAAGAGCGCAACCACTCATTATAAGCGTTGCTATGGGATTTGTTTGACACGAGTGGAATATGATGTTGAGCATGATTATGCAACAATTAAAGCATGTTGTCACGTATTTGCATGTTAAGAAAGCAGTAAATACAACAGTTTCATAATTTAAAGCAGTAGTAAGGGAAAAAAACAAAAAGACAAGTCAGTTTTGCAATTGAAAAGGGAATTGAATGCTTAAAGGAATTAAACAAGTAATTGCACGTAAAGAGATATAAATTCACAATAACAGTCAGAAATGGTAAAAGCCTAGATCATCCCCAGCAAAGTCGCCATGCTGTCGCGCCCCCTTTTTCTCGCGAAATCGGGTTTATGACATTTGGTATAAGAAAACTCGTTCCTTTTGGGAACTGGGTTTAGCATTTAAAGAGTCGCCACCTAATGATTTATGGTGCATTAGGACACCTTCAAGGTTCATTTCTAAGTTCATTTGATAACCAGAGATAGGGCTGCTTGAAATTATCCCAAGGGGAAGGTGTTAGGCACCCCTCAAGATCCACTAGTGTGGTTCCCGGCCAGATAGTTCTTTGTGAATTTGGTTCAATTAACATATATACAGATAAGGCTCAAATAAGAGGGGATTTTAATAAACAATCGTTTGAAAGAGCAATTAAGGCTGATTTTAAACAAAGAGTTGCAATGCTTTTAAAGGAAAAGGGAAATAAAAGAAGGGGGCCCTAGGTTTATTAACAATATGGATCACATTAATGCAATACCCGGTAGTCACTCCTCAGAAGAGGGGCTACACGTGGTATTAGCGCACCGGTCATCATATCCATATCTACCCTTTCCCACCCCGTTTAAGGTACTAAAGCGCGGATTGGTCTCGACCACTATTGCATGCTATTACCCGCCCCATTCCTATCAGTCCCGGAGGCACTTAAGACTATTAACCCTAAAAGGGAAGGATATTAGGCTGACTTGAGGTTTCAAAGGTGAAAAATCTAGGGCGACATACAAAACATAGAGAAGACTGCACATATAAGGGGAAGCACATAAACACATAAGGCTCAAGTATACCTCCTCAAACAAAACAATCCAATAGCATGACTTAAACAAACGAGTAAGGCCTGATTCTAAAAATACTTGAGGGAAGAGGAGATTGTTGTTGCAGTAAGCTTGGCCTATTACATGACTCAGTTAGGAAACACGAATCAGGCCTGCCTGCTGGTTGTAACACTTAAACAAATAACGTAGGCGAGTTTAATTTTATTTATATTATTGCCTAAGGCTTGCCTAAGTGTTTAAGTGAGACCTTAGAAACATGGTATCTATTACTGATTTTGAGTGTAGTCACAGCTTAAAACGAATAGTTTGAAATCCTATAGGCATGCTTGCTAAATCGTGTTAACACGGAGAAATTAAGTTACTTAAGCACTAGTTCAGAATAGGATGATTTAAATTAGACTAGTTGCAGGTGACAGGATCCATTATTGCTGGTTTTAACTCCTATGAGCATGATATCTAATGTACTGACTTTAATTCTGGGACATTGTACTAATTTATAGCCGTTTAAATCCTAGAGCATGATGTCTAAGTGGTAACAAGCGTGCAGAACTTAAAGTGGAGTCCTATAGGCAGGTTATCCAGGCGTGAAGTTCAACATGCAGAATTTAAAATACCCTATAGGCATGGTTTCTAAATGCAGTTTGAATATTTAGGATTTAAAACAGTCCTATAGGCATATTTTCTAAATGGAGTTTGGATATGCAGAATCAAAACGCCCTATAGGCATGGTTTCTAAATGCACTTTGAATATGCAGGATTTAAAATAGTCCTATAGGCATATTTTCTAAGCGTAATCTGAATATGCAGAAT
Source organism: Nicotiana attenuata (assembly GCF_001879085.1). Classification (NCBI taxonomy): domain Eukaryota; kingdom Viridiplantae; phylum Streptophyta; class Magnoliopsida; order Solanales; family Solanaceae; genus Nicotiana; species Nicotiana attenuata. The sequence continues at coordinate 41,147,153 of NC_031990.1, forward strand.
TTAGAAGTAATCCTATAGGCATATTTTCTACATGTAGTTTGAATATGCAGAATCAAGATATCCTATAGGCATATTTTCTACCCCTAACATGCATAATTATCCACCCCTTTTCACTAGCCATCCCCGCTGTTTATTACAAATTATTACAAGCCAGAAGTACTGAATTACATTAGAAAAATACATAAAAAATACAACCAGAGGAAGCCTGATTCTTGGTTCCTCCCTGAGCTATGGAATAAACTGCCTTAAGATTCCATTGCTTCAAAGCCTTTCTCAGACTTGAGTGTGTCAAAGTTCCCTAAGGCTCTCAAAAGGACCCCGGGCAATGCTCACACCCAAGTTTCATTAATCAGAATAGAGATGAGTGCAGTGTGGAAAGGCCAGCCCTTATGTGTCGAAGTTCAGAGGGAACTCATGGGTCCCAAGGCAAGGCTCACACAAGAGGGGCAGGACTTAAATCTAAGAGTAGAGTGGAAGTGCAGGAAGAGAGATTTAAAACTGAATGAAAAATAGAGAGGGATAAGGGTGATTGGGAAATAATACTTAGAAAAAAAAATCAGAGTTGATGACTTCATACAAGGGGGTCAGGGGTTGGGGATTCATTGCAAAGAGCCTATGTACTTGAGAAAAGGCCAGCTTTGGGCATGCACAGCAATAGAAGATGCTGACATGCCTATGAGCCAACCAAAATACACAACAAACAGAGGAAACATGGGAGTTATGATCCCAGGAGGATCAAGTTTGGGCCATGGACAACAATAATTAATGTTGCCATGCCCCACAGTTATCAAACATATTGGGAGTGGGAATTTAAGGTGCACAAGCTATGATAAGTAAGTAACAAACCATTAATTCAGAACAGAAAAGGGAGAATGCAGCATGCTTAATAATAGAAAGAAGAGAAGTAAAGCAAGAGAGAGTTTTTTTAGTGTAAGTGTGTGTTCAGAACTAAAGTGTTTGTCTTGTTTGAAAAAAGAGAAGTACACGGTATTTATAGCTTTTTGAAAACGAGTAAAAGAGAGGTAATAAGCCACAAACATGGAAACAATCACTATTCAGAATCAATTACACACATGATTGCCTTTAATTAAGGGATCACCTTCTTAACGGGCAGTGACAGACTCAAAAATAAGGAAAGAAATCAATTTATAGGCACACTGGTTATTTCCATAAAAGAAGTAGTAAAACCATCGAGTAAGTAATTAAGTCTAAGTACAAGAATGTACTAATTTTGGGTAGGGATTCAGTAAGACGAAACAAGGAAAAAAATCAATTACTTAACATACGAGTGCAATCAGAATTCCACAAAGAAAGGTTTGAAATCAGTCCAAAATTGAAGATCATTCAAGAAGGGAATTCAGCATATAAATAGAGTGCATAAACATTAGGCATGCGAGACCAAACTATGGCAAAGAGAAACAACAGGCAATAGCAATCACAAATTCAGTAGACAGCGAACTATCGAAACATGGTAGTTACATAGGTCAATTTTATTGTCTTAGTAGTAGAGAAAAGAGAGAGTATCAGAAGCATGCAAAGGGTCAAGTAAAAGACCCTTCTGAAAAAGTATAGTCGAGTTTCAATGATAGCAAGAAACCAGAATCACATAAAGAAACAGATGCTGAAACAAAAGGATTTCAAATCAAGTCGAGCAACTTCAAACAGATGAATTGCACAAGCATTTTTAGAAACTCGAATAGTCCCAAAGGAAATTAGGGTTTTGAAACCAATCGATTCTATTGATGATGAACAAGTAAATCAAACAAATAAATAGTCCCAAGAACTCGAATAAACCCAAAAAATTAGGGTTTTCAACACCANGTTAACAGTTGTCAAATACGATTCATACTATAATTAGAAGTGTACCTTGTTTAGGAATCCCCTATATATAAAGGGGGATTCCATCCATTGTAACACATTGTTCGCTACTCATTGATAAGAAATTATACGCTTGCTATTCCCTCGCTATTCTATTCACTGTTCATCTGAGTTGTTTATTCATTTGTTCTTCCCATTATCATACCTCGAGGCTGTCACAGCTCGAGGTCGAGATTTGGCTTACACACTAGTTTGATCTACTTTATTCTTTAATTTATCTATTTAATTTCTTGTTTATCAATTGGTATTGAATCAAATCATAAAATCGACAAAGGCTGGCCCAGAGTTCTTCATGGTCTGGCCTTGAAATCATAAGAATAAATACAAAGGAGCCATGGAAGGCCGGTGTAAGTCTCCGATGACCTTGGAAGGCGATAACTTAGGGCGGAGTGGGGTGGCGGCGGCTAGGGTTTGAGGGTGGTGTAGAGAGGATTTGAGAGACAAGGGGAATTCAGGGGCGGCGGAATGTGGAGAATGAAAAGGGTTTGGGGGGGGGGGGTCTTTGGGTTTAATTAGGAAAGGAGTAATGGTGGCCGTTGATCATTTTGATCAATGGCCTGGATTGAACGGGTAAGTGGGGCGGGTTAATAGAATAGGGTTTGGGTCGGTTCAAATTGCAATTGGGTCGGGGTAATTGGGGTTCAATTTAGGCTATTACTGAAATGTAATTGGGCTAGATTTTAAATAGCCAATTTTCCCCTTTCATTTTATAAAAGATAGTAAATTGATTCCTGAAAACAAATTAAGAGTACTAAAATAATTTGTAACACATAATTATCAATTTAAAAATACTGGACTTAATTTTTATAGATATAAACACAATTAAATCTAAAAGAGGCTAATATTGCAATTATATGCAATTAGCCTTAAAAAAATACTAAATAAATTTGTAAAAAATATACAAAAATTATTTTAGCTATTTTGGTATAAATATGATAATCCAATAAATGAATCGCCAAAATGATAATTTTGGTAATTATTATTGGATTTTTTATGATTAAAATAGGGAGATAAATTGGTTAAAAAGTCTTTAGAAAATTAAGGAGAAATAATAAAGCATTGAGACATATTTGTATATGCATATGCATGCTATTTTGAAAGTATTTTGCGTATTAAAAATATATAGGGAAAAATTGGGTATCAACATGACTCGAGGGATTAGGGATCCCCGACTTAATTGCTATGTGAAATTTCATGTGTGTGGTGCATATGTGTGGTGACATGTACCTATGCGCCGCCAAATTATTTGTTTAGCTTGTTTCCTTCCCCGCTCCACATATATTGTCTTCATGTCTTAAATGCTACATGCTTATTGGTGCTTTTATGTCTAATTGCTTCTTGTTAAATGTTGTTTTCTTTACAGAAGATTAATTGTTCTGTAGTTTCCTTGTATTACATTATTGGTTTAAGTGGGTTTATTGGTGTTTCATGGTACATTTTGGTTAGTCTCGTTGTGTAATATTAATTGATGAAGTTTCATAATTGTATAGATTTCCTTTTGGTTTGGTTTGAGGCATAAATATTGTGGAGGGTTTTGAGCTAAACTGCAAAATCCTTGTTCTTATTGTGTGATTGGTACTGATATGGTGGGATCGGGTTGCACGCCGCAACAGGAGGAATAATGGTGATATAATTGAGGAATAAGGGTGAAATGTGATTGTTTGGTGGGATCGGGTTGTGCGCTGCAATAGGAGTAATAAGGGTAGACAGGTGGCATCGGGTTGCACGCCGCAACAGGAGCAATAAGGGTGATACATTGAGGAGTAATAAGGGTGGACAGGTGGGATCGGGTTGCACGGCGAAACAGGAGCAATAAGGGTGAATATTTCTATTGTTACTGATTATATGGTGGGATCGGGATGCGCGCCGCATCATTTGTTGTTTATGCATTTGATGGATATAATTATTCATGTAATTTCATATGTAAAAAATAAGCTTTTAAAATAAAATATGAATAATAATATCCTATCCTCGCATATTTTCTAACAAATCTTGTAGGAAAAAGAAATTATGAAAAAGAAGGAAACAAGTTAAAAGACAAGAGAATGAAGAAAAGCCACAGTTGCACACGTCATCTTCATATTCGCAAATGCGGAATTGTCACGACCCCAAAACCAACCCGATCGTGATGGTGCCTATCATGGAACTAGGCCAGCCGACACGATCCCAAAGCAAATCGATATTTCATAATGAAGATGTTTTTGAGCTATTAATTAATAAAACTTCACAGCATAAGTCTAAATAACAAGTGGGGAAAGAACAAAGGCCCGACATCGGGGTGTAACAAGTCATGCGCATCTACTAAGGACTGTCCAAATACAACTAAGACTATCACAGATTGGAAATCACTAATATAGTCTAATGAAGATAAGAGGGAGAAGAGCAAGGTTGCGATCGCCATGCAACTACCTTGCCGACTCCAAATATCCGCGACGGATGAAAGATCAACGCTTGCTATCACGTCCAGCAACCCCTAGATCTGCACACGACGTGCAAGGAGTAATGTGAGTATGCCAACTCAGTAAGTAATAAAGGTAAATAAAGACTGAGCAGTAAGAAACACATAAATCCACGTCATAAAATCACAGTAAGTACAGTATGCTTTCAAAACAACATATAAATCAAATCATCTCGTTAAAATCCAATTTCAGTAAAAAAATAATTTGAAGGTATTTTTCCAATATTTTCAACAGAGGTTCAATGAAGTTTAGAGTCACAGTGATAAAAATCATAAATAGCTCCACGGGCAAAACATGTATCATAAACTGCCCCTCGGGCATAACATCCCTCAGAATTAGCCCCTCGGGCAACCTCACAATCACTCGTACTCAGCCCCTCGGGCACAACATGAATCAAGAACAGCCCCTCGGGCAACATCATATCACTTACTCAGGGTAACCGCGCTCACTGGGGGTGTGCAGACTCCGGAGGGGCTCCTACAGCCCAAGCGCTATAACAAGCTATCTTGTGGCATAATAAATCAGGCCCTCGGCCTCTCAAGATCACAAATCAGTAACAGTATGCTGCGGCGCGCAGCCTGATCCCACAATATCCTCACAACATAGGCCCTTGGCCTCACTCAGTCAGAAATCTCTCAAGCCACTCGGGCTAACAGTAAAACAGGGTGCTCAGCCCAAAATATCATTTTATGCATCAAAACGGAGTAAATAAGATTGAGTTATGAAATCAGTAAGACATAGCTTGAATGAGTACAGATCTTAAATCAAAACGGTGAGGAAATAGTAGTAAAAAGCCCCTAAGGGTCCAAACATCTTGGCAGGAGGCCCAAATATGGCATTCAGCCCAAAACATAGTAATACTTTCCAAAGCCCCTAAGTATCAAATAGTTTCCAGTCAAGTACGCAACTTAATAGTCGCTACGGGACGGACCAAGTCACAATCCCCAACGGTGCACGCCCTCACGCTCGTCATCTAGCATGTGCGCCACCTCAAAGTAGTGAAACGATGTGCAATCCGGGGTTTCATACCCTCAAGACAAGATTTACAGTCATTACTTACCTCAAACCAGACAAAACTCTAACCCGCAATGCCCTTGCCTCTCGACTCGGCCTCCAAATGCTCCGAATCTAACCAAAATCAGTATATTATCATCAATATATGCTAAAGGAATGAATTCCACATGAAAATTATCAAATGAGACCAAAAATCCCGAATTGGACTCAAACCCGGCCCTCGAGCCCACATCTTGGAATCCGATAAAAACTACAAAACTAGAAACTCCTTTCACTCCCGAGTCTATACATACCAAAACCATCAAAATCCGACCCCAAATGGTCCCTCATATCCTCAAATTTAACTCTCCAATTTCAAGCCCTATTTCCCCCAATTTCATCCCTAATTTCTACAAATTTCATGATTAATCAATGGGAAACCATCACATATACAAGTATAGGGCTCAAGACACTCACCTTGCTGATAGACCCCTGAATTCCTCCTCAAAATCGCCCTCAAAAGCTCCTATGCCATCCAAAAATTAGTGGAAAATGAACTGAAATTCGCGAAGGAGACCTTATATACTTTCTGCCCAGAACTTTCGCATCTGCGACACTACACCTGTGGAAAATCCGCCGCAGGTGCGGTTTTCACTTAAACATCGAAACCCGCTTCTGCTGTCAAAATCCCGCATCTGTGATCACGCAGGTGCGGTCTCATGCGCGCACCTGCCCTTCTCCTCTATGGCCACATCTGCGGCTGCTTATGGGCTTCTGCGGGCCTCGCACCTGCGGTCACCACTCCGCAGGTGCGGTTATGACAGCTGAAGGAAATTCTTCAGCACTTCCTCAAATTCCATCTTTGATCCGACAACCTCCCGAAATCAACCCGAGGCCCTCGGGACCTCAACCAAACATGCCAACAAGTCCTATATCACCATTCAAACTTATTCAAACCTTCGGAACGCTCAAAACAACATCAAAACACCCAATCACCCTCGGATTCAAGCTTAAGGATTTCCAAACTTCTAAATTCCGCAAACGATGCTGAAACCTATCAAACCTCGTCCGAATGACCTCAAATTTTGCACACGCATCACAAATGACACTATGAACCTACACCAACTTCCATAATTCTTCTGACCCGGTACCTAATTTTCCACTACCGACCAAAATTGCCAAATTTCTAACTTTTGCCAATTCAAGCCTAATTTTACTACGGACCTCCAAATTACATTCCGGACACATTCCTAAGTCTAAAATCACCCAACGAAGCTAATCAAATCATAAAATTCCAAATCTCAAGTAGAGTTTGATGAGGAGGCTCCGGCATAGACCGTTCTAGCGGGACCAGCTCTGGTTGCGGAGGGATTCATCGCTACCCTAGTACTTAAGGATGCTTTGGCCCATCTAGTGGGCCTTATGGAGAGTGTTACTCAGGCTAACATGTTTCCTGTAGCACCAGCCATCTCTCGGGCCGGGGAGGAGCACAGACTCCCGCTACTCATACTCTGGAGCAGATGGCTCCCCAGTTTCAGACTCCAGCAGCTCAGCCGGTTGGGGTAGTTCCGCCGGGTGTTGTAGCACAGATCGGCGATGGATCAGCTATGTCTTTTGAGCCCTTGTGGAGATTGGACAGGTTTACCAAGCTTTTCACCACTACCTATGGCGGTACATCTTCAGAGGATCCCCAGGACTATTTGGACAATTGTCACGAGGTATTACAAAACATGGGGATAGTGGAGACCAATGGGGTCGACTTTGCTACCTTTTGTCTGTTAGGTTCTGCCAAGAAATAGTGGAGGGATTATTGTTTGGCCAGACCAGCTAGGTCACCAGCTCTCACTTGGGACCAGTTCTCTCAGCTATTTTTGGAGAAGTATCTTCCTATCACTCAGAGAGAGGACTATTGGAGGCAGTTCGAGCGCCTTCAGCAGGGTTCTATGATCGTCACTCAGTACGAGACTAGATTTGTGGATCTGGCCCGTCATGCTCTTCTTATACTTCATACCGAGAGAGAGAGGGTGAGGAGGTTTATTAAGGGCCTTGCACAGCCTATTAGATTGCAGATGGCTAAGGAGACAAGGAGTGAGATTTCTTTCCAGGATGCAGCCAATGTGGCTAGACGAGTTGAGATGGTTTTAGCTCAGGGGGGTGGTCAGGGGTCTGACAAGAGGCCTCGTCACTCTGGTGGATTCAATGGGGCCTCATATGGAGGCCGCGGTACATTTGGTAGAGGCCATCCTCCCAGGCCGTTTCATTCAGCACTTCAGACATCTCATGGAGCTTTAGGGGGGCGTGGTTCTTATGAACCACCTTCAAGGCAGCCAGCTTATAGTGCACCGCCAGCTCCTATCAGAGCACCTCCTCTTCAGAGTTATTATCGTGGTCAGTCGGCCTGTCAAAGCCAGTCTCAGTTTCCTCAGTCGTAGTATCAGGATGGATGTTTCGAGCGTGGCGAGTATGGGCATATCCGGAGGACCTGTTCGAGATTAGTGGGTGTTCAGTCACAACAGCAGGGTTCTCATGTCATGATCCCGGCACCGCCCGCTCAGCCAGCTAGAGGTAGGGTCAGGGAGCCAGAGGTAGGGGTCAATCTGCTAGAGGTGGAGGTCAGGCTGTTAGAGGTGGAGGCCAGGCTGCTAGAGGTGGAGACCGCCAGCAGGGGTCGTCCCAGGGATATAGTTCAGAGTGGTGGGGCCCAGCCCCGATGTTATGCTTCCGCAGCCAGGCCTGAGGCTGAGCCATCCGATATTGTTATCACAGGTACTGTTTCAGTTTGCAGTAGAGATGCTTCAGTTCTATTTGATCCAGGGTCTACATACTCCTATGCGTCATCTTATTTTGCTCCATATTTGGTTGTGCCTCGCGATTCTTTGAGTGCTCCCGTGTATGTGTCCACACCGGTGGGGGATTTTATTGTTGTAGATCGTGTATATCGTTTGTGTGTGGTTATTATTGGGGGCGTTAAGACTAGCGTAGATCTCCTACTTCTCGATATGGTTGATTTTGATGTCATTTTGGGGATAGATTGGCTGTCACCTTATCATGCTATATTGGACTGTCATGCCAAGACCGTGACCTTAGCATTGCCGGGGTTGCCTTGATTAGAGTAGAGAGGGACTCCTGGTCATTCCACCAGCAGGGTTATCTCTTATATGAAGGCTCGGCGTATAGTCGAGAAAGGGTGTTTGGCTTATTTGGCTTATGTTGGTGATTCTTGTGCGGAGGTTCCTTCTATGGATTCTGTGCCAGTTGTTCAAGAGTTCCAAGAGGTGTTTCCTGCAGACCTGCCGGGGATGCCACCCGATAGGGATATTGACTTTTGCATTGATTTGGCTCTGGGCACTCAACCCATTTCTATTTTGCCGTACCGCATGGCCCCGCTAGAGTTGAAAGAATTGAGGAGAAGTTGTAAGATTTGCTTGATAAGGGCTTTATTAGACCTAGTGTCTCGCCCTGGGGTGCGCCGGTGTTGTTTGTAAAGAAGAAGGATGGGTCGATGAGGATGTCCATAGACTATCAGCAGTTGAACAAAGTCACCATCAAGAACAAGTATCCATTGCTGAGGATTGATGACTTATTTGATCAGCTTCAGGGTGCCAAGATGTTTTCAAAGATCGATTTGAGGTCTGGCTACCATCAGTTAAGGATTAGGGCATCCGATGTCCCTAAGACAGCTTTTCGGACTCGATACATGCATTATGAGTTTCTAGTGATGTCATTTGGGTTGACAAATGCCCCAGCAACATTTATGGATTTGATGAACCGAGTGTTCAAGCCCTATCTATATTCCTTTGTGATTGTTTTTATTGATGATATCTTGATCTACTCCAACAGCCGGGAGGAGCATGAGCAGCATTTTTGGATCGTTCTTCAAACTCTGAGAGACAACCAGTTATATGCTAAGTTTTTGAAATGTGAATTTTGGTTGAGTTCAGTTGCTTTCTTGGGTCATATTGTATCAGCAGAGGATATTCAGGTGGACCCTAAAAAGATTGAGGCAGTCAAGGACTGGCCTAGACCCACATCAGCTACAGGGATCCAGAGTTTTTTGGGTTTGGCAGGTTATTACCGTCAGTTTGTGGGGGGTTTTCATCTATAGCAGCCCCGATGACCAGGTTGACCCAAAAGGGTACCTCGTTCAGATGGTCGGACGAGTGTGAGGCGAGCTTTCAGAAGCTCAAGACAGCTTTGACTACGACGTCGGTATTGGTGTTGCCCACAGGCTCAAGGCCCTATACGGTATATTGTGACGTAACTCGTATTGGACTTGGTACGGTATTGATGCAGGGTGGTAAGGTTATTGCATATTCTTCGCGGCAGTTGAAGATTCACGAGAAGAATTATCCTATTCATGACTTGGAGCTAGCAGCCATTGTTCACACGCTGAAGATTTGGAGGCACTATCTATATGGCGTGTCGTGTGAGGTGTTCACTGATCATAAGAGTTTGCAGTATTTGTTCAAGCAGAAGGAGCTCAAATTGAGGCAGAGGAGGTGGTTGGAACTATTGAAAGACTATGATATCACCATCTTGTATCATCCCGGAAAGGCCAATGTGGTGGCCGATGCTTTGAGTAGGAAGTCAGCTAGTATGGGCAGCTTTGCGTATATTCCAGTTGGTGAGAGACCGCTTGCTTTAGATGTTCAGGCTTTAGCCAATCAGTTTGTGAGGTTGGATATTCTGAGCCCAGCCGTGTTCTAGCTTGTATAGTCGCTCGATCTTCATTATTTGAGTGTATCAGAGATCGGGAGTATGATGACCCTCATTTGCTTGTCCTTAGGGACACAGTGCGGCACAGTGATGCCAAGCAGGTTACGGTTGGAGATGATAGAGTTTTGAGGATGTAAGGTCGTGTTTGTGTGCCTAATGTGGATGGGCTTCGTGAGATGATTCGAGAGGATGCCCATAGTTCTCGGTATTCTATCCATCTGGGCGCCGCTAAGAGGTATCAGGACTTGCGGCAACATTATTGGTGGAGGAGGATGAAGAAGGATATTGTTACATATGTAGCTCGGTGTTTGAATTGTCAGTAAGTTAAGTATGAGCATCAGAGGCCTAGTGGTTTGCTTCAGAAGATAGAGATTCCTGAGTGGAAGTGGGAGCGTATCACTATGGACTTCGTTGTTGAACTCCCACGGACTCAGAGGAAGTTTTACGTAGTTTGGGTTATTGTGGATAGACTAACCAAGTCAGCGCATTTCATTCATGTGGCAGTTTCCTATTCTTCAGAACGGTTGGCAGAGATCTATATCCATGAGATCGTTTGTCTTCATCGTGTGCCCGTGTCTATTATTTCTGATCGAGGTACACAGTTTACCTCGCATTTCTGGAGGGCAGTGCAACGTGAGTTGGGTAAGTGGGTCGAGTTGAGCACAGCGTTTCATCCTCAGACGGACGGACAGTCCGAGTGTACTATTTAGATCTTGGAGGATATGCTCCGCACTTGTGTTATTAACTTTGGAGGTTCTTGGGATCAATTCTTGCCGTTAGCGGAGTTTTCCTACAACAACAACTATCAGTCGAGTATCTAGATGGCTCCCTATGAGGCTATGGTAGACGGTGTCGATCGCCGGTTGGGTGGTTTGAGCCGGGGGAGGCTCGGTTATTGGGTACGGATTTGGTACAAGATGCCTTGGATAAGGTTAAGATCATTCAGGATAGACTTCGTACAGCTCAGTCCAGGCAAAAGAGTTATGCCGACCGTAAGGTTCGTGATGTGGCATTCATGGTCGGAGAGAGAGTGTTGCTTCGGGTGTCACCCATAAAGGGTGTGATGCGGTTTGGGAAGAAGGGCAAGTTAATCCCTAGGTTCATCAGGCCTTTTGAGATCCTTGATCGAGTAGGAAAGGTGGCCAACAGACTTGCGTTGCCCCAAGGCTTATCAGTGGTACATCCAGTATTTCATGTGTCCATGCGTCGGAAGTATCACGACGATCCATCCCCCGTGTTAGATTTCAGCACTATCCAGTTGGACAATAATTTGACCTACGAGGAGGAGCCGGTTGCTATTCTAGACCGGCAGGTTCGTTAGTTGAGATCGAAAAGTTATCCTTCGGCTCGTGTGCAGTGGAGAGGTCATCCTGTCGAGGCAGCTACCCGGGAGTCCGAATCCGATATCCGGAGCAGATATCCCCATCTTTTCACCGGCTCAGTTACTTTTCTACGTCCGTTCGAGGACGAACGATTGTTTTAGAGGTGGAGAATGTGATGACCCGAAAGGCCATCTTGTCCAATTCGGGGTTCCGAGGCCTTCAAAATCTTATTTTATATCTTCTCGATTTGCGTGCACAATCCGAGCGCATTTCTGGAAAGCCTTTATGTGTAAATTTGAGAAAATAATAATTTTTGCCTTTAAAAGTTGAATTTAGTTGACTTTGGTCAATATTTTGGGTAAACGGACCAGGATCTGTATTTTGACGGTCCTGGAGGGTCCGTTGTAAAATATGGGACTTGGGCGTATGCCCGGAATCGGATTCGGAGGTCCCTAGCCCGAGCAATGAATTTTTGTTAAAAATTGTTAAGCTGAAAATCTAAGGATTTAATAAAATCGATTAATGTTTGATCTCGTTGGTATCGAGTCCGTATTTTAGTTCTGAAACCCGATACAGGTCTGTTATGATATTTATATCTTATCTGTGAAGTTTGGTAAAAAACGAGACTGATTTGATGTGATTCGGACCTTTGGTTGAGAAAATAGAAGTTTTGAAACTTTCTTGAAAATTTCATGCAATTTGGTGCTAAGTTCGTAATTCTAGGTGTTATTTTGGCGATTTGATCGCACGAGCAAGTTCGTATGATATTTTAAGACTTGTGTGCATGTTTGGTTTGGAGCCCCGAGGGCTCGGGTGAGTTTCGGATAGGCTACGGAGTGATTTGGACTTAAGAAAAATTGCTGGTATGTTTCAGGTATAGAGACTTCGCAATTGCGAGGTCTGGGAGGGGACTGGGAAGTTCGCATTTGCGAAGAATTGGCCGTATTTGCGGAAGTCCTTGTTCGCATTTGCGACTGGGACTTCGCATTTGCGAAGGCAGCAGAAATGCGAGGGGTTCGCATTTGCAGTACCTTTCTCGCATTTGCGAGTGCTAACCTCAGGTCGTAAATACGACATCTGCAGCTGATAAGTTTGGACTTAGACGGGATTTTTCATTCATTCTCCCATTTTTCAAAACCTAAACTTCAAGAGGCGATTTCCCAAAGGCTAGTTCTTCCCCAAATCATAGGTAAATGATTCTTAACTCATTTCTTTCAATCTATTACATCTTTTTACAAGATTTCATCTTAGAATATAGGGTTTTTCATGGTGGAATTGGGTGTTTTTGGGTAGAACTTAGAAATTTCAAAATTTGGGGATTCAGACCTCAAATTGAGGTCGGATTTCAAAACCAATTGTATATTCGGGCTCGGGGGCGAATGTGTAATCGGGTTTTGGTCCGAACTTCGAATTTTGACCAAGCGGCCCAGAGTCGGTTTTTTACTTTTGGGGGAAAATATTGGAAAACTTACACTTATGCATTAGAATCGATTTCTTTAGCGATAATTTATGTTATTAAGTTAATTATGACTAGATACTAGTGGATTGGAGGTGGAATCTAGAGGAAAAGCGATAATTGATCTTTGAATTGGCCGTTGGATTGAGGTAAGTGTTTGGTCTAACTTTGACTGAGTGATTAGGGATCCCCGACTTAATTGCTATGTGAAATTTCATGTGTGTGGTGCATAGGTGTGGTAACGAGTACCTATGCGCCGCCAAATTATTTGTTTAGCTTGTTCCCTTCCCCGTTCCATATATATTCTCTTCCTGTCTTAACTGCTACATGCTTATTAGTGCTTCCATGTCTAATTGTTTCTTGTTAAATATTGTTTTCTTTACTGAAGATATCAATTATTCCGTAGTTTCCTTGTATTACATTATTGGTTTAAGTTGGTTTATTGGTGTTTCATGGTACATCTTGATTGGTCTCGGTGTGTAGTATTAATTGATGAAGTTTCATAATTGTATAGATTTTCTTTTGGTTTGGTTTGAGGCATAAATATTGTGGAGGGTTTTGAGTTAAATTGCGAAATCCTTGTTACGTTGTGTGATTGGTACTGATATGGTGGGATCAGTTTTCACGCCGCAACATGAGGAATAAGGCTGATATATTGAGGAGGAATAAGGATGAAACGTGATTGTCTGGTGGGATTGGGATGTGCGCCGCAACAGGAGTAATAAGGGTGGACAGGTGGGATTGGGTTGCATGCCGCAACAGGAGCAATAAGGGTGATACATTGAGGAGTAATAAGGGTGGACAGGTGGGATCGAGTTGCACGCCGCAACAGGAGTAATAAGGGTGGATGTTTCTATTGTTACTGATTATATGGTGGGATCGGGATGCGCGCCGCATCATTTTGTTGTTTATGCATTCTTTTTTTAGGTGAGATTCTACTTCGTAGTATTGTAATTCTCTTAAGGATTGGTTATAGCTGAGTACTGGCAAGATACTTGAGTTCCGTATTTATTTCACTGCAAGTACTGTTTCATTTTGTTCCGTACTTTTTTTTTGCTTTATTATATATTGTATGCAGGTTATGTTGTAAATGCCCCGCCGTAGCCGCGTCACTACCTCGTTGAGGTTAGGCTCGGCACTTATCAGTACATGGGGTCGATTGTACTGATACTGCACTCTGCACTTTCTGTGCAGATTTTCGAGTTGGTTGTGGCTGATCGAGAGGTCGGTTGCAGGTATTCATCTAGGAGACCCAAGTTAGTCCTGCAGGCGTCCGCAGGCCCTGGCGTCCCCTCCTATGTTCTACATTTCTGTTTTATTTTCTTTCGAGATAGATGTATTTTCTTTCAGACCCATACTTGTAGATATTCATAGAATGTTCGTGGATTGTGATACCAGTTTCTGGGTGGTAACTGTTTCGGTATTGTTATTAGTATGAGGATGATCGGTTAATTATGTACTTCCGCATTTATTTTCGTTTGATTTAGCTTTCTTAGTTTTAACTATAAAATGTAAAGGAAAAAGGTAAATAGAAGTCTAACATTGGCTTGCCTAGCGAGTGCGATGTTAGGTGCCATCACGGTCCCGACGGTGAAAAACTCGGGCATAAAGGGGTCACCGGCACTCGTAAGTTCGGCAAAAATTCCATGTATATATGTATGTGTCTTTAGAAAATAGTGATATATTAATAGTGGGCACTCTATATACAAAACGGATTTTTGTTGAATCAAAAAGTACACCCGCGACTTTCAAATCCTGGGTCCGCCTTTGATTATAAAGAAATATATTACTATAAATCCCACTTTTTTTCACGCAAAAAAAAGAGAAAAAAAAAGAAAAAAGGTAAATACCACTCTGTAGACACAAGAGTTGCCTGTAAGGACGGACTAGTACTAGTATTATTCCGCTGCCAGAGAAACGAAATGGATGTTTTTGACACCAAAAGTCTCTCTGTTAACTCAAAGTTCCGTTTATTTCCAATTACAGAAGTTTTCCGTTTGGATGCCAAATATAAAAAAGAATAGCACCAAACTCACGACTCTGCTTACTCTGTCTCCCACGGTGCCACCCCGTCCAGCAAAGGTTAGTCCTTTCCCTCCTCCTTCCAAAGAGCGACCATATTCTCCCTTTTTTTCTTGTGCGTTTTATCTAATGGTTAGTTTCTTTCAAATTGTTTCTCTTTATTTATTAGCATCGATAATGCATTGCTACAGCTTCTTTCCTCTATTTTTTCTCTCAGTTGGACGTACATCCTTTTGAAGACTAAAGAGAAAACTGCATTTTTATACTTGACACCATTTTAAAATTTTACGCTTAAGACGGTATTAATAATATTGTCCAAGATACGACCTTTTCTTCTTGTTCTGTTCTTAGTTTTTGGTGTTTTGAGTTTTTCATGTTACCCTTTCGTAGTTTGAACTTTCTGAAGCTGTTACTGCCTTCGTCTTTTCCGCTTCGATGTGTTTACTTATTCACTAAAAGGGAAAAAATGATTTTCTTAGTTTATGGTTTTCTTCGATAGTCTATTTGAAAGGGATTTTAAATTTTAGATTGTTAGACAGTGAGACAAAGTTTCTTCTCGAAATTTTCTAGAGAATATTTTTTTTCATATTTATGGTATCCGGACTAGCTTGTGCGCACCTCGACTAATTCCACAGGAACCTGATATCTCCCGCCAGTACAACTATCGGGTAACTCTGTCCCAAGGCTTGGGCAGATGGGAAGAAACTACACCTAGTGTTTTTTGCCTCCGCTAGGATATGAACCTGAGACCTTATAATTCTCAACCCACTTCATTGACCACTAGACCACATATTTGGGTGCCGTAGGATATTTTTCTTCATACCATATGCACTTATTTTGATTGAACGTCGGAAAATGTTACTAATTTAGGAAACTAATTAAAATAAGGGCATTTGACAAATTCAAAGTTGAGCTGCTTTCAACATGATAAGCGTAGGGAGAAGGATGGACAGATATTGTTTTCACTATTATATCTCTGTAGATCAGTAAGGCTACCTCCAAATTCGTTCATTTTGTTTAGGGGGATCATAATCATTGTGTAAGAGAAATGACTGAGTAGTTTTTATACTAACTTTTGGAATTGCTATGTAAGCTTTTGTTTTTAACTGAGGTTTGAATCTCCCTCTTACCACGATTACACCTACTTCACTAATGTTAATGACCAAAATGTATTTGTTTAGCTGAAAAAGAGTTGCCTATATTCACTTTGAATTATTATCTTCAGAAAAGAAAATGGTTGAAATACTCTTATTAGAGATGAAGGGATGCATGGTAGCTGATTGCTGCATTTGCTGGAAATGGTAAACTTAAATGTTCAAATGTCTAGATATGTCTTTTTAGTTATCTTAGGTGCATGATTTTGCATTATTTAGGTATGACTTTTATATTATCAATGTGGCTAGGTTCGTAGAGTGCACGAAAGAGGTCTAAAGAAATATGTCTAAAGACTATTAACGCCTATAATAGCACCCTTTGTAATGTTGTCTTATAACTTATGAGAATGGAGTCTTTCAGAATATTGACTATATATTATGGTTTATGTTTATCTCCCTCTTCTATCCTCTTTGTGTCTCCTATCTTATACACTTATTATACTCCAACATCATTCTTGTATTAATTAGGTGATAAATTGTAACACCTGGGAGTGAATTTGTGTGACCTCCTGGGCTTTTCTGTGATGTTTCAAGCCACTCTTTTGCAACTAACTCGAGGAAAAGATGGTCAATGCTAAGAGTTAGAAACATATAGCTTGTAAATCCGTTCTTAGCATGTATACTTCTAGCTGTGGTTACTGCTCTTCCGCTGTATTTCCTTTTCACGACTGCTGTGATTATGCTTTTCTTGGGCAAAGAGTCTCTCGAAAACAGCCTCTCTACCTTCACAAGGTAGGGGTAAGGTCTGTGTACACACTAACCTCCTCAGACCCCACTTGTGGGACTATACTGAGTATGTTGTTGTTGTTGTTTATTCTTAGGATGTATACGAAGTGAGCGTAGCCCCATATCTTCATTGACCATTGCTCAATATGTTTTGATTTGTGGCAGGTTATTTGAAAATGTTTCTGAAATCTCGGTTGTCATGGAACGTAATAATCCCTGCTGAGAATCTTGACGTTGAAGGCTTAACGCTTCAGAAGGAGATTGTCATTCGCCTCTTGAAAGAATTTGCTTCCAAGAAAGCGTCAAAGAATCTTGGTTACTTTTTAGCTGTCACTGCATTGGAGAAGATTGGAGAAGGAAAAGTTCGAGAACAGATGGCTGGTGATGTGCTTTTCCATGTAGAATTCAGCTGCATTACGTTCAAGATGTTTCGCGGAGAGATCTTGGAAGCGGTAGTTCACAAGATATTGAAGCACGGCGTCTTTTTGAAATGTGGCCCTGTGGACAATATATACCTATCTAATAAGATGATGTCGGATTATGAGTATGTGCATGGAGAAAATCCCATCTTTATGAATGAGAAGATGTCAAGAATTGAGAAAGGTACTGTGATGCGTTGCATTGTGATAGGAACAGAGTATAAGGAGGAGGGGAAGGAATTATTAGCACTTGTGAGCTTGGAGGGTGATCACCTTGGACCTATCTCATCATAGAGTTCTGATTAAAGATAGAGAGTAAAGCTAACTTCAGTAGTTATATCATATGTGTTTAGTACTGCTTTGGACTCTCCCTGAAGTGTCTTGTTTTTTCATTTGGTTGCTTAAGCCCTCTAGTAAATGTGTAAATGTTTCAAGGACATAGCTATGTTAAGGTGATGACCTTTTATACCTGAAATACCCTTCCAAAGTGTCTACATTCTCATGACTGATTTCTTTAAAAGTGGGATAACACATAAGATGCTCCCTCAACTTGTCCCCAAAACTCAGTTTCCCATTCAACCTTTACGGGTCTTCCTTTTCCATCTTATACTTGTACGAAATGAATTTAATACCTCCCTGAAACATATACTACCAATCTCATGGTGGAAGGTGTTGCACACTCTCCCTATGTCTTGGCCGCGTATTATCCCAACAGATTCAAGTTGATTTTACCTTTTCTTTTTTACTTTGTTTTTTAATTTTTACTCCTTATTCTTATTTCTCTTTTTTAAATTTGCATCTCCTTCCTTGTAGAAAATCTCTTTTCTCATACTCCCTTCCTACAGTGCAATCCTTTACCCTAATTACAAAATTTAGATTAAGATAAATTAGTTTTCAAAGTTAATTGAGATTTTTGGCATTGTAATACCAAAATTTCGGCAGCATCGGAAGAAATTTTTCGGCCAACATCTGGTGGAATTTTATAGTTTTAATTGACTTTTCCATGTTTATGCAATTTCATGGATTTTCAATAGTCAAAGGTGAGGATACAACTAATGATTTTTACAATCTCTGGTTAATTTTTCATCTTAATTTTCTACCGGGAAAAGGAAGGGGGATAGGCTGGAGGTTTTGCTGATGAAAAATAAAAGGAGGAGAGAGGAAAAGTTGGAGAAAGAAAAGGAAAGGGACAAGAGCAAGAAAATCTGCCCTTAAAAAGTTGTGGAGCGAAAATGGAGAAGAAAGAAATGGCGTTGAGA
>NC_031990.1:41165576-41180533 GCF_001879085.1 Nicotiana attenuata
TCTTTGTCAAAAAGTCATTTTTTTAATTTTAAATTTTGATAATACGTGCCTCCACTTTAATATTTTTTAATTTTTTGCCACATCAGCTTTTATGGTGGCATTAAATTCATTTGGGACAAGTATAGAATGAAAAAGGAACACCCGTAAAGATCGAATGGGAAACTGAGTTTTGGGGACAAGTTCAGGAAGCATCTTATGTATTATCCCTTTAAAAGTAATTTCATATATTGCTTGTCTTCCCAAATTCTATGTACTCCATGGGCAGGTGACTAACCTTTGTTCCTTCCTCACATTTCACTTTCGGAAGACAAGTGTTGAGTTTTCCATGTTTTCTAGCCAGGAACAAAGATTCTGCCACTTGAACAAAACTGGGGTTTAACTTGTAAAAGAGCTCTATTGATGCTTGTCTTTGCCTGTTACTTGCTCAAGAAATGGACTAGATTGGGACCACTCCCTATCATGCATTTGCTATTGTTGCAGTTTCTTATAGTTTTCGCCCTTGATTGGCAGGAATGAATAGTTTTTTTTTTATTTTGTTTTAGTTCGACATGTCGTGACATATGACGTAACAGATGGAATAAATTTAGCAATCTTTACCCACTGGATCCATTGCAGGAAAGGAATAGTTAAGAGAAAAGAGATCCCACAATGATGAGTAAATCTGGTTAAACATCACTTAGAACAAGATGTAGCTTGAGATGGACTTTAAGGGAAAAGTTAAAGCAACTCTTTGGATGCTTTGCTAATTCAAAGGCCAATGGGAAAAGCAGCTAAACCAAAAACTAGAACATCTACTTGATCCAATCTGTAGTAATATGATCCAGATTGTTGAAATGTGCTCTTCTTAAAATAGTGTAAAACTATTGTCCCTCCAAAAGAAGCTCTTTTCTGGTCTACAACTTAAAGAACTTTGCAATATAACAAGCCAAAAACTTCACTCTTTCTTTTTCCTGTCTCTCTCAAAACTTTTCTTAAACCAACCCTGAAGTATATGGTTTGAACATTTTTGCAAACACCCCCCCCCCCCCTACTAGACCTCAGAATCAATCATAGTCAAGCTGAAACAGCCTAATAGCCTGTTTGGCCAAGCTTCTTTTGGCCAAAAATTGAGGTGTTTGGCCAAGCTTTTGAAAGGAAAAAAAGTGCTTTTGAGGAGAAGCAGAAGCAGAAAAAAGTAGCTTCTCTCCAAAAGCACTTTTTTGAGAAGCACTTTTGAGAAAAATACACTTAGAAAGCAGTTTTTTAAAGCTTGGCCAAACACTAATTGCTGCTCAGAAGTGCTTTTCAAACTAATTAGCCAAACACAAACTGCTTCTCACCAAAAGTACTTTTGAGAAAAGCACTTTTGAAAAAAAGCACTTCTCAAATAAGCTGATTTTTGCAGCTTGGCCAAACGGGCTATAAGTCTACTTCAAACAATAAACATGCCTCGTTGACATTCTGACGTTAAGACTAGAATACTTCTAGTGAAATCTTGCTTAGACTTATTTTTCAAGAGTAAAATGTGTGTATAGAATTTTATATTGGAAGAACATAATTTTGTGGTGTTACCAGAATATTTTTTAATTTTTTAACAGCATAAAGCATCTATTTATTGAACTACAGAACCAACTATACTGTTGTTTTAGAGAACATAACAACTGTTTCTCAACGCCCAATTTTTTTTTCAAGAGCATTCGTTTCAACAGTGATATGTCCCTCTTACGTATCGATTTACTGGTAAGAAAATTTCCTTGAACTTGAACAATGTTAGCAGGTCTAACATTTATTTTATAGAAGAGAAAGCTGACTACCACAAATGAAAACAAATACTAATTAGAAAAAGGGGGAAATGTTGCAACAGCTATATAGAGAATAACTTGGTTGCATTGAATGCTAACACTGTGGTTTATTAGAATAGTGATTCTTTCTTTCAGGACACCTATAAGCTCCAATTGATCTTTGCACCAACAAAGAGAAGGAAGGCACCAACAATATGAGCCTTTAGCTTAGACTAGACTTACATTCTTTCCGATCAACTTCCAGGGACGAGAATTCATCTTGTATGCAACATTAGGAGGTCTGGCTTTTCCACAAATTTTTTCCAGTCATTACAGAACCTTGCAACAGTTGCTCCGTCAAGAACTCTATGATCTGCACCTATATTAATCTGAAAAAAGGGAAACGTCTTGTTTTAATGCATTGCACGACAATTAATGTGTGAGGGGTGGATCGTGAAGGTCTTTAAACCACAACATACCGTCATGACTGATGCAGGATATACATCCCCATCTTCAGTAAACTGTGCAATTTTCTGAATCCGGCCCAATCCTATGATGGCAACTTCAGGTGAATTTATAAGTGGGGAACCAAACTTTCCACCGATTCCTCCAATATTGCTTAGAGTAATAGTTGACCCTGATATATCATCAGGACTAAGCTTGTTTATCTTAGCCAATTTCTGTAGTCGTGACAGTTCCTTCGTTATCTGTAGCAGAAAACATATATTCAGTTAACAACTCCGCTCAAAAGGAAGCAAAGACATGCATTTAGTAGTGTAAATAGATACAGCAAAAAGATAAAAGGAATTGATCTTGGACTAAGGAAAATAGCACTTATCACTTTTTTTTTTTTTTTTTGGGGGGGGGGGGGGGGTTGAATATGGAGAGGGAAAAGTCTCGTTCTGAGATTTCATAGTCAAAAGTTTTCTCAGCCTCCTTTCACACTATGGTAAGACAAGTCAGGTGCAGAAAATGCGCACAACGGTCATCCCTCAACTAATAAACATGGTTGTCTGTGGAAGCAACATAATTATCAACATACTCCTTTTGTGCACAAGTTTTACGTATCCTCCTCCTTTTTCCCATTTTATAAGTCTGGAACACTTATATGAAACTCATTCATCAGTTAGTCAAACTAGTGACAGCAGATTCATCTTCTAGCTTCTGTACTCCAACACCACAGAATAGAGAAGCAGTGCTTCTATCATTTTAATTTCACTACAATGATCTTTCTCGACCCGAATTGTCACATTTTGAGCTGAGCAAAATTTCCACCAGGACCAAAATGCCCACTTCTGAGACTCTTCCAATCGTAACCTTATTCTCTGGCTTAAACACTCAAATAACAGGAGTTGCAATTTTGAACATGTAAAACCAAATCGATTCAAGGATAATAACAAAAGGCATCAATAAATTAGCCCAAGCTTCACTGCCGTTAGATCCTCATTTATCGATTCCTCCTAAATATCTCTTAACAACTTCTCTGTTTGTTCAGCCCAAACTAAACATTCTTTCTATTCCTTCATTTTCAATAATAATTTACATACACATAGAGAATAAGGCTGTACCCACATCATATGATATTAAAGTAATACGCAAACACAAGAATCCACAGAATAACCAGGAATTTCTATGCTTTCTTTTTGTTGAAAAAAGGAACTTCCACACTTCTTAAACCTTTTCTATTAGTAATCTCAGCCTCCACTTAATAGACTATAACAAGCAATGTAGAGATGTAATTATATGAGGGGTAAAAACAAATATATAAAAATGTCAATTTCAGTACAGTAGCCTATGGCAAGATTTAAATTTACTGGGATAGTAGATGCCAACTGACCTCCAAGATTGAGAGAGACTGAACATTTTTTATGTTTGGAACAACCAAACCATTTGGAGTAGCCATTGCTATTCCAATGTTGTGGGACCCTAGATCATGGAAAGAAAAGATTATCTTTAATAGGGACAAAGAAAGCGTGAATGACGAAAAGGAAGTATAGTAGCAGCATATAACACAAAATCATGTAAAGCAAGCCATTTTTACTATGTCAATAATGAACATGGGAACATTTTTTGAGATTGGAAATTAAGATTTCGCTTTGATATACCTTTTAGGATGACCTCATAGGATTCCTCATTGAAGCGACTATTTAGCATGGGATGAGTAGTTAAAGCCATGGAAAGTGATTTTATTAGGACAGGAAGGAAAGTGTGCTTGATCTCCGGATCAGAATTCTCATTCTGGAATGATTTTTTGAGCTCCACAAGTGCATCGCAATTCATCTCTTCTATAAAATAAAAATGTGGAATTTTCGCAGCTAATGTCATTGACTTAACCATGGCACGCTGGTATCCCCTGTAGAGTGAGGATCCAATAGCAAAGTATGAGTAGAATAGAGAATGCAATACCTCCCTTGTAAAGGAATATGCATCTAAATTTTTCCGCCACAAATGGTTCGTGCATTTCACAACACACTTGAAGAAACTTGTTCGAGGAACACGCTTTCTATCAATAAAAAAGAATGTATCTAACTAATGAAAAACAATGCCCAATCTGCATTCAGATGTCTCGAGTAACGTATGGAAACAGTATAGTGAGCTAGTGAGTTTGAGTTCTCTTTATGGTAGTAGCTAACCTTAGCTGAAGTATCTTATCTTCATATCCCCCTCCAATGAGAGATGAAACCTCTGAATGTTTTTGTTGTGCACATGCTAGTGCTTCATTAATTAGTCCTTTTTTCATTGCATAATTTGTAACATCCTCTTTAAGTATCCTTCCATCTTTACCAGTTCCAGGCACATCATTTATGTCTAAACCATACTGCTTTGCAAGATTGCGGACAGCAGGTGTAGATGACACTCCATCAATCTTGGATTTTTCAGGCACGGAGCTGATATCACTTGAGCCAATAACATCAGAGTCCAGTGATGTCATCTTTTCTGAAGCATCAGAAGTCTCAGTAGGCTCAGGAATTTCATCAACGGCAATCTTCAAAAGTGTTTCTCCAACCTACAAAATTTGGTAGAGAAGATGATATAATGCAAAAAGGACCTATTTCTTCTTATGAACGACATGTTTGCTCAATTTTTCTTACAAGTATAGTTCCAAAGCACACCACACATATTCCAAAGCACACCACACATAAAAAGTAGTTTTCTATGTGGCTGATCTTTAAAAAGTGAGCCTATTCTCCATCTTCTTTGCTCATACATTTGAGGGTATCTTCATACTGGAGTCTTGATGGAAGTTATCTTTCTTTTAAAAAAAACCTACTAGACAGTATAAAAAACGGAATTTGGTCGTGAAATTCCCACTATGAGATTAACATCTCCAACTACTTCCTGATCTCATCATTAAAGTGCGGTTAAACAACCAAATCCTAAAGACGAAAGATTAAATACCAGAAGAATTTCAGTGTGGTTGGTACACAGTGAAAGCACTATGTGTGTTGTACCTTTACAATGCTGCCGGGAACATGAACAATATGAGAAATTTTTCCTTTGTAACGACTTGTTATTTCAATAGTTGCCTTGTCACTCTGAACTTCACAAAGAGGTTGAAATTCTTCAACTTGGTCCCCCTGCCAAAAAAAAAAAAAAAAAAAGAAAATCATTGGAATGTATTATATAAAATGCTTCATAGACTAGTAATTATGAACTAATCAGCGGAAAGTCAGCAATCCAACAAGAGGAGATAGGAGAAGTGAAAAAAGGCAGAGAGACAGGAGGGAAAGAAGCAGGTACTCCCAAGTTAGATGTTTTTATGCTGGAATACCATGCTGTTAGAATCCTGATCGATAAGTGATTAGAGGACTATGAGAAATTCTTAAACAAGAACCCAGCATACTTAACTCATCCCACCAAATTATAGATAATAAAAAATGGGCAGAGCCATCAAAAGCTAAGAGAATTTTAGACAAGAATCCAGCATATACTAACTCGTTCGACCAAATCGCAAATGAAAACAATGGGTAGTACTTGATAACTTCTAATAAGAGAAGATTATAAGGACCAACAGGGTAATGGCCAAAATCATGAGCTAAACATCAACCGCAGTTTGCTAAACGAGTAAGGGCATAAAGATGCATGTAAATTCTACTTCAAGGTATAATTGGCTTCAAATTCCTCACATCAAGTTTAAATTTTAAATCAAGCCAAGCAGTTGGGAGTCCAATTGCATGCTTTTAGTAACATAGCTGAAATCATTTACTAAAGGAGAAAAAGTATGCTGTGAAATACCCTATTAAATTAACAAGAAACACTCACTAACCTCCTGAACAAACCATTTGAGAAGTTCACATTCAGCAATGCCTTCACCAGTTTGCGCCAAAGGTACATCAATTACTCCACCAGTAGAAAGATCCAACGCAGCTTGAGTTGAAAAACTACACCCTCTCAGAGGAAAGGAAACCTTCCACTGCAAAAGAAATATTGGCATAAACAATAAGTAAAAACAACAGAAACCAGAGTTTTGCTAACCTACGGAAAAAATAACTTCTCAAAACATATTGCATAAAACCTGCCTCAAGAAATTTTGACAGGTTCAAGAGGAACTGATGCGAAACAGACAGAACATGTTGCAGAAATAGAACAAGTGAACATTAAATGAGGGAACAAATTCCATGATCCAACCAAAATGCTACTGATGATCCTTAATCTTAACACCACTGGATGAAAAGAAACATCAACTTTAACTAATCTTCACAAATTCCAACTCTGCCTATTACTTGAATCGATAAAGGGCAGCCCGATGCACACGTTCTGCTGGGTCCGGGGAAGGTTAAAAATGCCAGATTACAGCCACATCAAAATCTACAATCCTATATAGGTTGCAGCATTTCTCTAAGGTCAGTTTGAAACCAATTTACTTAATTCATGTAGCTTTAATATCACATAGCCTAGAGTCTTGATATTCTTCACATCCCATATGAGGAATAAGGGAGTGGGGTTGAAGGGAACAAACTAAAAAGAAACAAAAAGCAAAAAAAAAAAGCACTGGAAAATTACCCTTTTGAATATTCAGTTTGAAAAGTTCAACAAAAGTGCACACACATCACTCAGAATCCACTACTAAAGCAAAGTACTCTGACATACAAATAATGGTAAAAAGCATATGAACACACTCACTTACCTTAAATAGTCTTGAAAAAAATAAAACAAAATTATCACCTTAGTAAATGAGCAAAACGGCGTCGTATAATGAAGCTCAGACTGAATTTTCTTGCCACTGCTGCTTACATTACTAACAGGTGTCACCGGAGCTGCCACCGGTGCAACAGAAGACTGAAACCACCGGCAAATACTCTGCCGGACGGAACTCCGGAGCTTACCCTGATTAATTTTCCGGCAAATCATAGTAATGGGAATTAGCGGAGATTGTGTTTGTGGGGTTCAACTATTTTTTGGGTCAGCAAATCAAGAAAGTGAGACAATGTGGACAAGTACAACTATTCTGTGCTGCTGAATATAAACATTTGGTGTCTATCTACTCTTTACTGCGTTGACAAAAAAAACCAGTTACAGTACTAGAGTAAATTTTATTGCGGATTTTTTCAGAAACTTTTTCGACATGATTTTGCTTCAAAAACGAGAAATGATGTTGGATTATTATTATTTCTATTATTATACTCAGAAAAGAACAAACAAAGACGGAAAAAAAAAAAAAAAAACAGTGACCAACTTTTACAAGCAACTCCTACGATACTAATCTAGTAATCTTGGGGATCTACAACAGTTCCTGTCATGTGATATTATTTTTTTATTATTTTCTTTTAAAAAGAATATTATATTTAATATTCAAAATTATTTAACTTTAATGTTTTACTTCAATCTTAATGAGTAATTTTTATAATCAAATAAATTTTATGAAATGTTTAAAGTTAAAGTTTTAGAAGCTTTTTCTGACTGAGGCAAAGTACAACACATAAATTGAAATTGAAGGAATATTATTTTTCTTTTCATGAAAATTAGCTATTCCTTTGTCCGGTTAAAATAAATAATATTTGACATTTTTAAGAGAGAAAAAAATTTCTATGATCTACTTTGAATAGTAATTGATAATTTGAAAAAATGATTTGTTGATAAAATTTGAACTCAAGTTTGAGATATAATGATGGTGTATCATATATCTTGTATTTGATATGATAATCAACTATAATCTTTTTCTAATAATTGTCTTTTCATGCGTTCCATTTTCTTCTCATCTCACCAAACTTAGGTTTAATAATAGTTGGAGTTTTTTAAATGATAATGATCTCTCCTTTTTTTTTTCAACGAAAAGATCAGAACAAATGATATTTTCCCTTTGAATAATAAGATGATCTAAGTCCACGTGCACTATCCAATTTAGATGTGTAACACATCATCACCAAAGTCATCTACTTCATTCAGATAGAATTCTGCGTAATTTGATCATTAATCACTTAAGCTAGCGTTAGATATAAATTTAATTGAAACTTTAAAATAAAAATATATAAGATAAAATAAATAGTTTGTAAAAGTTAAATTTTATTTAAACATGCATTTTATTTGAAAAGAAATTGAAATTTTGTGAGCTAAATTGTTCAGATACTCGACAAATACAATTTTTTAAGTACTATTTATCTCTCCTATAATTTGATAATATTGAGAGACATATTGAATATTACTTAATCATGTAAAAATTTGAATTATTTAACACAAAAACATATATCGTAAACATCTGTTTGTCACAATTTATTTTAAAATTTTAATTTATTAGAATTTAATATGTCCAACGTGTTGTACTTAGGGCTGGGCATATTGGTAAATACCAAATTACCGTGCCGAAACCAAAAATTTTGGTATTTGGTATACGGTATTTGGTATTTGGTTTAAGTTTTCTAAAAAATTGGTATTAGGTATGGTATTTGGTATTTTAAGATAAAATACCGAAAATCCGATACCGTACCGAAATATATATATTACACAAAACACATATTATCAATTATAACATAAATATAAAAAATCTAAAATTTTACTTTCCTTTATTCTCAAAGTTCATCAATTAACTCTAAACAAGTAACAAGATATTTCTAATGATCAAATATTATTTTATGTACAATTTTCTCTATTTGTGTCGACATTTGCTAATTTTGGACAAAATTTTTGTCAACAAACATTATCAATTTTGTATTTTTGTGTCTTTAATTAAGAATATTAGGGTGTATGGCTCTATGCACTAATTAGTATTCAAACCGAATAAACCGAAGTTATCGAATCGAATAAACCGAAACCGAAAGGAGAAAAATCGAACCATACCGAATTTAATTAGGTACGGTATTGGTAGGATTTTAAGAAACCGAAAACCCGAAAATACTGAATCGAAATGTCCAAATACCGTACCGTGCCGACGAACACCCCTAGTTGTACTTGTACACCTAAGTTTTTCTTCAATGCTAAAGTACTACCGACGATACGATTTATCAGCCACCCTGTAACTCCTAGGCCGTCTATATTTATTTGTCAGATGAAATAAAGAATATTGGAATATCACTTCAAGTTGGAAGTAAAATAAGATGATAGTAATATTAGTTTATAGTAATTTGAATTTTTAGACGATAATAATTTTCTATAGAAGGATAGAATTCAACTTTTTGGAACAGTCTTTAAAAAAGGAGTCTATCGAGACATAAGAATTACCATTGGTAAAATTCATTTTGGTAATAGTCAATTATTTATCTATAGCTAGAGGCGGGATTATTATGAAAAATAGCCAGCGTTCGCAAATTCATTGAAAAATAGCCACTATTTTGCTGCAACACGAAAAATTCCAGCATAATATACTGAAGATATGAAAAGTGTTCTTATCCAGTGAATCTCACATGCCCTATCCCATTGTCTCCTTTTTTACTTATACAAGACTATTTCTTTAGGTTACACACAAAAATTGTAAGCCGATAATATGAGGCATTACCTCTTTCATTTCGTGAGTCCTTACTGTCACGACCCAAAATCCACTAAGGGTCGTGATGGCGCCGGACACCATTGTCAGGCAAGCCAACAACAAATAACTAGTAACTTTTCGTTTTAAATATTTCTGAAATCACTTCTTTTATACGTTTAAACAATACATAATAAATTCCACTGAATAAATAATGAAACATTTAACAATTTTAACTTTCTGAATAAATCCACAGACATCCCAGAACCTGGTGTCACAAGTGCATGAGCATTTACTAGGGAATGAAATAAAATACAGTAACTGTCCGGTATACAAAGTGGACAAAAATGAAAATACAATACAATACTCTGAAGGAGACTCTGCTGGTTGCGGGTCGTCTCGATAAGTGCAGCTCACCTAATTCTCCGTATCAACCATGCCGCTATGCCACTAAGCCACTAGTCACACATAAACCTGTGCAACAAAAATGCACAGCAAGTGTAGTATGAGTACGAAAATAACGAGTACTCAGTAAGTATCCCGTCTAATCTTGAAGAAGTAGAGACAAGAGGTCGACTTCGACACTTACTAGTGGTCTAATAATGTTATATCAATAATATATTAAATCGTGAATTTTTATAAACATGCTTGTAATTCAATAGAATGAAGCAAGTAAACAATTCTTTCTTTTATAGGAAATTTCCAAATTCCTTTTCGTCATTTATACATTTATTCTCAAGCCGGGAAGGAACAACATTACTTCAATAAATTTCAAGGCAAGCAATACAAGCATGCGCAAATCATGTCGAGGACGTACGGTCCGACCCAACAATATTTAAACTGTGCACCGCCAGAGGGTCGAATGGCGCGAACCATAGATGCATCTATTTAATCTACCGAGGCGTCTGGCCCGTTCCACAATAGATAAACACATTCAAACAATCAAATCAATAATTCATCAAGGAGCAAATATTCAGGAAAAGGCAAGTTTCTCTTTTAAAAGTCAAGAAATGATATCTAGCTATTTTTTTTAGAAATTCATTTACATGTTCGATATTTTTTAAGCATTTTAAGTTTGTCAACAAGGTTGCAAGTATTACAAGAAAGCATGCTTTTGGGCCCTAAACTACCCGGACTAAAGCATAATAGTAGCTACGCACGGACTCTCGTCACCTCGTGCGTACGTAGCCCCCCCAAATAGGAGCACACAACTAATTAACTCACCTATGGGGACAATTCCCTCTTACAAGGTTAGAAAGGAGACTCACCTCGCTCCGAAGATCTATAACCAGCATTCCACGCCCTTCCGAAGACTCGAATCGATGCTAAATGCTCCAAAGCTAGCCAATAATTATGTAAATCCATTAATATATGCTCAATTACTCATTACAATCCAATTTATAATAATTCCTAACCCCGATCGGAAAGTTGACAAAAACGCCCTCAGGTCCACGTGCCCGGATTCCAAAATTTTTCGAAGAACAAGTTTATCCATAACCCCACGGACTCAAATATATAATTCACTCTCAATTTCATACCCAAAATCATGGGCAAATTCCAAGAATATAAATTTCTAGGTCTTCCCACCAAAACCCCAAATTTCTGCCAATTTCATGCTCAAATCCGTACATAATCAATGTATTTAACTCAAGATAGGTAGGGAGAACTTACCTTATCATTGATGATGAAAACCCCCTCTTGAAACCCTCCAAGAATCGCCCAAGCCAAGAGAAAAATGAGAAAAAATGGCCAAATCCTGATTTTTAAAACACTCACTGCCTCCAATCCTTTCGCACCTGTGGTATATTGACCGCTTCTGCGGTCCCGCAGGTGCGGACCATTTGCCGCTTCTGCGGTCTTCCCCCAAGCCTTCAACCTCCGCATCTGCGCTTCTCCTTCCGCAGGTGCGGTCCCGCATCTGCGGCAAAATGACCACATCTGCGGTCCCATCCCAGCTGTCCATTTCCGCTTCTGCGGCACGAAGGCCGCTTCTACGGCTCCGCACCTGCGGCCCAAGTCTCGCAGGTGCGGTTATACCAGCAACTTCAGCCTTTTCCAAAATTCCATTTTTGATCCGTTAACCACCCGTAATCCACCCGAGGCCCCCGGGACCCCAACCAATCATACCAACGGGTCCCAAAACACATTACGGACTTGCTCGAGGCCTCAAATCATATCAAACAACGCTAAAACCATGAATCGACCCCCAATCCAAGCTTTATGAACTTTAGAATTTCAAACTTCTACTTTCGATGTATAAACCATCAAATCACGTCCGATTGACTTTAAATTTTGCACACAAGTCATATTCGACATTACGGACCTACTCCAACTTTCGGAATCGGATTCTGACCCCGATATCAGAAAGTCCACCTCCGGTCAAACTTCTCAAAAACCTTCAAATTTCTATCCTTAGCCAAATGGCTCCAAAATGCTCCACGGACATCCGAATTCACTTCCGATCGCGCTCCCAACTCCAGAATCACCATACGGAGCTACTCCCAGACTCAGAATCCCAAACGGACATCGATAACACTAAAATACACTTCAACCCAAACTTATGAAATTTCTTCCAAAATGCTAACTTCCACAATAGGAGCCAAAACTCTCCCGGGTCACCCAAAACCCTATCCGGGCATACGCCCAAGTCCGAAATCATCATACGAACCTACTGGAACATGTATTGATTGGTTTGTTGGGGCCCTGTCCCAGCCTTATGACGTTTATGTACTCTTAGAGGCTTGTAGACATATGTCATGTATATGTAAGATTGTATGGCCTTGTCGGCCTATGTTCAGTGCACGAGTGATTATTTTGGCCTTATAGGCCCGTACGTCATATGTATAAGTCAGTATATCAAGTTAGGTCGTTTTATGTCGAGTGTTCTCTCATGTTTTATTCTTGTTACCTCAAACGGCCTTTTTGTCCCATTTACCCATGTTGATGTAATGAGAAAGATACGTTACGTTGGTACTTGCTTGAGTAAGGGCACCGGGTGCCCATCGGTTTGGGTCGTGACACCTTCATAATCCCCGATGATTCTGATGCAACGAAGTCAACAGTCGAGGAGCTGGAACAACTTATACTGATCGAACACCTTCCCGATCGAAAGGTATACCTAGGCACGGGGTTAACTCTCGAGCTCAAGAAAAAACTCGTTCATTTCCTTTTAAATAACATAAATTGTTTTTCTTGGTCCCATCTAGATATGACAGGGATCCCACCGGAGATCAACACATCGATTGAGCCTGGACCCAAAGTTCAGACCGGTAAAACAAAAGAGAAGGCCCCAGTCCGAGGTAAAACATGCATTCATCAAGGATGAGGTAACTAAACTTCTCAAAATAGAATCCATCGGGGAAGTAAAATATCCTGAATGGTTAGCAAACGTAATTGTGGTCCCCCAAAAGGGGAACAAACTTAGAATGTGCGTAGATTATAAAGATTTAAACAAAGCATGTCCCAAAGACTCTTTTCCTCTGCCGAATATCGATCGCATGATCGACGACACGGTCGGCCACGAGATCCTTAGTTTTCTCGATGCCTATTCCGGGTACAATCAAATTCAAATGAACCCGGAGGACCAGGAAAAGACTTCCTTCATTACTAAGTACGGCACGTACTGTTATAATGTAATGCTGTTTGGGCTAAAAAATATTGGTGCTACTTACCTACGCCTAGTGAATCGAATGTTAGAAGAACAAATAGGTAAATCAATGGAGATATATATTGACGATATGCTAGTTAAGTCCCTGCGCGCAGAGGACCATTTGTCACATTTTCAGGAAACTTTCAACATATTGAGAAAATACAACGTGAAGCTCAATCCTGAGAAACGTGCATTCGAGGTCGGTTCGGGCAAGTTCCTCGCCTTTATGATGTCAAATCAGGTAATCGAGATCAACCCCGATAAAATAAAGGCGATCGAAGACATTACAGCCGTGGACATCGTTAAGGTCGTACAAAGATTAACAGGGCGGCGATGGATATAAATTATTCATGTAATTCACATGTAAAAAATAAGTTCTTAAAATAAAATATTAATAATAATATCCTATCCTCGCATATTTTCTAACATTTCTTGTAGGAAAAAGAAATTATGAAAAAGAAGGAAAGAAGCTAAAAGACAAGAGAATGAAGCAAAGCCACAGTTGCACACATCATGTTCATATTCGCAAATGTGAAATATACATATGGGCTTATGGAAAGAGACAATTAGAGATGAAAAAGAGCTATAGATGCATATGTGGAATCTATATACACAAAGGTCA
Organism: Nicotiana attenuata; assembly: GCF_001879085.1. Taxonomy (NCBI): domain Eukaryota; kingdom Viridiplantae; phylum Streptophyta; class Magnoliopsida; order Solanales; family Solanaceae; genus Nicotiana; species Nicotiana attenuata. Next base: position 41,179,505 of record NC_031990.1, read on the forward strand.
CATTTGCATATATGGAACCTACATTTGCAAATCTAACCCATGAAGTCAAGAATGAAAGCAAAAGAGTCATATATACATGCGTGGAATCTATATTTGCAAAGGTCACATTCGCATACATGGAACCTACATTTGCAAGACTAACTCATGAAGTCAAGAGTGAAGCACAAGTGCCATATTAGCATATATTGAATCTACCTACACAAAGGTCACTTCACATGGAAGCTACATTTGCAAGACTAACTCATGAAGTCAAGAGTGAAGCACAAGTGCCATATTTGCATATATAGAATCTACGTACACAAAGGTCACTTCGCAGACATAGATTTCACATTCGCAAAAGTGAAACATGACAAAAGCTACTCATCTTTTCCTATAAATAGCAAGCTCTCTTTGTATAAGGATATCCAATCTTTGTAAGACAAGAACTAGTCTTGGTCTTCTTTCTTTGTAGTAAAAATATTTTCTTAGTCTTTTAAATATTTCTAGTCTTCTAAATATCTTTTTTAGCTTTTCTTACTCCATAATGGAGTAATCTCTTTTGGTTGGGATAGTTGATGAAGCTTGATATATTTTATAATACTATCTCAACTTTATATTCTTGCTTAAAACTTTTTATTTACATATCATACTGTGCTGAAATAATAGTTTTTAATTACTCTATCATCACATCTATATATTTTATCTCTAAGTTATTCATATATTAATTTGTAATTCTCGCGGAGCAAAATTAATATATAATAACTGATGAATAAAATAGTAGTGTGAAAGTAATTTTTCAGTAAACTATTATTTCAAGTCAGTAATCTTGCTTGCCTCAGTTTTAATTCTCATGGAAGAATTGTTGTAGGCAAGATTATTGATCATCGGTAAAAATATTCTCACGAAGTTTTTACTTTCTTTTAGCACAATTCAACCAAGAAAAATATTTCGATTTAAATGTCACTAGTCTTAAATTGATTGATTAACATAATTCTCACGGAGTGTTATTAATTGGTTATTTCTTAGTGAAGAAAATATAATTGTATTAGA
>NC_031990.1:41181819-41200068 GCF_001879085.1 Nicotiana attenuata
GCTCATGATCGGTAGAGAATACTTAGGCGAAATTATAGAAGACATAGCGGGAAGGATTCCGACAATTGGGGAAATCATAACTCTAGACCTCCTTAATCTTTTCTCCAACTTGTAGTATCTTTAGTGTTAATTTATTATTTTAATTTGTTAGTTAGTTAGTTAAACACAATAATCTTAATATCTATAAGTTAGGAATTGTTCAAGCTTGTGTTCTTGGTGATAGTGAACAACTGTAGCTAAGCCTTAGTTCTCCGTGGGATTCGACTCCGGACTTTTAGACCGGATTATATTTGCAGCAACCGCTTATCCTTTTTAGGACTAGAGTTGGGCGTGATCAAATTTTGGCGCCGTTGCCGGGGAACTAACAGTGTAGTTGTAGCTTTATGTATTGCTAGGGTTCAAGTTTGAACTTTTATTTTGTTTTGTTTTTTCTTGGTATTTTTTTTATAACTGTTGATTTGAGAAACATGACATCTTGAAATTATGGGAATTTAGGTATAGATAATTCTACTATTGATCTCCATACATATTGTAAAGGAAACCACCCGTGGCAAAATTTTCAAAACGTTCCTGAGAGCGAGTTATGTGCACTAACTCAATCTTATTTGTGGAATCTGTGTGATGTGTGTGGTGGTAAAAATGGTCACCTTCATGGTTGTGCTTATATTTCTTATTTTCCCCCAACCCCTTACTATGATGGTTCTACCTTTTCTTGTGAAATTAATAGGAACAAAGAGCCTGGGAATGCGGACCTGAAGGAGATCAAGGATATGCTAAAGTGTCTTCTGGAATAAAACAATGAGAAACAATTGCACATAGAAAGGCAAGAGGCAACTATTCGCAAGTTGGAGGCTCAATTGAGTCAAGTGGTTGGAGCTTTTAATGCTCAACAAGCCAATATTGAGGATAGCAGCCAAGAAGAGCATGAATTTGAGGTGTTAATTGGGGAGGTCAGAGTAGAACATCAACAACCTAGCCAACTACAATTTGAGGATGTCAATGTTGAAGAAGTGAGACTAGAGCCAACCAAGGACTTTGAGGATATAAATTTTGTTGACTCTAGTATCATTGATGTTGAGGATGTTGAAAGTCCTGAAGTTCATGTGTTTGAGCGTATTGGTCCACACTCCAAGCATTTTTTTCACATTATGTTTGGATGATGATATGGAAATAGAGTCATCTGAACCAATCGAAGAGTCAAGGAATGAGGAACAAGGTGCATATATTCTGGAATTCTTCTTGCCAGAAAGTCAGGATTACATACCTCATACAAAGGCCAAGGAGTGCAGAATACTACATTATTTCCTTGGGCCAGTTAGATTCGTTCCACCGCCCCATGACCATAATCATAAGCTTGAATCAAAACTTGGGGTTCAATTCATAAGCTCGAGGTGGAGGCAAAAAATGATTCGCGTCGTGTCGCGACGTTAAATCAAGCGCTTGTTGGGAGGCAACCCAGCTTTATTGCTTTCTTTTATTTTTTTTTTAATTGTATTATTTTTGTAGTGTCAATTTTTTTTATTTTTTTAGGAGCATGGAAAGCAAAGGTATTGGAAGGATGCAACAGCAAATCAAATGGTTGGAACTAAGTGTGAGGTACCAGCACGAAGGACCAAGCCTGGGAGAAGTCTGAGTACCCTATGAACTGCTAGTGCTTCGGCCTTTGGCCTACCAGGGAGTTTCTCTTACCCTCTTATGGTTATGCTGTGCATTGGGGACAATGCACAATTTTAAGTGTGGGGTGATGAGATTGTCTGAGTGACTTTTCATGCTACTTTAGCTGTATTAGTTTAATTAAATAGTTTTTTTTATTTTTAAAAAAATGGACTTTTCCCGACGATGGATCTATTAGACAATTTTCTTGAGGGATTTAAGTCTAAAAAAAAGATTTTTTTTGTTAGGTAGTGTAGCAATTCCCCCTTGGTTTTTCTTTAAACCACGGTTCTTTTCCAAGGGTTTTATTTGAACCGGGTGTAGTTATATTTTTTTTTTAGGAATATGAGCCATTGTGTTGTGTTTTGAATTGAAGCAATATCATTTGACTTTGTTATGCCTTGAGAATAGTGAGTACTTTGGTTGTGACGCTTAGGCTCAGTTTTTGACTCTTGTATAAGTACCTTAAATTGTATGATTTTAACTTTGCTTAACTGCTTTGACTAGAGTGTCTTGATGAATCCAATCCTGAGTGAGTTCTGTGCCATGTGTGTGTGAGGTTTGGGTGTTATTCTGTGCATTGCATTTGATGCCTAGAACTTGCCCTGTGTGTTTGCAAAGTGAAATAGTAGTTTTGTTCAATCTAGGAAGTGATATAGGCATTTCTTTGTTGAGCCAGATAAGTATATTTTACCCGCCTAATTGTTATGTATCGTAGTTAACCCATTTGAGCCTCTAATCCTATTTCTTTGGCAACCACATTAGAAGTCTTACCCAATTGTTTGAATGGACTATCTATTTGAACCTTTTAACCTCTCATAAGCACTTGAATTGTGATGATTTATGTAAAATTTAAAGTATGGGGTGGTTGGTTTGGCTTTTGAGTGGAACTAATGAAATAAGGAGAAAGGTGCACTGTTTTGAAAAAGTAAGAGCTACTTGAATTGGAAAAAAATAGTTGGATTGTTGTGAAGAAAAATTCCTTGATAAGTGGTGGCTCTTGATGTAAGTGTGCTTAAAGAAGAATGGGGTAATATACATTGATGTGAAGGTGGAGTTTTGGTTTGATATAAGTATTGGGTTTGAATGTTAAAGTATATGTATTAAAGTGCTTAGGGAGGTGTAGTCACTCTTATATCTAAATGTATCCTACCCGTCCCGCAGCCTACATTACAACCAATTAAAGTCCTACTTGATCCTAGACTGAATGAGCTCGATTAGTAGAGTAGTATACTACGGGCAAGCCTATGGTGCATCTTTTGTGGCATATGAATGTTATTTCTGAGAATGAGTGAATTCTTTCTATCTTGTGTTCCTAAATCTTCTTAAATTTTATTTTGTGGGACTACTCTCATTGGTTGTGTGAGGGCACTTGATTCATGAAGGAAAGGTAATGTCATTGACCTCTATGTTAGAGTAAGTGGGCGAGTGATAATGCGTGGTACTTGTGAGTCAAATCTTGAGGTTAAGATGTTACGCTTTTGTTCTTAATCTATTTTAAATATTCTTGGCATAATGAATTAGGAGAGTTGTTTAAAAAGGTCGTGTCTATATAAAGTGAAGTTGATTGCTCGAGGACGAGCAATGGTTTAAGTGTGGGGTGTTGATGTTAGGCTAGAAACCCGTGTTTTAGCCGTAGTATTACATTCCAATGACTGCATTTTTACGTGTGTTTGAGTTCAAATGATAGTGAATTGCACTTAGTACGTGTTTTATGCCTTGCAGGAAGTGATCCTGAGCTCAAAAGTTAATTTGGAGCTAAATTGATCAATTTGGAGCTTTGAAGTCTGAGTAAAAGCCCAATACATTAAGTCGGGATCGTGTTCGGGGGTCGTGTACCAAGTCTGGATGTTAAAAGGGGACGAAATAAGTTCACTCTGAGAAAATTGCACTGCTGCGCCGCATGGGGCGCCGCATGGGGCGGCGCAGCAGTGTAAAATGGTGCCTGACTTGAAAATATGAAGCTGCAGCTAAAATGCACTACCGCGCCGCATGGTGCGGCGCGGCTGTTCAATTTTTACAGAGCTAAGTCCTAGTTCACGCAGGAATGGTTTTTTTTCATCTGGGCCCGACCCTACTTGGTATAAATACATGTAAAAATGCTATTTTGAGGGGTTGGACACACTTTTGACATAATTTAGACCTAAGGAGGCTAAGGAGCCGGGGATTCGACCTAAGGAGTCAAGAACACACTGGGAGCAAGGCGGAGAATTCTTCAACGAGTTTTTCCTTCCTCTTCCTATTTTTCATTGTTGGTTATGATTTTTAGTATTGTAGTTTTACATAATATTATGAATAACTAATTTGTTATCTAGGGTTTTGATAGAACCTTTTGTAGGATAAATTCTTGTTATTTTTATATAATTGAGCCGTAGTATTTTTTCTATTTGTTCAACTACGTTTATATTGTGGTTGGTTGAAGATCTCTCAATTAGCTGTGCCTATTTAGTATGTATTACTCGGGAGGAGAGTGCATATTTAGGTAGTTATTGAACAACATCACTCCCAAAGTATAAGAGGGATCTATAACTGCGGGTTTAAAGGCGGGATTAGGGATAACGAAGCCTTGGGTGCAATCTAAAGTGAGCTGTAATAAACAAAGCCAGCTAGCGTAACTCGGGAGAGTATGTCTAGTAAATTGTCGTAATTACTCGGGAGAGAATTACAACACGCAGAGCGCTCATGATCGGTAGAGAATACTTAGGCGAAATTATAGAAGACATAGCGGGAAGGATTCCGACAATTGGGGAAATCATAACTCTAGACCTCCTTAATCTTTTCTCCAACTTGTAGTATCTTTAGTGTTAATTTATTATTTTAATTTGTTAGTTAGTTAGTTAAACACAATAATCTTAATATCTATAAGTTAGGAATTGTTCAAGCTTGTGTTCTTGGTGATAGTGAACAACTGTAGCTAAGCCTTAGTTCTCCGTGGGATTCGACTCCGGACTTTTAGACCGGATTATATTTGCAGCAACCGCTTATCCTTTTTAGGACTAGAGTTGGGCGTGATCAAATTTTGGCGCCGTTGCCGGGGAACTAACAGTGTAGTTGTAGCTTTATGTATTGCTAGGGTTCAAGTTTGAACTTTTATTTTGTTTTGTTTTTTCTTGGTATTTTTTTTATAACTGTTGATTTGAGAAACATGGCATCTTGAAATTATGGGAATTTAGGTGTAGATAATTCTACTATTGATCTCCATACATATTGTAAAGGAAACCACCCGTGGCAAAATTTTCAAAACGTTCCTGAGAGCGAGTTATGTGCACTAACTCAATCTTATTTGTGGAATCTGTGTGATGTGTGTGGTGGTAAAAATGGTCACCTTCATGGTTGTGCTTATATTTCTTATTTTCCCCCAACTGTAGCTAAGCCTTAGTTCTCTGTGGGATTCGACTCCGGACTTTTAGACCGGATTATATTTGCAGTGAGCGCTTATCCTTTTTAGGACTAGAGTTGGGCGTGATCAACGTTCGACCGAAGACAGCTGGGCTTGAGCAGTATCTTTCTCCGAGGCAAGGCGGTCCATGTTTTGCTTCCACCCCAAAGTCTCTGCCTCCTTCATCTTGGCCACCTCGCGAAGTTGCTCAATCTTTTCAGCCTTCTGCTGAACCCGCAGGATCGAAGTGTTAGTTGTCGTTCTGGAATTAATATATTGAGCTTCTAAAAATTTACATTACCTGCTCAATCAGGTCGGTTTGCCCTTTGTGAGATGTTGCCAATTCAGTATGGAGGTCCTTGATCTCCTCTTCTTTTTGCCCACTGAGAAGTTTTAGGGCATGTCTCTCCTCTGTGAGCTTTTTGAGATCGGCCTCACACCGACTCAACTCTGACCGAGATTTAGAAAATGCTTCCTGATGAAGTGTCAAGGCCTACGAAGAAAGAAAGGAAGTCATGCAAGAAAAAATAAACGCAAGCGCAATATTAATAAAGGGAACTAAAACTTACCCGACTCGGAAGTCGTTGAGCCTCATCGAAGAGACTCGATGCATTGCCCGGGTCAGTAACATCTTCGACCCCTGTGAAGAAACCACGAAATAGGTCCTCCCCTTCGTGGGTCGTTCCCACATCAGGGGTCTCCATAGCCTGGGCCTCCTGAATTTGCCCCTTAGAAAATATGGGGAGGGGCAGCGAATCACCAATATCAATTGGCCCAAGCAAGACACTTGGGGCATTCTCTCCGTTCGAAGATCTCGGGACCGGTCCCTTCAGGCACGTCCGCCAATTGTTCATCACGGGGGGAGGCATCTTCAGCCTCTAACGACTCGGGGACTTTGCTCGGGCCATCTTCTGAGATCTCCTCGATCCGAGGCTGAACCTCCTCGATTATCACCGATTCAGCGGCCTTTGGGGCCTCGACACTCCTCTTTCGAGCCACTAGCTCGAAGTCAGCATCTTCGTCTTCCTCATCTTTCTCCCTTAGCCACTAGGCTATGTCAGCAGGCAGAATGATGGTGTCTTTGTTCGACCTGTGAGCCTTTCTCTTCTGGGCTTTGGAGTATCGGAGGGCGAGACCCTTTTTCTTTTCTTTTGCTTCGATGGCTTTGGGACCGAGGGCGGAACCTCCTCTTCCCCGGATGGGGGTCTCATAACAGCATCTTTCTCAAGGCCTGTTTGAAAGGAAATCAAGTAAGTATAGGAGGGAAACATTTTAAGGCCATCAGATACGTAAAGAAAAGGCTTACCGTGATTTTTGGCCTCCCATCGGCCCCTTGCTAAATCATGCCATGAGCGCTTAGCATACAAGGAGGTCGAAGCTAGGGTTCGAACCCAGCTCTCGAGGTCCGGAGTTGCACCAGGCATCTAAGTGACCGTTACATCACAGAAAAGGATGTCAGTAAAAAGAAGTAAAGGGAACAAAACAATAAATAAAAAGCTAAAGGAAGGATCGAACTTACGTTCCATATTCCACTTCTCAGAAATGGCATCTTCTCGGCCGGAATTAGGTCGGAAGTTTTCACTCGAACGAACCGACCCATCCACCTTCAATCTTTGTCCTCATCTATGCTCGAGAACAACACCTTGACGGCCCGACGCTGAAGCTTTATCAACCCACCTTGAAAAAGATGGGACCTGTACAACCTAATGAGGTGGTCGAGGGTGAAAGGCGTTCCTTCTTTATTGCTCGCAAAAAAAATCGAAACAAGTTGACTATCCGCCAAAAGGAAGGGTAGATCTGGCCTAGGGTTATTTGGTATTAGCGGTAGAAGTCGATAATGACGGGATCGACATGGCCCAACGTGAAAGGATAAGTGTAAACACTTAAAAACCCTTCCACGCAGGTAATGTTATCTTCCTCGGGAGATGGAATCACCACCTCTTTCTTTTCCCAATGGCAGTCTTCCTTGACCTGCTCGAGGTTGCTCTCAGTTATCGAGCAAATGTACCTAGACATTGGCTCATACCGACTAGGGACAGAAGAAGTTTTCTCGACTTTGAAGTCGGAAGAAAGATCACACCCCATCTCAGGAACACATTCCTCAGGGCACGGCTCCACCGGTGTTTTGTCGCCGGCCGATCGCGATGAAGAGGCTTTTTCCTTTTGAGGAACAGTTTTTGATGCCTTCGCTATTTTTGTGTAAAGAAAGAAGAAGAGGATATGGGTTGGTGTTTTGAGGAAGGGTTGGTAATGGAGCAGGACGGGAAGGCTTAGAAGATGTGAAAAGCTTTGAAGATTTGCAGATAGACTTGAATAACTCAAAGGGATTTTGAAGATTAGTACAAGAAAAATCCAAAGTAAAGTTTGAGGAAGTGAGAAGAAGACCTATTTAGGATTCACGGCGACGGTTCAAAGGCATTGTGGCCGACCGCCAACTACACTCATTAATGATTTTGGGAACTGTACCGACTGGACATTTCGATCGCTTACGTCACGAGGATGACATCATGATGCATCGAGGTACAAAATCGAAGGCTCAATTCTTTTGTTCTGATTACATTCCAAGAAACGAGGGGACTATCTGTATACGGTTAAAATCGGGCCTACCCGATTATGCTATTTGATCAAGACAAGGGAACTGCATCGAGGGGTAGCCTCGTAATGAATCAGACCAGAGCACGAAGACGAGGCATCGAGTCCAAGGATCAAGGTGCCTGTCGAGATCGAGGCCAGCAACGACCAAGACCAAATATGACAGACTTCGAGCAAAGCGCAATAACGAAAAGGCGAGATATCCGTGACTGGCCGGAGATCATGGCGTAAATCTTAGAACAGATCAAATCAAGGGCGGTTATCTAGTTAATCATGGGATTTACTTCCATAGTTATAATTGTACCTTAAATAGGATTCCTCTACTATATAAAGGGGGTTCTAATCATCTGTAGACACCTTACATTCACGCAGATCAAAGCAATACAATATTCTATCTTTAATTTACATTCTCTCGTTTATCATCTTGTTGCATTTTAACTGTTCTTGCATAACTATCTCGAGGGTATTCAAGCTCGAGGGCTCTGTCCAAATGCTGGTTTACTTTATATTATAGTCAATTTCCATCACTTATCTTTACGTTTATCAATTGATATTAGGTGAAATCACGTAACCATAAAATCACATTATAAGTTTAATTGTTATTCAATTTTTAGGGTAAACAGAGATTACATTAAAAATAAATATCTTATACTCTCTATTCTTAAAAAAGAAAAAATCGTAACAATCTATTTTCATTTAATTATATGGTAAGGGAAAAAGATCGAGCTCATAAGCACTTTACCCCTTCTCAATCGTAAAACATAAGCAAAATTTGTCCACTTAATTACTCTAGATCGACTTTTCCTTAGTTTGAAAATGAGTCGTCTTATCATCTAAAGGTTCAAGTAGAGTTTATAGAGAAGATCGATAAATTGCATCAAACCAGCAAATTGAGTTAAATCGGGAAAAAATCTCATTAGTAATTTGGTTTGATTGATTTGGTATTGAAGGAAAAAAAAATTAACCATGACTAATTGGATTTGGAATTAAATAAAAAAGGTTAAATAGGTAAAAATAGCACGGTCTAGCCAGTTTTCGAACTGGTCATTCAAAAATAGTCAGTGTTTACCAAGTCAATAAAAAATAGCCACTATTTTGCTGCAATAGAGACCGGTCCAGCATAATATACTGGAGTTCGGTGCACCTGTGTATGAACTTCCAGCATATTATGCTGGAACTCTAACACACGGTAAGTTCCATCACAATATACTGGAGATTCGAGCACTTGTGTATGAACTTCCAGCATATTATACTGGACCGATATATTTTGCTGGAACTCCAGTATATTATGCTGGAGTTCTAGTGTACTTATGTTGGAACTCCATCATATTATGCTGAAGTTCCAGCATACTTATCCTGGAACTCCAGTATAATATGCTGGAGTTCAAGTATACTTATGCTAGAACTCCAGCATAATATCCTGGCGTATTTTCCGGGTTTTGAATAGTGTTTTCGATCAGATTTATCTTTACATGAAAAGTGGCTAGATTTCGATTACTTTTGAAACTGGGCTATTTTTGATCGACCACTTATAAATCTGGCAATGTTTGAATTTTTTCCGTTAAATAGAGATCACACCAAACCGACATTATATGTATATAATTTTAAGAAAATATATATATAAAAATATTTATTATAAAATTTGTCGCGACCCAACTCCCGAACCCGGTCGTGATGGCGCCTCTCGTGAAGACAAGGCCAGCCAGAACAACGCAATACCTCTTTTAAAGCAATTAATTACATTAACAATTCTAACACATGTTTAAGATAACCATAAACGTGGAAACAACGATAACAACAAGGGGAGGCCCTCCCGACACAGCCCAAACCGGGGTGTCACAAGTCATGAGCTACTATAGAGTTTACTTTAAGTCTACGAAGTGTAATATCTGATACAATAGTCTGAAGGAAGCATAAATGATGTAAGATAGGGGAGACAAGGGGCTGCGGACGTCAACAGCTACCTCGTAACTCCAACTCGCTGCCTGGTCTGGAAGGAATCAGTGCTCAGGAGCGGACTCTGCTATGCCTGAATCTGCACACATGGTGCAGGGAGTAATGTGAGTACTCCGACCCAGTGAGTAATAATAATAAATAATAACCGAAGGCATGAAAATACATAAGTGCACAAGGCAATTCTATATCAGGCAGTAAATCACTTAAAGCAGTAAAACAGTAAAGAGTCAAATGAAATCTCCTTTTAAAAACAGGTAAATCGGGTAAAGCAACAAGTAAATAGTGAGTAGAAATCTGCCCCTCCGGCCCAGCATCAAACGCTCAAAACAGTATCAGCCCCTCGGGATCAGTATCAGTCACTCAGTATAATATCAGCCCCTCGGGCTCACTCTCGGATCATATAGGTACCCGCACTCACTGTGGGTGTGCAGACTCCGGAGAGGCCCCTTACGGCCCAAGCGCTATATCAACATAAGGCCTGAAAGCCTTCTCACATCTCTCATAAGGCCTGAAAGCCTCCTCACCTCACTCACAAGGCCTGAAAGCCTCCTCACATCACTCACAAGGCCTGAAAGCCCCCTCACATCACTCACAAGGCATGAAAGCCTCCTCAGTCCAGAAAATATCATAAGACCCTCGGGCATCAATAAAATAGTAGTGCTCAGCCCAAACAACAGTGGAAATATCATTTAAGTCTCAAAGTTCAATTAAAGCAGCTGAGTTTGTAAAACAGTATAATCAACAGGACTGAGTTCAAGTAGTATATCAAAATAATGAGGAAACAGTGATAAAAATCCACGAAGGATTCAAGTAGTCGGCATGAAGCCCAAAATATGGCAATAGGCCCCAAATCATGTTGATAACAAATACATTTCAGTTGTGCAAATCCGGGGTTTCAAACCCTCAGGATATCATTTACTATCATTACTCACCTCAAGCCGGCCAAAATCCTAGCTCGCTATGCCCTTGCCTCGCAAATCGACCTCCTCGCGCGTCGAATCTGATCAAAACCACAACGAATACGTTACAATAGGCTAAGGGAGCATAACCCAAACGAAAAGACTCGAAAAATATCGAAAATCACGAAATTTGCAAAACCCGAGCCCCGGGCCCACTTCTCTAATTCCAGAAAATTTTACATCAACGGATTCCTTATCTCGCCGCGAGTTTATACATATCAAGAACTCCCAAATCCGAGCTCAAATGACCCATCAAAACCCAATTTGAAATACCAAAACTCAAGCCCTAATTCTTCCCCCTTTTGATAAATTTTCATGAATTTCTATGTTAATTCTACCATTAAATCATGTATTTAGGTCATAGAACTCACCTCCAATCACACCTAGTCGAAATCACCTTCAATTTCCGTCCAAAAGCTCTTAAGGTTGATCAAAAATGGTGGAAATAAACCTTAGCTCGCGGAACAAAATGAGCTTTTAAAACCCTTCTCTGATCAGTCATTTTCGCATCTGCGATAAATGAACCGCACCTGCGGTTACCGCTTCTGCGGTTTTCCCTCCGTTTCTGCGGATCTTCACTATGCCCAAGACCGCTTCTGCGGTCAATCTCCTCTTCTGCGGACACCGCTTCTGCGATCAAGCCTCCGCTTCTGCGGAACCTCCCTTGCATGCACGGATCGCTTCTGCGGTCATTAACCGCATCTGCGGAGACCGCACCTGCGGAAATCATCCGCTTCTGTGGAATTTCTCCAAATTGCCAACACCCGCACCTACGATCCCTTATTCGCATCTGCGTGACCGCATCTGCGGTCCTGTTTCCGCAGATGCGGAAATACCAGAACCAGCAAAACTCAGCAATAACACAAGTCCAAAATTCATCCCGATGGCCATCCGAAATCACCCCGAGGCCCCCGGGACCTCAACCAAAAGTGCCAATCCATCCTAAAACATCATTCGAACTTGCTCCAATCATCAAAACACCACAANTCAAAAACTTTCGAAACACGTATTTGATCAAAAACCCGACCAAAGCACCTCCGAATGACCTGAAATTTTGCACACACATCCCAAATCACCTAACGAAGCTACAACAACTCTCGGAATTCTATTCCGACCCTCGGATCAAAATTTCACCTATCAACCGGATTTCGCCAAAATACTAACTTCGCCAATTCAAGCCTAATTCTACACCGGACCTCCAAAATCACTTTCGATCACGCTCCTAAGTCACAAATCATCCCCCGAAGCTAACCGAATCACCGGAAATCACATCCGAGCCCTCTAACTCATAAGTCAACATCCGGTTGACTTTTCCAAACCAAACCTTCCTTAAAGAGACTAAGTGTCCCAATTCCTTCTAAAACCAATCCAAATCAACTCGTTCACACAAGACTCTTATAATGAAGCATAAAGAAGCAGAAAAATGGGGGAAACGGGGAACTCACGTGACGACGGGTCGGGTCATCACATCCTCCCCAACTAAAATAAACGCTCGTCCTCGAGCGGGTCAAGAAACATACCTGAATCCTCAAACAGGTGAGGATATCTGCTCCGCATCTCCCGCTCGGTCTCCCAAGTAGCCTCCTCCACGGGCCGACCTCTCCATTGCACTTTCACTGAAGCAACATCCTTTGACCTCAACTTCCGAATCTGACGATCCAAAATGGCTGCTCGCTCTACATCATAAGTCAAATCATCATCCAACTGAACCGTGCTGAAGTCCAATACATGGGACAGGTCCCCAACATACTTCTGGAGCATAGATACATGAAATACCGGATGCACGCCCGACAAGCTGGGTGGAAAGGCAAGCTCATAATCCACCTCCCCAATCCTCCTAAGTACATCAAAAGGCCCAATAAACCGCGGACTCAACTTCCCTATCTTTCCAAACCGCATAACGCCCTTCATGGGCGAAACCTTCAGCAAGACCTTCTCACCAACCATATAAGACACATCTCGAACCTTCCGGTCCGCATAACTCTTCTGACGCGACTGAGCTGTACGAAGCCTTTGCTGAATTAGCTTCACCTTCTCCAAGGCATCCTGAACCAACTCTGTCCCCAATAGCCTAGCCTCGCCGGGCTCGAACCAACCAATAGAAGATCTACACCGCCTCCCATACAACGCCTCATACGGAGCCATCTAAATGCTCTATTGATAACTGTTGTTGTAGGCAAACTCTGCAAGCGGCAAAAACCCATCCCAAGAACCTCCAAAATCAATAACACAGGCACGCAACATGTCCTCCAATATCTGAATAGTACGCTCGGACTGTCCATCCGTCTGAGGATAAAATGCTATGCTCAACTCCACCTGTGTACCCAACTCTCGCTGAAAAGTCTTCCAGAACTGAGAAGTAAACTGAGTACCCCTATCTGAGATAATAGACACTAGAACACCATGCAATCGGACAATCTCCCGGATAAAGATCCCTGCCAGCCTCTCCGAAGAATAGGTAGTACATACCGGAATGAAGTGCGCGGACCTGGTCAGCCGATCCACAATCACCCAAATCGAATCGAACTTCTTCAAAGTTCGAGGAAGACCACTCACAAAATCCATAGTGACCCTCTCCTACTTCCACTCGGGAATAATCATCCGCTGAAGTACGCCACCCGGTCTTTGATGCTCATATTTCACCTGCTGACAGTTGAGACACCGAGCCACAAATCCTGCAATATCTTTCTTCATTCTTCTCCACCAATAGTGCTGCCTCAAATCCTGATACATCTTCGCGGCACCCGGATGAATGGAATACCGCGAGCTATGGGCCTCCTCCAATATCAACTCCCGAAGCCCATCCACATTGGGCACACAAATCCGGCCCTGCATCCTCAACACACCATCCTCAACAATGGTCACGTCTCTGGCATCATCATGCTGGACCCTGTCCTTAAGGACAAGCAAATGCGGATCATCATACTGGCGCTCTCTGATGCGATCATATAAGGAAGACCGAGAAACCACACAAGCCAACACCCGACTAGGCTCCAAAATATCTAGTCTCACCAATCGATTGGCCAAGGCCTGGACATCAACTGCAAAGGGCCTCTCCCCAACTGGAATGTACGCCAAACTCCCCATACTAACTGCCTTTCGGCTCAAAGCATCGGCCACTACATTGGCCTTCCCCGGGTGATACAGAATGGTAATGTCATAATCCTTAAGTAACTCTAGACACCTCCACTGCCTCAAATTAAGATCCTTTTGCTTGAACAAATTCTGAAGACTGCGATGACCAGTGAATACCTCACAAGATACGCCATACAAGTTGTGCCTCCAAATCTTCAAAGCATGAACTATAGCAGCTAACTCCAAATCATGTACAGGGTAGTTCTTCTCGTGGGGCTTCAACTGACGAGACGCATAAGCAATAACTCTACCCTCCTGCATCAATACACATCCAATCCCAACTCTCGAAGCATCACAATATATAGTATAAGAACCTGAAGCTGATGACAAAACCAATACTGGAGTTGTGGTCAAAGCTGTCTTGAGCCTCTGAAAGCTCTCCTAGCACTCGTCCGACCATACAAATGGAGCACCCTTCTGAGTTAACTTGGTCAAGGGCAATGCAATAGAGGAAAATCCCTGAACAAACCAGCGATAATAACCTGCCAAACCAAGGAAACTACGAATCTCTGTGGCTGAGGTCGGTCTAGGCCAACTCTGAACCGCCTCTATCTTCTTCGGGTCGACCTGAATACCCTCGCTGGACACCACGTGCCCCAAGAAAGCCACTGAACTGAGCCAGAACTCACACTTGGAGAACTTTGCATAAAGCTTCTCCTCCCTTAATCTCTGCAATACAACTCGCAAATGCTGTGCGTGCTCCTCCTGACTACGCGAGTACACCAGAATATCATCAATAAAAATGATAACGAACGAATCCAGATAAGGCCGAAATACACTGTTCATCAAATGCATGAACGCTGCTGGGCATTAGTCAGCCCAAAAGACATAACAAGAAACTCATAGTGGCCATATCTAGTCCTGAAAGCAGTCTTAATAATATCTGAATCCCTGATCTTCAACTGGTGATAGCCCGAATGGAGATCAATCTTGGAGAACACCCTCGCTCCCTGAAGCTGGTCAAACAAATCATCAATGCGAGGCAGAGGGTACTTGTTCTTCACTGTTACTTTGTTCAATTGCCTGTAGTCAATGCACATTCTCATGGTGCCATCCTTCTTCTTCACAAACACAACCGGTGCACCCCACGGTGAGACACTAGGCCGATTGAACCCCTTATCTAGGAGTTCCTGAAGCTGATCCTTCAATTCTTTCAACTCCGCTGGTGCCATACGATATGGCGGAATGGAAATAGGCTGAGTGCCCGGTACCAGGTCAATACCAAAATCGATATCCCTGTCCGGTGGCATGCCCGACAGGTCTGCAAGAAATACATCGGGAAACTCCCTCACAACTGGGACAGAATCAATGCTAGGAGTCTCGGCTCCAACATCTCTCACAAACGCCAAATATAAAAGGAAACCCTTCCCAACCATACGCTGGGCCTTTAAGAATGAAATCACCCTACGAGAAACATAATCAGTCACACCATGCCACTCGATCCTCGGTACACTCGGTATAGCCAAAGTGACTGTCTTAGCATGACAGTCTAGAATAGAATGACATGGAGATAACCAGTCCATGCCCAAAATAACATCAAAATCCACCATGCTCAATAGCAATAGATCAACTCGGGTCTCCAGACCCCCAATAGTCACCAAACATGACCGGTACACATGGTCTACAAACCGGGGTAGATACATGAACAGGTAAAGCAAGACACCCTCGGGACGTACCCAGATGATGAGGAAAATATGAGGACACATAAGAATAGGTGGAACTGGGATCAAATAGACTGAGGCATCTCTGTGGCAGACTGAAATAATACCTGTAATGACGGCAACTGAAGCAATGGCATTTGTCCTGCCCTGAAGAGCATAAAGACGAGCCTGACCACTGTCTGATCGACCTTCACCTCTGGGGCGACCCCTGGCTGCCTGACCCTCACCCCTAGCTAGCTGGGTGGGTGCTGAAGAAACTGGACCAGAAGACGAGGGCTGACCCCTCTGCTGAGATGAGCTAGCAGCACGACGAGGACACTGCCTCCACATATGTCCAAACTCTCCGCACTCATAAAAACTCCCAGGTGCTGGAGAATGGGACTGAAGGGAACCCCTCGCGTCGGAGTGACTAGACGCACTCGGCCTAGAAGAACCCTGAGCAGACGGGGCATGAGATGAACTTTGTGCTGGAAGAGCGCCGAGTGAAGGCTGACTCTGCTGAGAACCATGATAACCACGACCTGAAGATGCCCCACGATACTCGGGATGAGCCGACTGAGCGGGCCTGAAAGAACAACCCCTACCATGCTGGAACTGGCCCCTCGAAGGAGCGCCACTGTAACTGCCAGAACCTCGAGGCCTCTTGGCCTCCCTCTCCTCTCGATCCTGACGGCGAACCGCCTCAATCTCTCGAGCTATGTCGACCACCTCCTCGAATGTAGCACCCAGTACTCTCTCTCTAGTCATAAGGACACGGAGATGGTAGTTAAGGCCATCAACAAATCTCCTGATACGCTCACTATCAGTCGGAACCATCAAAACGGCATGACGAGCCAACTCTGAAAACCTCATCTCATACTGAGACACAGTCATGTCTCCCTGCTGTAGCCACTCAAACTGCCTGCGCAGCTCCTCTCTGCAGGACTGCGGTATATACTTCTCCAAGAAGAGAGTGGAGAACTCCTGCCAAGTCAAAGGTGCTGCACCAGCCGGCCTACGCCTCTTATACGCCTCCCACCATGTGAAGGCAGCCCCAGTAAACTGAAAGGTGGTAAAAGCCACACCACTAGACTCGAGAATCCCTGCTGTACGGAGCATCCACTAACATCTATCAAGAAAACCCTGGGCATCCTCGCCCTCAGCACCACTGAATGTAGGAGGCTGGAGTCTACCAAACCTCTCAAGACGACGCTGCTCATCCTCGGGCATAGCTGGAACCCTGAACTCCTGCACTGGTGCAACTGGCTGGGCTGGAGGTGCCTCTGGAGTCTGTAATCCCTACACTACCTGCTCAGGTGTGCGAGCAGCGGGGGTCTGATTGCCTCCCCCAGCCTGCGAAGTAGCTGCTGCTGTAGTGGCTGAAACGACCTGAGTCAGGCCAGTGCAAACTATCAAAATCTGAGCCAAAGTCTCCTGAAGGCCAGGAATCACAATGGGCACAGCTGGTGCCTGAACTGGTGCTGCTGGAGCCTGATCCTGAGCTGGGGCAACTGGTGGATCAACAGGCGTTGCCCCTGCCGCTCTGCCTCTGCCACGACCACGACCGCGTCCATGGCCTCTGGTGGTCTCACTGGGTGGTACTGGTGGTCGTCCACCTCGTCCGGTAAATCGTGTCCTCACCATCTGTGAGAGAATAGAATAAAGAGAAGTTTAGTACTCGGATCAACAAGTTCGCACGACAGAAATTTCAAGAATGTGGAAATTTTCCTAAAGGTTCTGCAGCCTCTCGAGGATAAGTACAGACGTCTCCGTACCGATCCACGAGACTCTACTAAACCAGCTCATGACTCGTGAGACTTAGTAACCTAGGCTCTGATACCAACTTGTCACGACCCAACTCCCGAACCCGGTCGTGATGGCGCCTCTCGTGAAGACAAGGCCAGCCAGAACAACACAATACCTCTTTTAAAGCAATTAATTAACATTAACAATTCTAACACATGTTTAAGATAACCATAAATGCGGAAACAGCGATAACAACAAGGGGAGACCCTCCCGACATAGCCCAAACCGGGGTGTCACAAGTCATGAGCTACTACAGAGTTTACTTTAAGTCTACAAAGTGTAATATCTGATACAATAGTCTGAAGGAAACATAAATGATGTAAGATAGGGGAGACAAGGGGCTGCGGACGTCAATAACTACCTCGTAACTCCAACTCGCTGCCTGGTCTGGAAGGAATCAGTGCTCAGGAGCGGACTCTGCTATGCCTGAATCTGCACACATGGTGCAGGGAGTAATGTGAGTACTCCGACCCAGTGAGTCATAATAATAAGTAATAACCGAAGGCATGAAAACACATAAGTGCACAAGGCAATTCTATATCAGGCAGTAAATCACTTAAAGCAGTAAAACAGTAATGTTGGCCCAAGATCAGTTGAAGTTTTGAAGAATGACAAACGAACTCAGTAAAGGACCAGGTTCATCTAAGGAGACACAGTTGTTATGGCCCATACACATGAAGTGCACGTGAAGAAGATAAGTCCTTGAGATCAAGCAGCAATATCTTGATGAATATCTTCTGAACTGATCGAAAAGATTGCATATAGGATAAGGAGTTGAAGTCTCCTTATGAAAAGAGAATTACATCCGGATCAAGAATATGGATTAGGAGTTAGAGTTGTTCTTGGACTCGAATTGTCAAGGGATCCACAATTCGAGTTCTTATCAAACTCTGATTACTAACTCTATAAATATAACGATTGTTCTCATTTACAGGTGAATGCACATAAGCAGAAGTTAAGCATATTTGAGAGCAAAAAGATCAAGTCTGATTTGCAAGCAACATATGCGAGATACAAGTGTGCACGTCTGAAGCTACATGAACTAAGATAGAAGAACCAGTTTCATCATTGTGTTTATTCTAAGTCTAGTTCAATTGTAGTAGGTTTTCATATTGTACCTTTCAGCTTT
>NC_031990.1:41200076-41251244 GCF_001879085.1 Nicotiana attenuata
CTCGGAGGCTGAGGTTGAAGAGGAAGAAGAAGAGATGGAACAGGTCCATCTAGAAAGGAGTACTACTGTGGAAGTTCCCACTACCAAATCAAAGGGAAACAGGACTTCTGCCAAGAAGCCCTCCAAGCCAGTACCTGCTGAACCTGTCCTTGCCAAGAGAACAAGGTCAGCTGCAAAAGGAAAACAAGTGAAAATTGCTGAAGAAGATGATGAATGGAGTGAGGATGAAGGAGATGAGTCAGAGAAGGAACATGACAGATATGCCATGTTTGGCAAGAGGAAAATTCTAAAAGGGAGACTACTCAAGGACCTGGAGGAGCCAGGTATGATAAGGCTTCTGACTGCACTAGAAGCACAGGGCTGGAAGGACATGGTTCTTCATATGGATGGAAAATTGGCCAGGAATGAACTTGTAGAGTTTATGGCAAATGGGACAGTGAAGAATGGGCTGGTGACTAGCACAGTGAAAGGTGTCAAAGTAAAGTTCAATGCTGCAAAGCTGGGCAAGATTCTAGACATCCCTAGTGAGGGATATGATGATTATACAAGGCAGAGGTGGCCTTGCCTGGATGGGTTGCCTACTGATCTTCAGATCACAAGGAACTTTTGTGACACCACAACAGATGAAGAGGTACCTGAGGCCAGGGCAGTTCAGAAAAGTGAAATGAGGCCAGACCACAAAGTGCTTTTTGAATTTGTCAACAAATGCCTTCTACCCAGACAGGAAAGAAGGCATACAACAAATTATATGGATCTGGTTCTTATGCAATGCCTGAATGAAGGGAAGCAGATCAACTGGCCTGCCTTTATTGTAAAGCTGCTTGAAAGGGTACTCAATGGCTCAAAAGCTCATGCCATTCCCTATGGATTTATCTTGACAACTGTACTTGAAAGATTGAATGTTCCCCTGAAAAAGTGGGAAATGGCTTCGAGCAAAGAGCATTTTGGCAGCAAAACCCTTCAAGCTTGTGATTATATGCTCAGTACAGCTCCAGTTGAACCTGGTTCTTCAGTAAAAACTCCTGTGAATAGTAAGGTCAGAGCCTTAATTCAGGAGGTTGGGGCAAAAGACACTGAGATAGCAAGGCTTCAGGCCAGAGTTGCTGAATTGGAGGGAGAAAGGAATGGGTTGAGAGCTGAACTTGCTAAGGAGAAGGAGAAAAATGAGAGCATGCTTCAACAGATGCTCAATCTGCTACAAACCCAACCCTCCAGCTCTTCTAAGCCTTAGATATTCTGTCCTAGTGTGCACCAGTGTAGACCCCCTCAGTGACCCAGTTTGGGATTTTAGTTGTTTATTTTCTTTTGCTCATGGTTTGGTAATTTTTTTTTCTTCTTGTGGACTGCATTGTAGAAACACCTTGCTAATCAATGAATGCAGCTTTTCTTGCTTTTTGTTAATTCTGCTCTTAATAGTTATTTTTGTCAAGTTGATTTTTGATTATCTAAAGCATGCTTTCACTTGCAGTTACCCCAGTGGCCATGAGTAATGATTAATATTCTGGGATTCACATAATTATGCAACTTTTCGATGATGCCAAAAGGGGGAAGATATTGTGCTTTAAAGGAAATTGTGTCTATTTTCTGAACAGTGATGTTTATGACCTTATTAAATCTGGCCCTTAATGATAAGTAAGTGATGATATTTTAGCTAAGTTCCACAGGTTCTATAATCAGTAAAAGCACAGAGTTTGTCATCATCAAAAAGGGGGAATTTGTTGGCCCAAGATCAGTTGAAGTTTTGAAGAATGACAAACGAACTCAGTATAGGACCAGGTTCATCTAAGGAGACACAGTTGTTATGGCCCATACACATGAGATGCACGTGAAGAAGATAAGTCCTTGAGATCAAGCAGCAATATCTTGATGAATATCTTCTGAACTGATCGAAAAGATTGCATATAGGATAAGGAGTTGAAGTCTCCTTATGAAAAGAGAACTATATCCGGATCAAGAATATGGATTAGGAGTTAGAGTTGTTCTTGGACTCAAATTGTCAAAGGATCCACAATTCGAGTTCTTATCAAACTCTGATTACTAACTCTATAAATATAACGATTGTTCTCTTTTACAGGTGAATGCACATAAGCAGAAGTTAAGCATATTTGAGAGCAAAAAAGATCAAGTCTGATTTGCAAGCAACATATGCGAGATTCAAGTGTGCACGTCTGAAGCTACATGAACTAAGATAGAAGAACCAGTTTCATCATTGTGTTTATTCTAAGTCTAGTTCAATTGTAGTAGGTTTTCATATTGTACCTTTTAGCTTTATCTAGAAGCAATTGTAATAGGTATATTGAGTATTCAAGTTAGAGTTAACTTGAAAGTGTCGCAACAGTTGAGGCTGTGTGCTACACTGGGTTTAGAGTTAATCCTTAGGTTTACAAAGAGTTTTGTAAATGCAGTTTTTGGCTCAGTGATTTTAGTGGAGTTTGGGAAAATCCTACTGAGTAGTAGGTCGTGGTTTTTTCACCTTTTGAGCCAGGTGTTTTCCACGTAAAAATCTCTGTGCACTTTATTTTCAGTATTTATTATTCCGCAAACTGCTGTAGTTAGGGCACTTCGAAGAACCAGGTTCTTCTAACGCGAAAATTAGGTACCACACAAATCACCCCCCCTCTTGTGTGGTATTGACGTTTAAAACATCACAATGTAAACACGCAGCAACAACACAAGAATAATTAACTCAAACCAATTTAATATAAAAATAGACAGGTAATTCTAACCTAGCATGCTGCATAGAGTTCAGATAAGGCAGTTTGAGCAAGTAAGCAATTTAGTCATTTAGGCATGCTTTCCTAAGCTAACAGTAAGCTCAAAGTTCAAGTAGTGTAAACAGTGAAGTAAAATAAGAAATATAGGTAACTAAATGAAAAACAGGATTTTCAACGACCAACACAAGTACGCGCTCGTCACCTCACGTGCAAGGCATTTCAAATATCACAGTATCAAATCCTAAGGGGAGTTTCCCCCACACGAGGTTAGACAAACCACTTACCTCGAACCGGCTCAATCAAATCTAATACCACGTTCTTGCCACGAGTGTCCGACTCCAAATGGCCCTAATCTATTCAAAGTAATTGCATAATGTAAATAACACTTCAAGTAGCTAATTCAACTAATAAGTTCTAATCTAATACGCAAAATTAGGAAAAATGGCCAAAACGCCCTCCGGACCCACGTCTCGGAATCCGACCAAAGTCTCAGAATTCGACAACCCATTCAATTACGAGACTTCCCATACTAGTTTCACTCAATTCCGACACCGAATCGGCTTTCAAATCCAAAAAATTTATTTTATGAAGTTCCATAATTTTTCCCAAATTTTCATCCCAAATCTCCAATCAAATGATGAATCCAACGTGAGAATCATGTATTTTAGCCAAAAATTGAGTTAGAATCACTTACCCCGATGGTTTTCTTTAAAATCCCTCGAAAAATCGCGAAAGCCCGAGCTCTCTAGGTCAAAATGTAAAATAAAACCCCAAATCTCGCATTTATAGTGCACCTCTTGGATTCCTGTCACTGCTGACCGCGGTAAACCATCGCTGCCGCGGTAAAACTACCGCTGCCGCGCTTCTGGTGGCTGCACAGACAGGCTTTATTATTTTGGCCATAACTTTCTCTACAGATGTCCAAATTATCATTTCTTCACCTTTCCGGACACTAGACACGAAGGGCTACAACTTTTGTTTTTGAATCATCTCAAAGTTCCTTGTATATCAAAAGATATAGGCTTTCGAAGTTGGACCAGCGGCCCTGCAGATTCTTCATGACCGCAGCGGCGGACCATTTTCCGCCCCAGCGGTAAAACCACCGCCCCCAGCGGTAAAACTTCCACTCCAGCTGTAAATTTAAGCACCAAAACCAATGCCTGAGTTCCAGTAATGCCCGGACTCGTTCAAAACTTACCCGAAACACACCCGAGGCCCTCGGGACCTCAACCCAAACATACCAACACCTCCCATAACATCTTTAAAACTTAGTAGAGCCTTCGAATCACTCAAAACAACACCAAAACACCAAATCAATTTCGGATTCAAGCTTAAGAACTTAGCAACTTTCAAATTCCACAAACGATGCCGAAACCTATCAATGCAACTCCGAATGACCTGAAATTTTGCACACACGTCACAAATGACACTATAGACCTACTCCAATTTTTGGAATTCCATTCCGACCCCGATATCAAAATCTCACTATCGAACCGGAAACTCCAAATATTCGACTTTCGGCATTTCAAGCCTAATTAAGCTACGGACCTCCAAAATACAATCCGAACACGCCCCTAAGCCTGAAATCACCTGACGGAGCTAATGGAACCAACGGAATTCCATTCCGAGGCCGTCTTCACACTGCTCCTACTACGGTCCGAATTCTAAAGCTTAAGCTCTCATTTAGGGACTAAGTGTCCCAAAACTCTCCGAAACACCAAACAAATCCTCCTGGCAATCACAATAGCAGAAACAAACATGGGGAATGCAGTTAATAGGGGATCGCGCCGTAAATTCTTAAAACGACCGGCCGGGTCGTTACATTTACTTGTAATTCCTACTTAGCTTAGTTAGAAGCATTGTGTAGGAAACCTTTTCTAAAATCATAAACCTTGTATTTGTGTTTTGGCTAGAGTTGGTCGAGTTGTAAGCTTTGTAATAGAGTTACTACAAATGGGCTTGTAATAGAGTTGTTATAAGTAGTGAGGGATTAAGAGGTTAATTCCTAGGTTACAATAGGTTGTAATATGAGCTTTTCTTATTAGTGAAGTTGATCCTACAAAGGTAGGTCGTGGTTTTTAATCCCGTGAGCTGGGAGTTTTCTACGTAAACTCCATTGTGTCATTTACTTACTGCAATGTGCGTGTGTTCTGTGGGAAATAATAGAGAACCTGGTTCTCTGTATAGTTTGGTGGACCCTTAGTTTCTATCAATTGGTATCAGAGCAGGTTCTTTCTAAAAGGTTAACACCTAGAAAGGATACTTATGGCTGCTCCACCAAACTTCAAGGAAGGACAATCAACATATAGACCACCAAGACTCAACGGCCAATACTATGGATGGTGGAAGACATAGATGCATGATTTCATCATGGCTGAAGATTTAGAACTATGGGTTGTTATCTGCAATGGCCCCTTTATTCCTACGAAAACCATTGGTGAGCCTACAGTAACAGTTCCTAATACAAGAAAGGAGTTCAATGATACCGACCGCATGGCTATGAGAAAAATTTTCGAGCAAAAAAGAATCTCGTCTGTGGTATTGGACCAGATGAATATAACATGATCTCAGCTTGTCAATCCGCTAAGGAGATCTGGGAAGCTCTCCAAACAACACACGAAGGGACAACTCAAGTAAAGCAGTCGAAGATTGACATGTTAACAATTGAGTATGAGCTCTTCAGAATGAAGGACGACGAGTCCATTCAGGACATGCACACTCGTTTCACCTCTATCATCAATGAGCTTCACTCTCTGGGAGAAATCATTCCCAGGAACAAACTTGTCAAGAAAATACTTAGTGTATTACCGTTTTCCTGGGAAAGCAAGGTAAACGCCATCACAGAGGCAAAGGACTTGCAGAAGCTGACCATTGATAAACTCATTGGTAATCTGAAAACTTATGAAATGAAGAAGAATAAGGACAATGAGTGAAGAGAGCCTAAAAGGGAGAAGAACTTGGTCCTCAAGACAGACAACATGACTCAAGTGGTGAGGATGCTGATATGGCCTATCTAACAAAGAGATTTCAGAAAATGGTTCACAGAAATGGAGGTATTCCAAAGAGGGGCAGTTCAAGCAAGCCAAGAGGGTATGACCTATGTTATAAATGCGGGAATCTAGGATACTTCATCCAGGATTACTCCATAAGCAAGACCAGTACAAGCACAACACACACAAAGGAGGCAAAAGAAGCCAGGTTCTTGACAAAAAATTCAAGAGAAAAGATGTCGCTGACAATGTTGTGAAACAAGCTCTTGCTGCATGGGTAGACTCCTCCAACGAATCTGGAGATGATGGTGATCAAGGTGATAGCTCTATGATGGCTGTAGAAAGTAAAGCAGCTGAATATGATTCCATCTTTGCTCTAATGGCAAAATCAGATGAGGATGAGGAAGATGACGATGATTATGAGGTAAACTTTCTGGATGTTCGAAGAAATTTGAAGTCCTATTCTCAAAAGAAGCTTATATCCTTGGCTAATGTTTTAATTTATTCATATCACAGTCTCATTAATGATAGAAATGTGCTAACCGTAGAACTAGGAAAAATAGAACACAAGAGAGATGATCTAGTGGTGGTTGTGGTCGTTCTAAAAGAGACCATTCAGAGTTTAAAGGGAAAATGATATCTTGACCGAGAGAGTTGCAAACATAGAGCATGAGAAAGATGACCTATTGGTGGTAGATGTAGACCTAAAGGAACCAATTGAGGAACTAAGAAGGGAAAGTAGGCATGTGAACACTCAAAAGGGAAAGGAAGTTGCAAGTGAGGCACACCTTAGGCTTGCAAATGAGCTAAAATTAGTGTAGTCTGTGTGCTGAACTTGAGAGAAATAGACAACTTCCGGAAGATCTAGGTAGAGTGAAGAATGACCTAGAAAAATCTCTTAAGTGGACTTGGTCCTCTGATGCAATCACTGCTATGTATAAGAACAATGGGGGGAATAGGCAAGGAATCGGGTTCCAAAAAGAAAAAAAACCTACAACCAGCATAACAAATACGTTATTGTACCTAATAACCGGCTCTACACTCACTGTGGTAACATTGGATATTTCAAAGAAACATGTAAATCCAGATTCCAGTCCTAGCAAAAAAACAAAGTTTTTGCTGAAAAATAACTATTGCTAAAAACCTGGCCCCTCATATAACAAATGTGTGATGTCTGCTTGGACAAAAAGAACTTTGATTCACCCTTTTCCTCATTACAAGGGACCCAAACTTGTTTAGGTTCCTATGTCTAATCCTTGATTCTCTTATGCAGTGAGCAGTGAAAGGAAGCAGCCAAAGATGGTATGTGGATAGTGGCTGCTCAAAGAATATGACTGGAAGCACTAATGACTTCCTTTCACTCAAAGCCCTGCAAGGAGGTAGTGTGTCCTTTGGCAATGGCAAAAAGGGATACATTCTGGGAGTAGGAATAATTGGGAAGTCTCTCACTCACTTAATTGAGAATATGTATTACGTGAATGTCTTGAAGTACAGTTTGCTGGGTGTCTCTCAGATATGCGACAAAGGCAACAAGGTGGATTTGTGTCAAAAATCTGCACAGTCACAAACCTTGTGACTGGTGAGGTGATCCTGATGGCAAAAAGATACAAAAACATCTATGTCGCTAATTTTGAGTCCCTACGTAATGGGGATCTCATATGTCTGAGTGTTGTGGATGATGATGCTGAACTATGGCATAGAAGGTTGGGCCATGCAAGTTTTACATTGCTGAAGAAGTTGGTCAAGAAGGACCTGGTTCATGGACTGCCTAAGTCAGGCATCAATGATCACAAGCTGTGTGATGCATGTGCAAAAGGAAAGCATATTATCCTCCTTCAAACCCAAAAACGAAGTAAGCACCTCAAGCCCACTTGATCTTCTCCATATGGATCTATGTGGACCTATGAGAGTGCCAAGTAAAGGAGGAAAGAAGTACATTTTCGTCATTGTGGATGACTACTCCAGATTCACATGGACCTTGTTCCTCAGAACCAAAGATGAGACCTTTTCAGTGTTTGATGCTTTTGTGAAGAAGATCCAAGTAAAGATGAGCCATAATATTGTGAGTATTAGATCTGGTCATGAAATAAAATTTGACAATGCAAAGTTCGACGAGTTTTGTGCTAAAAATGGTATAAGTCACAATTTTTCAGCTCCAAGAACACCTCAACAAAACGGTTTTGTGGAGAGTAAAAATAGGACTCTTGAAGACATAACTAGGACAATGCTGATTGACAGTGGTGTTGCAAAAGGTTTCTGGGCAGAGGCAGTCAACACTGCATGCTACTTAGTGAAAGGTGCATGATCAGGTCCCTCCTGAACAAAACCCCGTATGAACTGCTGAATGGAGAAAACCTAAGCTAACACACTTGAGGACATTTGGTTGCAAATGCTTTGTCCTCAACAATGGTAAGGGAGCTTCGGGAAAATTTTATGCCAAGAGTGATGAAGGAATATTTTCTTGGATATTCATCACAAAGCAAAACCTACATGGTGTACAACAAAAGAACTCGATGTGTTGAGGAAAGCATACATGTGATCTTTGACGAAACACAACAGCCTCTTGGAAGAGCTGCACACGATAAGGCTGATCAAGATGGAGAGCTATCAGATGTCCATGGTGAAGTCATTGATATGGCAAATGGAAAGGTCGATATGATGAGCCAGGTAAAGGAATCAAATGACAATGGCACAGTTGAATCTCTAGCTGACATAGAGGAACCTAGTCCCTCAATCACGATAACTGAAGCAGAAAACAGAGTTGTGGATGCTGTACATGGAACTCCAGCTGCTGAGGTGAGAAACAGGACATATGGATCATATCCAGAAGAACCTGGATCCTCTAATAATGAGATTCAGGTGTCCAACTAGAAGCACAAAAGCTCACACCCTCTTCAAAATATGATCACCCCTCTTGACTTAGGAATTCAAACTAGATCAAAGTCAAGAAACTCACTTGCCTTCTCAGCATTTCTCTCTTAAATTGAGCCAAAAAATATCAAGGAAGCATTGAAAGATGCTGCCTGGATTACGGCTATGCAAGATGAGCACCATCAATTTGAGAGAAACTATGTATGGCACCTGGTTCCTCGACCTGCTGACAGAACCGTCATAGGAACCAGGTGGGTATTTAGAAACATACTTGATGAGTTTGGAAACACCACAAGAAATAAGGCAATGCTAGTAGTTCAAGGGTACAATCAAGAAGAAGGAATTGACTATGATAAAACTTTTGCTCCAGTTGCTCGAATGGAGGCCATCAGAATCCTCATTACATTTGCATCTCATATGGAATTCAAATTGTTTCAAATGGATATCAAAAGTGCATTTCTGAATGGCTTTCTGAAAGAAGAAGTTTTCGTCAAGCAACCGCCTGGTTTCGAGTGCCATGAGCATCCTGGGCACGTGTTTAAACTTGAAAAGGCATTATATGGACTGAAGTTGGCTCCTCGTGCATGGTATGAAAGGTTTGTCCAAGTTTCTTCTACAAAATGGCTTTACAAGAGGAAAAATAGACAATACCCTATTTCTGAAGAAACGGGGGAGGAACCTGCTCATAGTGCAAGTCTATGTTGATGACATTATCTTTGGAGCAACAAATGATTCTTTGTGTGAGGAATTTGCAAAACTCATGGGAAGTGAGTTTGAAATGAGCATGATGGGGGAATTGAATTTCTTCTTGGGTCTACAACTCAAGCAAACTCCTATGGGCACAATGATAAGTCAGCATAAGTACACCAAAGAGCTTCTGAAGAGATTTGAGATGGAGAGTTCAAAAATCATTGATACACCCATTGCCATTGCCACTCGCCTGGATATGGAATAACCTGGTTCTCCTGTAAACGAGACCATGTATAGAGACATTATTAGGTCACTCCTGTATCTCACAACAAGCAGACCAGATATCGTTCTCATTGTGGGACTCTGTGCCAGGTTTCAATCAATCCAAAGGAGTCTCCTCTAAAGGCTGCCAAGAGAATTCTGAGGTATCTCAAAGGAACGTGGGACCTGGTTCTCTACTATCCCTCAGGAGATAACATTGACTTAATAGGGTATGCTGATACACTATGTTGGTTATCTGGTGGATAGAAAAAATAGTTCTGGCATGCCACATTTTCTGGGCTCGTATCTAATTTCATGGGGCACAAGAAAACAGAACTCAGTGGCTCTTTCAACTACCGAAGTTGAGTATGTGGCAGCTACCTCTTGTTGTGCTCAACTGCTGTGGATCAAGCAGCAGCTACAAGATTTTGGTGTGTTTTCTAATTGTGTGCCCTTACTATGTGACAACACTTGTGCTCTCAACATGACAAAAAATCCAGTTCAACATAAGAGATTAAAGCATATGGATGTGACATCACTTCCTCAGAGACAATGTTGAAAAAAGGCTCATCTGCATGACGTTTTGCAGAACAGATGATCAAATTGCAGATATCTTCACCAAAGCATTGAGCAGAGAGCACTTTGAAATGAATCACTTTGCACTAGGGTTGATAAAATCAAGATAAGGACATGGTCTCTTGATGATTGGCTATGAAAGAAATGTATAGGTAAAATAGCTAAAAAGTGTCTTCTGGCAAAGTCTAACTCATCTCTATACCGTTGTAGGTAGACACGCATGACGATTATAGAGCAAACAAGTAGCTAACGGTATTGCGCCTTGGTCAAAGTATGAGGCTCACATTTGCAAAATCTGTCAAGGAACTTGGTTCCCTTGACACGGGTTAGTAGTTCCTTTATACTCACATGCACAACTTTTAAATGGCTAAAACGGTGCCACGCCATTAAATTGTCAGTTTCTCTCTTTCTAGCTTTCTGAACCCAAGCGTCTAACACCTTATGAAATGACACGTCTACCCAAATTTGATACCCGTCCTAACCGGTCTCTCACCCTTTTTAAATAAATCCAGAAACGGTCACTCTCACAACTGTTCACATCACAAAGCCAAAATTCCCCCTTTTCTCTTCAACAACCAAACACTTTCCTCTTCCATAAATTCTCACTTCACTCCACCATATCTGAACATATTGAAGCTAAAATTGTTCCAAGCAGCGCCCCAATTGTGTCTTCACCTCTTGAAGCACCAGTGACAGAGTCTACAACCCCCACTTCATCCAGTCCAAACCCTAGGTTAGAGTCACAACCACCCACTGCCTCGTCTCCAACTCAGTCGAGTATTGGTTCTCATCGGAGTCGCAAAACCTCGACTCCCAAGAAATTTTTGGCTGCGACCTCTCCTTCTGCCTCGCCAGAAAAATGGTCGAAGAAGATACAGGGGAGGGAGAAAAAATCGGGAAATTTCTAGTCAACCAGTGGAAGAAAGTTCTGAGATACAACAAGTTGTGGGTCGTAACAGTGATGAATCGACAATGACTACCCCAGGCCTTGATTTGAATGCTGCCGATTCTACATGTAATGCTCTTCCTATGCCTTCTGAGTTTACTTTGGAGTTGCAAGAACTAGAGGCTATAGAAAATATATTGTCAATAGTTGCTTAGGGAAGTCTGGTTGGAGGTTATCAGAGTGTGTCTGAAACTAATAGGTCTCAGGGGGAAGATAATGGTACATAGGTAGAGGGTAGGGAACTGGTGCCTGTCAAAACTTTGGCACCTGACAGTACTACTGGGGAACCAACTAAGGGAACTGATCCCTCTGCCCTAGTGGATCCCTCTGCTTCTACTTGGGATAAAACCCCTGGTTCTCCACAAGAGCCCCAGGTCAGTACTGATCCCGCTCCCTCTCCTCATTTCTATGCTGAGCCATTGTCAATTGTTGTTCCTAAAATGAGATCTCTATCTGAGGAGAAGAATGAGGATAGTCAAGAAGACTATGACAATGTGAATCTTGTGAGTTCATTAGTGCTAGGAGTAGAAAGGCAACTCCCCTGGAGTCAACTCCTAAGAGATCTACCACTAGGTTGCAGAAGAAGGAAGCTCTTGAGTCAGTCCTAAGGAAAAGCAAAGAAGAAAGAAGAAGAAGAGATTGGTAATGATGGAAAGGATGTACATGAAAAGGTAGTGCATCCAACACTAGTTGTTGATATTGATGATGAGGTGATTGAGGAACCTGGTTCCTTAGTTCGTAAGTCCTCAAAGAAACCTACAATTCCAAAGTCAAAAAAGAGTCATCTTTGAGTGAGATGGGTTTGATCAATGTTGAGGGTGAAAAATCTGGTGAGAGAGTAGTTGAGGAGTCTGGTCAAAGAGTGGCTGAGGAGTCTGTTGAGAAGGTGTCAAAGAAATCTGCAGACAAAGGGAAGAATATGAGAAAATTAGTGAAAAGGAAGGTTGGTGCCACTGAGGAACCCGGTTCCTTCAAGAAGGCCAAGGTTGGTGCAACCTAAGATGTTAGAAGGGAAAATTTGAGAAACCAAAAGGTGCTGTGGGGCCGCACATTTGCCTCTAATATTCTTGACCTGTCAGGAATGCGCCAAATGGCTGATATCAATGAATTCCAATAGTGGACACATTTGTTCACAAGTGATAGTCCCAAAGTGTATGAGGCAGAAGTGTGTAGTTTCTATGCTGACTTCTTCAAAGTTGAGGATGATAACATATTCCTGAAAGTGAATGGTATTGATTTCGTGATGGTGATACTACTGTACTAGGAACCATTTTGGGCGTGCTTACTGGCAGAATGTCCTCCATTGTGAGGACCTGCTCTTCGAACTTCAGAAATGCCATCTTGAAGGATAAGGCAGCACAGCAAGGGGAACGGGTATACAAGAAGGCCCTCCTTCCAGTGTACGAACTGCTGTTTGAAATGGTGAACAAAGTTCTGCTCCCACACGCAGAAAGACATTCCATCACGTCACGAGCACACTTGGTTCTCATGGAAACACTGGATGGGTACACCACTATAAACCTGTCTGGTCCTATGATAGAACACATGAAAAAAGTGGCAGAATTCAAGGATGGAAATCATGGGCTGCCTTACGGGTTCCTCCTCACTAAAGTTTTTAAATTCTTCAAAGTTCCTCTGGGAAAGGCTAAAGTGGGTACTCGAATGCAAACCTTCTCCTTAAAAGTCGTTCCCTTCCCAATGTCAAGTTCAAGTGTCTGTTATTTGTTTTAATTCCCCTGTGTTAGATATGTTTCTTTTACGACTGGTACCTTTTTGTTGTTCTTATTTTGTGGGTGATTTGGTAACAATGGAACCGCTCCCTATTTTATTTCCAAAAATTAATGAAAATTTTGTCCTTTTGTTGCGCATGCCTTGCTCTTCTGCTCTGTTTTTAGTCATGTTTTACGCACACATGTGGCATGAGTTAACCAACTTAGACTTCTTTTTGCTTATTGCTTGCTACTGATCTTTTTATGATGCCAAAAGGGAGAAAATTAATTGAGGGGGAACAAGATGGGGAACAGATTCAGGGGGAATACAGGAAATACGTATGCCATTCTGGTTCTTAGGGGGAACTTCAAGTATAAGTTTTTCATCATCAAAAAGGGGAAAATTGATAGGTTATATGCATCTTTGTTATGTTTTGATGATCTAACAAATTTAATGATCAGAACCAGATGAGGAACCTATTACACATCCTCAAGTACTTGAGAACAACAAGTCTCAAGTCGGGGACATGGTTCAACTCTTCAGAGTCAAAGAAACAATAGAGGGAACGGATGGCCACTAGTTCCCTTGGTGATTGTACAAGTCAACCCCCACAGTTGTAAAGTTGCTTCCTGCACACGCAATAGTACAAAAATAGTGCAGCAGTCAACTTTATAGGGAAGGCCCTTTTGCCTAACATGCTTGCATCATCAAGATGTCACATATGTAAAATTAGCATCAATCAAAGGCAAAACAAAAGACTTACACATTCAAGAATCTATCAAGCATTCTCTCAAGTCTATGTCGATCCTGAAAGTGATTCTCAAGGGCATCAAGAACAAAGAACAACATAATGAAGGACCAGTTTCCTGTGTTGAGTCATTACATGTCCTTAGATGTATTGCACCTTTGTTAAAGTACTTTAGTTGTAATTCCTACTTAGCTTAGTTAGAAGCATTGTGTAGGAAACCTTTTGTAAAATCATAAACACTGTGTTTGTGTCTTGGCTAGAGTTAGTCGAGTTGTAAGCTTTGTAATAGAGTTATTACAAAGGGGCTTGTAATAGAGTTGTTATAAGTAGTGAGGGATTAAGAGGTTAATTTCTAGGTTACAATAGGTTGTAATCTGAGCTTTTCTCATTAGTGAAGTTGAAATCCTACAAAGGTAGGTCGTGATTTTTAATTTCCTGAGCTGGGAGTTTTCCACGTAAAACTCCATTGTGTCATTTACTTACTGCAGTGTGCGTGTGTTTTGTGGGAACTAATAGAGAACCTGGTTCTTTGTATAGTTTGGTGGACTCTTAGTTTGTATCACGACCCCAACAGAACATTATTTCAAATGTCGTATATATTCAGCCGTGCTGAAACGTTTTCATGCTAAAATGCTTCCGAGCGCATCCATTGGTTTAGAGATATTGCTTGTGATTCAGCAAATAAATTATCTAATAGCATTATTATCTAACAAACAAAATATGAAGATAGACTCAATTAACACGGGACTTCTTTTTCTCAAGTTATGTCGAATTGTAAACCACACAACCACATTGTTTATTTATATATATTTAAGGGCAAATTTGCGAAGAGTATGGGCGGATGTAGATTATTGCATATAAGTTTGGCCGAACTTGTATGCAATCCGATATATAAGTTAAGAAATTAATTAAATATATATGAACATTAAATTTCGAACCCAATTACGAATATTTATGATTGTTGTCCTAGACTCTCGGACTCATAAATCTAAATCTCTAACTCATCTCTACCTAAAATGATTGATGCTTAAGCAAAAAAGTAGCTGCACCAATCA
Source organism: Nicotiana attenuata (assembly GCF_001879085.1). Classification (NCBI taxonomy): domain Eukaryota; kingdom Viridiplantae; phylum Streptophyta; class Magnoliopsida; order Solanales; family Solanaceae; genus Nicotiana; species Nicotiana attenuata. The sequence goes on from NC_031990.1 coordinate 41,214,638, forward strand.
ATTTCACAACAGCTAACAGACATGAAAAATACTAATTTGGTACGTGAAGACAAAGGAGAATTTCCCATTGCAATGACTTGCACAGTATTAGGAGTTACACTGCATAGTATTGTTTATGTTGGGGGTACTGTAGTTCCCTAAGACAGCCATATTTTGTTTAATTGTATCAATGTTACATGCCCAAAAATTTCTAACAAATTCAGGAGAAATTCAAAAATAGCCAGATTTACAAGTGGTCGTTCAAAAATAACTCAGTTTCAAAAGTAATCGAAATTTAGCCACTTTTCATGTAAAGATAAATCTGAGCAAAAATACTGTTCAAAACCCGGAAAATACGCCAGTATATTATGCTGGAGTTCCAGCATAAGTATACTGGAACTCCAGTATAATTGCATAAGTATACTTGAACTCCAGTATATTATACTGGAGTTCCAGTATAATTATGCTGGAACTCCAGCATAATATGATGGAGTTCCAGCATAAGTACACTAGAACTCCACCATAATATACTGGAGTTCCAGCAAAGTATACCGGTCCAGTATAATATACTGGAAGTTCATACACAAGTGCTCGAATCTCCAGTATATTATGCTGGAACTTTCCGTGTGTTGGAGTTCCAGCATAATATGCTGGAAGTTCATACACAGGTGCACCGAACTCCAATATATTATGCTGGACCGGTCTCTGTTGCAGCAAAATAGTGGCTATTTTTTATTGACTTGGTAAACGCTAGCTATTTTTGAATGACTGGTCCGAAAACTGGCTAGATCGTGCTATTTATACAACAAATTCAGTTCCTAGGATAAGGCTGGTAAGTGGGTCGGTCCAGGACCGGGACCGGCCCAGGACCGCGGCCCATGTGGGTAGTGGGCCTAAACGGTCTGAATTGTTTAGGACCGGGACCTGGGAGGTGGGCCTGGAAAGTGGGCCAGTACTTAGCTTGAGGCCTGCGAGACCGGACCGTTTGAGACCGGGACCAGACCGGTCCTAGCGGGCCTAAACGGCCATAATTATAAATAAAAAAAAATCTGCCCATTTGGGCATTTAAAATCTAACTGTTGGCTATTTACAAAATAGCCATTTAACCCCCCCCCCCCCCTCCAACTTCGTTTTAACCCCAAACTTTTTTATAATTACACTTTTCCCTATTTTCAACTATAAATACCCCCTCATTCTTTCATTTTTCTCACAAAATCATCAATCTCTCTTAATCTCTCTCTAATTTTCTTCTGTAATTGCTTACTTTATTGTTACAATTTGTGAAAAATTGTGAAATTGGTGAATTGAAGTTTTAAAGTCTTCAACGATAATTAATTTTCAACAAGTTATTTGTCAATTCGGTAAACTCATTCCAACACTTAAGTTTTAATATTATAGTTTTATTTATTTTATATACTTTGTATTGCTTAATTAATTAAGATGGCTTATTCCTTAAAAAAATATTTAATAAAAATAAGGGAAAATCCAAGAGTGGTGAATCTAGTGCCCAATCTGTTCCTCCTCCACTTCCCCCGGTTCCCCGACCCAAACCTGTTACCCGTCCTACGCCTGCTATTCTTGATAGCGATAATAGTTTATTACAATTTACCGAGAGTCGATTTTGCCATAATATTGCACCCGGTGAACAGTTAAACCATGACTATATGAATGCTCTTTATGGTAATCCAACTATTGATGAAAATGATGATGAAGAAATAGATTTTGATGAAATACAACCGGATGACGATACATCCACTAGTCCTGCTCCTAAAGTTAACCCAACTAATAATAATCCAAATGATGTCCCATCTGACCCTCCTGTTACTGCCCCTACTTTTTCTAGATAACCTTCTAAATGGATAGAAACATCTGTTGTTTGGCCATTTTTTACTCAACTAAGAGAGAAAAATAGGTCTAAGTGTAAAACTTGTGGCAAAGAGTTAGCTTTTAAATATGTTGGAGGTCCGAGGGGGGGGAGGGAAGTTTGACTAGACACATATTGCTTCACCCTCAATATAAAGTTAGATATCTTCGTATGAAAGCTTTGGCGAGGGGACAAGTGTACCTAGTCAGGCTGACCTTAGTACCAGGTCAAATCAATTGCAATCGGGAATTAACACTGTTACCAGTAGTATTTTATATTATGATCCAAAAAAAAATCGGGAAGAATCGGCAAAAATAGTTATTGTTATGTACTTACCCTATGGTTTTCCTTCTAACCCTCACTTTGTGCATTATATTAGAAAAGTTTTTAATCCTACTTATAAAGGTTTTCCTCTCACAACCGTAAAGAGCGATATTTAGAAATATAAACATGAATATGAATAATATTTGCGCTATTTATTTACGCATATAAATTGTCGTGTTGCTATTACAACTGATATTGGTAGAAGTGGAATGCTGTGATTACCTTGCTGTTATCAGTCATTGGACTGATGAGGATTATAATGCAAAAGCGCATTATTGCTTATAGAATAATTAATTCACGTCATGCAGGGCAGTTTATTTCTAGCACGGTTACCGATATTTGTAGATATTTTTGCATTAGTAATAAAATAATGTCAGTTTCAATGTATAATGCTACTAGTAACACAAATATTGTAGCCTTGCTTACCACCACACTAAGCCCTGCATTTAGTTACATATTTCATGTTAGATGTATTTGTCATATTTACCATTTAATTGTAGGTGATGGTATGAGAATTTTAAATGTTGAAATTGAAAAGGTTAAAATGGCTCTTAATTGGCTTTTTTATTCAAACCGTAGAAGTAGACTTAGAGAATATTTTAAAAGATGCGATGAATTCGGCCTAAGAGAAAGAAAGGTTCATAAACCTTGTCCAACTAGATGGAATTACATTTATGAAAGTTTAGTTATTGCATATGAATATAGAAACCCCATAAACTCAACGTTTAATGCTCATGTAAGTGATGATGATGACCACCTTATAAATGTGGATTGGGTTAATGTTAAAATGCTTGTAGATTATTTAGAAAGTTTTTATATTGCTACAAATAAATTTTCTGGGCAATATTATCCTACTATTTTTAACTGTTAAGTTTATATTGCAGAACTTGCAATTTTGTTTGATCATTTTTCAGAGGGTGGGGAAATCTATCAACTTACTATGATTCTATGAGAAAAAAATTTAAAATATATTTTTTTCCTATTCCCCCTATTTATGGTGTTGCTGCCTTGTTAAATCCTACTATGAAATTAGGAGGTCCTTAATTTTTGTCTGAAACTGTTTATAATGGTTTAGCACTTGAAGATGAGGAGTTGTCTAAACTTCCGGATGCAACAGACTCAATTAAAATAAATGCTCAAACTATTTATAATGCTTATCAAGTTGCATTAGATCATGCTAGACCAAATATTCCAACTCCTTCTTCTTCTAGTTCTCAATCATCTAAAGAACTGCGGGAGTAAGAGCACTTAGTGCCTGGACGGGGTTCAAGGGTTCTCAAGGTTCTAGTACCAGTGATTTTTCACAACTAAATGAGCTTGAAGTTTATTTGTCATAGGGAATTGAGGAAGACGGCTCCTTTGATATTTTGGAATGGTGGAAGGACAAAGAAAAATACTTTTCGATTCTTTCAAGGATGGCTCGAGATATTTTAACTATTCAAGCTTCAACAGTGGTATCGGAGAGCACTTTTAGTCAAGTGTCGCGCCCCCTTTTTCTCGCGAAATCGGGTTTCGACATTTCTGGGACAACTCCTTTTGAGAGGGTAGGGAATTGGAATTGAAAGAGTCGCCACCTAACGGATTAAGATGCGTTAGGGCACCTAGAGCAGATAACTCATGTTACCAGTTTGCATCACCAGAGATCGGGTAAGGGCTCGAAATTACCTCGAGGGGAAGGTGTTAGGCACCCCTCAAGGTCCACAATGGTGAGTCCCGGCTGAACTTAACTTATGAATTAGTCTAATAAAGAAGCTAGAGGATTATTTAATAGGGATGGGGGTCCTAAATTTTTTAGCCTAAAGGATCACCCCGAGCAACATAAATAATACTTCGTAACTCCCTCGAGTCGGGGTGTTACTCGTATTATTCAGCGGGCACAGACTATCATCTCCTGCTACCCGATTACTATCTTTAAGTTGTTACCTAAATCACTTTAATTGATTCTAGTTTGTTCCTATGCGTGCACTACCCGTCCCTTACCTATAGTCCTTGAGGCATTAGGATTTTTATTTGGGATAGTTCAAGACTAAGCCTAGTGTCACGACCCAATTCCCGAACCAGGTTGTGATGGCACCTCTCGTGAAGACAAGGCCAGCCAGACCAATATAGAACACCTCTTTTAAGCAGTTAATCACCGTTAAGCGATTATGAAGCATGATTTAATAACAACAATTTGCGGAAACTTAGATAATAATAGAACCATCCCGACACAGCCCAAATCGAGGTGTCACAAGTCACGAGCATCTATTTGAGTATGAATACAACTATAAGGCCTGAAATAAACAAAATAGGAACGATAAACAAAGGATGAAGTACGGTGCTGCGAATGCTGGCAGCCACCTCGTTAACTCAGACAACACTGCCTCCGATCAGCCAAAACCCGCTACCGGGTGAATAAATACATGCATCTGCACACGAGGTGCAGGGAGTAAACTGAGTACTCCAACTCAGTGAGTAATAAAGGTAAATAACAACTGAGCAGTCAGAAATCACGTAAAGCAACCAACATGCTGTATAGAAGCAGGGTACAATCCTTTGAGAAAAAAATAAAGCTGTGAATCTTTAGAAATATCTTGGCTCAGTTTAAACCTCTTTTGAAAATAGTCTTTTCAACAGTTGCAAAAATTTCAAAACAATTAGTGCTGATATGCACAGAAATCCGCCCCTCGGGCACAAATACCACAATATAACAAGTAAAGACAAGTAAGTATGCAAGATGAGCACATAAAAGCTCTCCCCTCGGGCAATATCTCAAAGCAGTACCAGCCTCTCGGGCTACCTCACGGTCACTCAAATCAGCCCCTCGGGCTCACTCTCAAAAACACTCGTATCAGCCCCTCGGGCTCAGTATCAATCACTCAGCGTAATGGGTACCCGCGCTCACTGTGGGTGTGCAGACTCTAGGGGGGGCCCTTACGGCCCAAGCGCTATATCAACATAAGGCCTGAAAGCCTTCTCACATCACTCATAAGGCCTGAAAGCCTCCTCACATCACTCACAAGGCCTGAAAGCCTCCTCACATCACTCACAAGGCCTGAAAGCCTCCTCACATCACTCACAAGGCCTGAAAGCCACCTCGTGGCATATAAATGTATCTCAGGCCCTCGGCCTCATATCACTCAGCATATCCTCACATATGGCCCTCGGCCTCACTCAGTCCGAAAATCATCACAAGACCCTCGAGCATTTGTAGAACAGTAGTTCTCAGCCCAAAATATCATTTAGAAATATCATTTAAGTTTCAAATCTGAGTAAAATTGGCTGAGTTTGCAAAACAGTAGATATCAACAGGACTGAGTTCAAATAATGCGTCAAAACAGTGAGAAAACAGTGATAAAAATCCCCGAAGGGTTCAAATAATTGGCACGAAGCCCAAATATGGCAATCAGCCCAAATCATGATAATATCAAATAGGTTTCAGTCAAATACGCGGTAAAATCATCAATCGGGACGGACCAACTCATAATCCCCCAACGGTGCTCTACTCCACGCCCACTATCCGACGTGCAAGTCACCTCAATATAGCACTACGGTGTGCAATCCGTGGTTTCAAACCCTCAGGATATCATTTACAATCATTACTCACCTCGAACCGGCGAAATCTCCAGCTCGTGACGCCTTTGCCCCTCAAATCGGCCTCCACGGGCGTCGAATCTATCCAAAATCAGAGCGAATACATCACAATATGCTAAGGGAATAAAGCCCAAGCGAAAACAATCAATTACGGGCACAAATCCCGAAATTACCAAAACCCGACCCCCGGGCCCACTTCTCGAAACTCGGAAATTTTTACATCAATACGTCCCTTATCTCCACACGAGTTCATACATACCAAAATTTCTCAAATCCGACCTCAAATGGTCCTTCAAATCCCAAATCAAATTTCAAAATCTCAAGCCCTAGTTTCTTCAATTTTAGGCTTAGTTTCCATGAATTTCTAGGTGGATTTCACAATAAAAGCGAGTTTTAAGTTCAAAATTCTTACCTCAAATCGATTCCTCTTGAATCCCTCTTTCATCTCCTCCAAAAATCTCCAAACACGAGCAGCCATGGGTGAAAATAGACCCAAAATCACGAACAAGGTGACTTTAAAACATTCTGCCCAGCATCAGGATTTTCTTCATCGTGAACGCGGTCCAACTCTCGCGAACGCGTAGCACAAAATTACATTGACCAACTTTTACCTTACGCAAACGCGACACGCCCGTCGCGAACGCGATGCTTCCACAGCCTTGACCTTCGTGAACGTGCCACTTCCATCGCGAACGCGATGACTAACTGACCACCAGACCCAATCTCTCCTACGCGATCACGTATAAGCACTCGCGAATGTGATGCTGCCTCTCACAACCCTTCGCGAACGCGGCATGGACCCTCGCGAACGCGTAGCTCACAGAACTCAGCCCTTCGCGAACGCGAGCTCCCCTTCACGAACGCGAAGGCCAAAATACCTGCAACACCAGAACTGAAAAATCTGCAATCTCTCAAACACAAAAGTGGTCCGTTTGGCCACCCGAAACTCACCCGAGGCCCCTCAGGACCTCAACCAAAAGCACCAACACATCCTAAAACCTCATCCAAACTTGTTCCAATCACCAAAACACCTCAAACAACACCAAAACCATCAATTCACATCGAATTCAAGCCTAAGTTTTTCCAAAAACTTCCGAAACACGCATTTGATCAAAAACCCAACCAAACGACGTCCGAATGACCTGAAATTTTGCACACACATCACAAATCACATAACAAAGCTACAGCAACTCTCGGAATTCCATTCCGACTCCGGGATCAAAATCTCACCTATCAACCGGAAATCGCCAAAATACTAACTTCGCCAATTCAAGCCTAATTCTACACCGGACTTCCAAAACCAATTCCGATCACGCTCCTAAGTCATAAATCACCCAGCGAAGCTAACCAAATCATAAAAACTCCGATTCGAGCTCGTATACAAATAAGTCAACTCTTGGTCAACCCTTTCAAATTCCAAGCTTTCAACTGAAACTGTTCTTTCAAATTCATTCCAAATTTTCCTGAAAATCAAAACCAACGATCTACATTAGTCATAATACATAACACGGGGCAAGTCATGCCCGAGAACTGGCGATCAAAGTGCAAAAGCTCAAAACGACCGGTCGGGTCGTTACATCCTCCCCCACTTAAACACACGTTCGTACTCGAACGTACCCAGAGATGTTCTAAAAGCCAACCACTCGCTGAATAACCTTACCATGCATATACCCGGGGGTGATCCCACGTCACCCTATCTCATATAGGTCCGATAACATATTTTAACTAAAATCACACAATCCAGCCTAGCACATAAATCATAGAACCACATTGCACTTTTCGAAATCATACACAAGATCAGAACCTCACATCTATATTCAGAATAAGCCCGAACCAGCTGTAATAACCCATACCTGTAACCTCAGGTGCAATTATATGATATACCACATAACTCAAACACTCGAAACGATAACTTATATTCACAGCAGCTGCACACAACACCCGAATACCGGTAGAAAACCTCTTATCAACTAAGGTCTTATTCCAACACTTCTATATACTTCTAATGATAAGTGAAACATGCAATAAACCGTAACCATCTCTCAGGTCAACCATTCATGAAGTCACTTCCCTTTTGGCTAATACCACAGCAGATTTCCGAGCCGAACCTCGATATTATCCTCCCAACAAGCTGAAATCAAATCCGTTCGTATTCATTAATGACCCCAACGATCACCTCGAATCCAACACACCTCTCTGGTGACATGACACATCAATACAGGCCTAAGCCACAACTTACATAATTCGCGCACCAATAAGAAACGGTCTGAATATCCTCAAATCATGAAAATGACCCCTAGACGAAAGAGCTGTATCTCAAGCTCATCAGTACCATCACAACACAAAGCTGAGACCCCGTCTCACATCATAGAAGTAGAACACATGAATCTACCCCGAAAGGTCATATTTCCACGTAGCCTCGCTACAATGCGCGATCCTATCCAAACACTGTTACTCATGAAACACCTCAAGTCACTATGCTCAAAAATCAATAGCCACGCACAATTTGATGTCTGGAACCAAAGCAAATCATTACACTCACGGTGCAACAAATAACATATGCCACGCAACCCGATAGGACACAACCGACACGCCGTTCACTAAGAATCGCTCAATTACTCTTCCCGCTCGAATTCCACTAAGAGACCCCAATTGAACCGCACCATATGTGCCTATAACCAACAAATCCTAGCATCTCGCAACACAGAAAGGTAACTCATAGATCCCCCCAGATCACCGATAAGCTCAACAACAGTCGAATCAATACCTCCCTCAACAATGCCATTCGGAGCCAATCAAGCCGACTCAAGATAGAACACTCACTCACAAGACCCCAAATAAGAATGGTAATCCTTCCCAGCCGTCCGCTAGGTCTTCGAAATATAAAAAAAATCCCCAATAGGACATAATCCGGCGAACATCGCCACTCAATCCGTGGCATTTCCCGACATAGCTATCCGCACCATCTTATCGCAATAGTCCAGAATAACACAACACGGAAACAACCAGTCCACACCCCAATATCATATCCAAAACCTAATATACCAAGCAATGAAAGATCCACTCGGGCCTCCAAATCTCGATAGTCACTAAACAGTGCTGATACACACGATCTACAATCACAACATAGCCTGAATATAAGGAACTCCCGTCTCCACGTCCATACGGCACATGACTCACCATATCCTATCCCAATTTCGCCGTCCAAATATATGCCACACCTCCGATACCCAATCATTCCACGTTAGATACTCTCAAATTTCCTTGTGCCCCCAAACAAACCTGAATATCACCAGTCGATCTAAAAGAAGGTGCCGCAATACTACCGAAGTGCTATGAACTTCCTTTCAGGACTGAACTGAAACCTCATACACGCAAATCTCGATCCTCCACAACATACCGCATATACCACACTATCCAAGGATAACAGGAAAACTTTTATCTCCCTTCCAAGCCACAGACATCTACGAACTCAACTAGCCAAGAACTTCCATTGATCCCATCTAGAAGAAAAATCATTACACATCCCATACCTCTTATATTCGTGGAAAATGCACTGCTCCAGCCATGGTAGAAATCAACAAGAACTCTCCCAATTCCGTTTGCACAAATTAAACTGCCAGGACTGAATCCTTCCATCTAGACCAAGCTAAGCAAGCCATCAAAGCCCATGAGCATTGTTGCAAAATACCTGTAAGAACCCATTACCTCGAACACATACAAAGAATTGATCATATCCTTACCATACCGATTCGGTCTACTATCAAACCATTCCATCTATCTGAATTTCCTTCTGATTCATTTTCAACTTGATGCTCCCTCTTGCTGTAGTACCACAATCTCTCAATCCCAGGCTCACTACACGAGACCCAAGCACAATACCACACTGTCTAGGACCCATAAGCCACTGAATACTCTCTCAAATATTACCAGAAACATCACGCTCCCGAATACTTTAATCTGAAGAATCTCCTGCGAATCTGAATCCGTTACCTTTACTTTCCCGATACTGATACATAGAACCCCATAATTAACATAGAAATACCACAAATCTGAACCTCATCCAATGATAACACAGTTTCTAACCACGCATGCAACTTTAAAATACCCAATTGTTTCCTGCAGAATCTTGAACACATTAGAACCATTCTCGAAAGTCATTCACTCTTATTCGAACTGCAAATTACCTGACCTAACGAACAGAGCCACCCGTGCCTCGTTGGCACTCCGATACAGCAAAATGAAATCCTCATCCTAATATAACCATGCAACTTCCTGCTCTATGCGCCGAGCATTCTTTACCAACAACAACTTAAGACATCCTGTGATTCTCTCTCCCCATGAAGCATAATGTAACCTTTGTCAAAATTTTACTTTACTCTAGCCATATCTAATTCACTCGCATGCCCCAAACTGGAACCGACATAGCACCTAACCGTGCAATTAGCTGCTCACAGCAGACTCCCCCACTTGGCTCGAAGCCATAGATCAAGATACGCTCAATAACTCATAACACTTCTACTCTATTGATGCCACAATACCATAGCGAGATTAAACTCAAATCGTTTGTAAGCTTGTGAAATCACAGATCATCTAGTACCGTAAATCTTCTGAAATTCTCGCATTCACCCCCGCAACAGCTTAGCCCACTCTTTTAGGCGACCCGAAATTTCAAATTTCAACACGCACTTTTCAATTACACATGAGATCTTCTAATATACACATAAGGATTACACCACTTCAGAACACTCCGCCCGGGAGATAACCCACCTGTTTTGCCTCAATATAACATTTCCGTACACCTTCCACCGTCATACACATTACACAGTCACATAGTCTTCCTAAGTCTGAACTCGTACCGCAACGTAAAATTTACTTCACTCCCAACTAGGAGACACGAAAGATTCTTCACGCACCCATAACTCGGAGCTACACATCCAATCACAATGGAAATCATACACTTAATAGTTCATCATCATCCAGCAGACCTTCCTCGTCACTTCCAAGTCACATAGATACATCTCGCAGTACTAATACACTCTTTACATAGCTACCCAGCCGCCACTTCCACTAATAAGGACAATACCGAACATATAAGTTCAAAACACTTATTCACACAATCAGCACATCAGTGCTCAAGCCATAGGCAAAGATCCAGCCTCAAGTCCTCCAGACTGGCCCAACATCAAACTCACAGAGATCATATCTCGCCCCTTGATCGAGGAATCACAAGCCATCAAGGCACATCTGATACTGAGCGCTCATGCGCGCTTACGAACGCGTGGAAAGAATTTCAAGAGTTACTTTTCAAGCTGAATCAAGGACGCACGATAAGATTACAAGAAGGTGAAGTTTTCCTAAAGGTTCTGCAGCCTCTCGAGGATAAATACAGACGTCTCCGTACCGATCCGCGAGACTCTACTAAACCTGCTCATGACTCGTGAGACCTAGTAACCTAGGCTCTGATACCAACTTGTCACGATCCAATTTCCGAACCCGGTCGTGATGGCGCCTCTCGTGAAGACAAGGCCAGCCAGACCAATACAAAACACCTCCTTTAAGTAGTTAATCACCGTTAAACGATTATGAAGCATGATTTAACAACAATAATTTGCGGAAACTTAGATAATAATAGAACCATCCCGACACAGCCCAAACCGGGGTGTCACAAGTCACGAGCATCTATTTGAGTATGAATACAACTACAAGGCCTGAAATAAACAAAATAGGAATGATAAACAAAGGATGAAGTATGGTGTTGCGAACGCTGGCAGCCACCTCGTTAACTTAGACAACACTGCCTCCGATCAGCCAAAACCCGCTACCGGGTGAATAAATACCTATATCTGCACACGAGGTGTAGGGAGTAAAGTGAGTACTCCAACTCAGTGAGTAATAAGGTAAATAACAACTAAGCAGTCAGAAATCACGTAAAGCAACCAACATGCTGTATAGAAGCAGGGTACAATCCTTTGAGAAAATAATGAAGCTGTGAATCTTTAGAAATATCTTGGCTCAGTTTAAACCTCTTTTGAAAATAGTCTTTTCAACCGTTGAGAAATAATTTCAAAACAATTAGTGCCGATATGCACAGAAATCCGCCCCTCGGGCACAAATACCACAGTATAACAAGTAAAGACATATAAGTATGCAAGATGAGCACATAAAAGCTCGCCCCTCGGGCAATATCTTAAGGCAGTACCAGCCCCTCGGGCTACCTCACGGTCACTAAAATTAGCCCCTCGGGCTCACTCTCAGAAATACTCGTATCAGCCCCTCGGGCTCAGTATCAATCACTCAGCATAATGGGTACCGCGCTCACTGTGGGTGTGCAGACTCCGGAGGGGCCCCTTACGGCCCAAGCGCTATATCAACATAAGGCCCGAAAGCCTTCTCACATCACTCATAAGGCCTGAAAGCCTCCTCACATCACTCACAAGGCCTGAAAGCCTCCTCACATCACTCACAAGGCCTGAGAGCCTCCTCACGTCACTCAAGCCACCTCGTGGCATATAAATATATCTCAGGCCCTCGGCCTCATATCACTCAGCATATCCTCACATATGGCCCTCAGCCTCACTCAGTCCGAAAATCATCACAAGCCCCTCGAGCATTTGTAAAACAGTAGTTCTCAGCCCAAAATATTATTTAGAAATATCATTTAAGTTTCAAATCTGAGTAAAATTGGTTGAGTTTGCAAAACAGTAGATATCAACAGGACTGAGTTCAAATAATGCGTCAAAACAGTGAGGAAACAATGATAAAAATCCCCGAAGGGTTCAAATAATTGGCACGAAGCCCAAATATGGCAATCAGCCCAAATCATGATAATATCAAATAGGTTTCAGTCAAATACGCGGTAAAATCATCAATCGGGACGGACCAAGTCACAATCCCCAAACGGTGCTCTACCCCACGCCCACTATCCGGCGTGCAAGTCACCTCAATATAGCACTACGGTGTGCAATGCGGGGTTTCAAACCCTCAGGATATCATTTACAATCATTACTCACCTCGAACCGGCAAAATCTCTAGCTCGCGACGCCTTTGCCCATCAAATCGGCCTCCACGCGCATCGAATCTATCCAAAATCAGAGCGAATACATCACAATATGCTAAGGGAATAAAGCCCAAGCGAAAACAATCAATTACGGGCACAAATCCCGAAATTACCAAAACCCGACCCCCGGGCCCACTTCTCGAAACTCGGAAATTTTCACATCAATACGTCCCTTATCTCCTCACGAGTTCATACATACCAAAATTTCTCAAATCTGACCTCAAATGGTCCTTCAAATCCCCAAATCAAATTTTAAAATCTCAAGCCCTAGTTTCTTCAATTTTAGGCTTAGTTTCCATGAATTTCTAGGTGGATTTCACAATAAAAGCGAGTTTTAAGTTCAAAATTCTTACCTCAAGTCGATTCCTCTTGAATCCCTCTTTCATCCCCTCCAAAAATCTCCAAAAACGAGCAGCCATGGGTGAAAATAGACCCAAAATCGCGAACAAAGTGACTTTAAAACATTCTGCCCAGCTTCAGGATTTTCTTCATCGCGAACGCGGTCCAACTCTCGCGAACGCGTAGCACAAAATTACATTGACCAACTTTTACCTTACGCGAACGCGACTCGCCCGTCGCGAACGCGATGCTTCCACAGCCTTGACCTTCGCGAACGCGCCACTTCCATCGCGAACGCGATGACTAACTGACCATCAGACCCAATCTCTCCTACGCGATCGCGTATAAGCACTCGCGAATGCGATGCTGCCTCTCACAAACCTTCACGAACACGGCGTGCGAACACGATGAACAAAGTTCCAGCCTCCCAATTTTCCTCTATGCGATCGCGACACCCCGCCCGCGATCGCGATGAACAAAACCTCTGCAACACCAGAACTGAAAATCTGCAATCTCACAAACACAAAAGTGGTCCGTTTGACCATCCGAAATCACCCCGAGGCCCCCGGGACCTCAACCAAAAGTGCCAACCCATCCTAAAACATCACCCAAACTCGTTCCAATCATCAAAACACATCAAACAACACCAAAATCATCACCTCCCATCGAATCCAAGCCTAAGTCCTTCTAATACTTCCGAAACACGCATTTGATAAAAAACCCAACCAAACCACCTCCGAATGACCTGAAATTTTGCACACACATCCCAGATCACCTAACAAAGCTACAGCAACTCTCGGAATTCCTTTCCGACCCTCGGATAAAAATCTCACCTATCAACCGGAATTCGCCAAAATACTAACTTCGCCAATTCAAGCCTAATTCTACACCGGACCTCCAAAATCACTTCCAATCACGCTCCTAAGTCACAAATCACCTAAAGAAGCCAACCAAATCATAAAAGCTCCGATCCGAGCTTGTCACGACCCGAACCCCCGCACTGGTCGTGATGGCGCCTCTCGTGAAGACGAGGCCAGCCAACTAACACAACTCGTCTTTTCAAAAATAGTTAAACATTAATAAGCAATTTAAATATGATTTAATGATATAACTAACGGAAGCACAAACCCGGCACAACCCTAATTGGGGTGTCACAAGTCACGAGCGTCTAATAGAGTGTAAATCCAACTACATGGTCTAAAATATACAAAATCAGAATAATGAACAAAGGGTGAAAGGCGGTGCTGCGAACGCTGGCAGTCACCTCGTTAACTCCTATAACTCTGCCACTAATCAGCCAAAACCTGCTACCGGGTGAATAAATATCCGTATCTGCACACGAGGTGCAGGGAGTAAAGTGAGTACTCCAACTCAGTGAGTAATAAAGGTAAATAACAACTGAGCAGTAAGAAAGCACGTAAAGCAACCAACATGCAGTATAGAAGCAGGGTACAATCCTTTGAGAAAATAGTGAAGCTGTGAAATCTTTAGAAATATCTTGGCTCAGTTTACAACTCCTTTGAAAATAGTCTTTTCAACAGTTGCGAAATAATTTCAGAACAATTAGTGCCGATATGCACAGAAATCCGCCCCTCTGGCACAAATACCACAGTATAACGAGTAAAGACAAGTAAGTATGCAAGATGAGCACAGAAAAGCTCGCCCCTCGGGCAATATCTCAAAGCAGTACCAGCCCCTCGGGCTACATCACAGTCACTCATATCAGCCCCTCGGGCTCCCTCTCAGAAATACTCATATCAGCCCTCGGGCTCAGTATCAATCACTCCGCATAATGGGTACCCGCGCTCACTGTGGGTTTGCAGACTCCGGAGGGGCCCCTTACGGGCCAAGCGCTATATCAACATAAGGCCTGAAAGCCTTCTCACATCACTCATAAGGCCTGAAAGCCTCCTCACATCACTCACAAGGCCTGAAAGCCTCCTCACATCACTCGCAAGTCCTGAAAGCCTCCTCACGTCACTCAAGCCACCTCGTGGCATATAAATGTATCTCAGGCCCTCGGCCTCATATCACTCAGCATATCCTCACATATGGCCCTCGGCCTCACTCAGTCCGAAAATCATCACAAGCCCCTCGGGCATTTGTAAAATAGTAGTTCTCAGCCCAAAATATCATTTAGAATTATCATTTAAGTTTCAAATCTGAGTAAAAATTGGCTGAGTTTGTAAAACAGTAGATATCAACAGGACTGAGTTCAAATAATGCGTCAAAACAGTGAGGAAACAGTGATAAAAATCCCCGAAGGGTTCAGATAATTGGCACGAAGCCCAAATATGGCAATCGGCCAAAATCATGATAATAACAAATAAGTTTCAGTCAAATACGCGGTAAAATCATCAATCAGGACGGACCAAGTCACAAATCCCCAAGGGTGCTCTACCCCACGCTCGCTATCCGGCGTGCAAGTCACCTCAATATAGCACTACGATGTGCAATCCGGGGTTTCAAACCCTCAGGATATCATTTACAATCAATACTCACCTCGAACCGGCGAAATCTCTAGCTCGCGACGCCTTTGCCCCTCAAGTCGGCCTCCACGCGCGTCGAATCTATCCAAAATCATAGCGAATACATAACAATATGCTAAGGGAACAAAGCCCAAGCGAATACAATCAATTACGGGCACAAATCCCGAAATTACCAAAACTCGAGCCCCGGGCCCACTTCTCGAAACTCAAAAATTTTCACATCAATACGTTCCTTATCTCCTCACGAGTTCATACATACCAAAATTTCCGACCTCAAATGGTCCTTCAAATCCCCAAATCAAATTTCAAAATCTCAAGCCCTAGTTCTTCAATTTTAGGCTTAGTTTCCAGGAATTTCTAGGTGGATTTCACAATATAATCAAGTTTTAAGACCAAGATTCTTACCTCAAGTCGATTCCTCTTGAATCCCTCTTTCATCTCCTCCAAAAATCTCCAAAAACGAGCAGCCGTGGGTGAAAATAGACCCAAAATCGCGAACAAGGTAACTTTAAAACATTCTGCCCAGCTTCGGGATTTTCCTCATCGCGAACGCGGTCCAACTCTCGCGAACGCGTAGCACAAAATTACATTGACCAACTTTTACCTTACGGAACGCGACACGCCCGTCGTGAATGCGATGCTTCCACAGCCTTGACCTTCGCGAACGCGCCACTTCCATCACGAGCGCGATGACTAACTGACCATTAGACCCAATCTCTCCTACGCGATCGTGTATAAGCACTCGCGAACGCGATGCTTCCTCTCACAACCGTTCACGAACGCGACATGGACCCTCGCGAACGCGTAGCTCACAGAACTCAGCCCTTCGCGAATGCTAGCTCCCCTTCGCGAACGCGAAGGCCAAAATACCTGCAACACCAGAACTGAAAATCTGCAATCTCACAAACACAAAAGTGGTCCGTTTGACCACCCGAAACTCACCCGAGGCCCCCGGGACCTCAACCAAAAGCACCAACACATCCTAAAACCTCATTCGAACTTGTTCCAATCACCAAAGCACCTCAAACAACACCAAAACCATCAATTCACATCGAATTCGAGCCTAAGTTTTCCAAAAACTTTCGAAACACGCATTTGATCAAAAACTCAACCAAACGACGTCCGAATGACCTGAAATTTTGCACACACATCACAAATGACATTACGAAGCTACAGCAGCTCTCGGAATTCCATTCCGACCCTCGGATCGAAATTTCACCTATCAACCGGAATTCGCCAAAATACTAACTTCGCCAAAACAAGCTAATTCCTACACCGGACCTCCAAAACCAATTCCGATCACGCTCCTAAGTCATAAATCACCCAACGAAGCTAACCAAATCATAAAAACTCCGATCCGAACTCATATACAAATAAGTCAACTCTTGGTCAACCCTTTCAAATTCAAACCTTTCAACTGAGACTCTTCTTTCAAATTCATTCCGATTTTCCTGAAAACCAAAACCAACGATCTACATCAGTCATAATACATAACACGGGGCAAGTCATGCCCGAGAACTGGCGATCAAAGTACAAAAGCTCAAAACGACCGGTCGGGTCGTCACAGAGCTCATATACAAATAAGTCAACTCTTGGTCAAACCTTTCAAATTCAAAGCTTTCAACTGAGACTGTTCTTTCAAATTCATACCGATTTCCGTGAGAACCAAAACCAACGATCTACATTAGTCATAACACATTACACGGGACAAGTCATGCCCGAGAACTGGCGATCAAAGCGCAAAAGGTCAAAACGACCGGTCGGGTCGTTACATCGCTTCTCTGCATAATGTATCCCAACAACAAAAATTTATGAAATTAAAAGATATGAATCATATGATCAGCAAATAAAAATTGGCATAATTAGTGATATGAACCTGAAATGTAACATGATTCAAGAATTTATAATAATTAAATAAAATATATATGATAATCTGTTAATTTAAATTACAACAAATAATTCTTTAAATATAATATTTTATCATTTATCAATTTTCATTACCATTATACTACGTGTCAACCATGAAAGAGCGACATAAATTGTCCATATGCAAAAGTATGTTTCTTTAGAATTAATCCACACTATATAATAATAATTGGCTTTAACTTTTAGTTAGGTTAATTACTTTCAATTATGGCTTGAAATGCAAATAATTTATGAATAATTACATGTAAGAGCTGCACATTTCACTTAATTTTTACAGCAATCGTTTCCATTAGCTACCGTTATATAATTTGTTTAATCTCTTAGTTGTATGTATCTTAGTTTATTTCCGGTTATCATTCCCTTTGCTTCAATATTCCTCCTCTCTCTCTCTTTTTTTTTTTTAGAGGGGGAGCGAGGGGAGGGGGGGGGAAAAAAGGGGTCAAATATCCACTTCTATCGTCATGATCATATGCACAAATCTAGAACTTAAAATTTAAGCATTTTTCTAGTGTTCTATCTATTATATTATATGGAGTACTAATTATTGACAAAATTCTTGTGCCTCTTTGACTTGGGAAAGAAATACCCCCTCCAACTTTCTCCAATTGTCATTTTCTCCCCTTTTACGATGCAAGGTCTATTTTACATGTACCTTATGTCTATCATATCCCCTTTTTACATCTTATTTTGATATGATATTTTAATTAATTTTTTACTGATAATGTTTTAACTTTAATCAAATGGTATCATATTTTGGTCTAAATCATATATTGAATTAGTTTAAAATATAAATGAAGAATTCTTTTATAAGTCATATTTTTATTCTAATAATATGAACAATATAAGTAATTACATTTTTCCTTTTTTATTTCATGATAAAATTATAAGAGTTAATATTCATTGTTGAAATTACCTACATGGCTAACTTATTCATTTCTAAACTATTAATTTGTTGCATGGGATTTTTCATCATTCAACATTTTGAATATCATAGTTGATTGTTATTTATTTATTTTTCTTAGTCATTATAAATAAATTTTCGCTTTTACTTTATTTGTCAAACTCTTTCATTGCTCAACATTATCATAATATTTTACTATTTACTTAATTTGTTGTACTCTTTAAATTAATTATAAATAGAGAAATATTTTTGAACTTTTAGATGTAATATCTCTCTATTTAAATACTTATAATTTTTTATTATGTGCATTAAATCTGTAAATTTTCTGTCTCCTATATTTTTAACTTATTTCGACAGTTTTTGAGTGTCATTTGGTATTAAGGAAACTACCTATATGAGCATTTTTCTCCAATTTGAGTTTCATTTTCTATAAATCTTTATATGGTTTGCTTACTGCTGGTAGCTATTTTTATTATTTAATTAAATTAATTAAATTCTAAATAATATGAATTTTATTAAATCAATTGTAGAAAGATTATTGCTTTATCATGCAGTGAATCAACCGTTAGAAGATGGAATCAATTAAATTTGTATATTTGTTTCTTCTATTTGAAGTTTTATATTTTTCATTTGTTATTATTTTCTTTTTAATAATATACGAATAGATATAAATATACATATATAGATTTAATTTATTTTTTGAAATTATTTCATTATTCAATGTCATTAAATAATATATTTGATTATTATTTATTTATTTTTGTTACTCTAAAAAATAATATTAGTTAAGTTCATATTTACACTTTTATTTTGTTGCTCAAGCTTCTTTTATCGCCAAAGTTAACAAATACTACTTTTAAGTATCATTTTATCATTTTGTCACTTTATTTTGGCTTTATCTACACAAATTTCAATGATACAGTTCATATAAAACTTAGCTTGTGTAATTCAGTGAAAGATGAAATCAGTTAAAATCTGTACATTTGTTTCTTTTGTATGAAGTTCTACATTCTTTATTGGGTATTACTTTCTTTTAATAATATATAGATACATATAAATATTAAGAAATTTTATTCAAATAATATTTGATTAGTGTTTATTTATATTATTACTTTAAATACATATTAACTAAGTTTATACTATCACTTTTATTCTGTTGTTCAAAATTCTTTTATCGTCAATGTGTTATCAAATAGTACCTTTATTATTTTATCACCTTAGTTTGGCTTCACCTGCAAAGATTTAAGTGACATGGGCTTTTTAAATTTAGCATGAATAATTTAGATATACATTTGATATTAATGATGATACCTATGTGAGCACTTTTTCCATTTTGAGTTTTAATTTATGTAAATTTTTATACGATTTTCTCACTATGTAGTTGTTTCTACTCTTTATTCAAATTAAATAAATTAGAAAATGCTTCACATCATCTTCATTTTTCACAATTGTTTTCAGCTTCTCTCTTAGTTCTTCCATTAGATATTTAATATCCATTGACCCAAAAATGAATTAAAAAGTTAGTATGATGAAAATCGCATGCTTGACCCAAAACTGAATTAAAGAGTTAGAACTAATTTTTTTTATTTAAACAACTAAGATTTTCAATAAATGGGAGTTCTATTTCCTTATTTGACAATATCCCTACAAACATTCCCTAACAAGGGCGACTACATACCCGGGGACTCAAACCCGAGACCTCTGGTTAAGGATGAAGGAGTACTTACCACTCCACCACAACCCTTGTTGGTGCAACTTTATTCCTTTAATATATATATAGATTTGTTTTACTATAGAACACTCATAATCTGTCATAGAATATTAATGCATTTACCTGCTAAGAGTATGTAAATAATATTATATTATTTGTCCACTTACGTTTTTCCCCCAAGAAATTGCAACTGGAACCCAAACCTTACCAAAAAAAAAAAAAAAGCCTCGTAGAATTTATATACTAGGGTTTAACTCATATGCATGGATGATTTTTATACTATCAACAATTAGGTGACTCAAAACAAACATAAAAATAATTAAGTGAAATTAATAACTCGTTAAAATGACTAACCTTCAAATATATGAATTGAATGATAACAGCATATTGGCCTATAAAAGCATATTTGTCATAGTAAAACAGAGACAACCATATCAATAAGTTACAAAATAACATTCATCACTACTCACCATGTTTACAAAATCACACACGAGGTGTGTCAAGAACGGGGGTCACCGGACAAGTCTAAAGAGAAATACTAGTAAGATTGTCATTGTAGTACGTGCTAGACTATCATGTATAAATGGAATGAATCATCATCCTCAAACAACCTGCACTAGGCTGAACACTGTACTGTACACACCAAATACAATGTGTTTACTAACAGCAGCCCTCAAGTTACATTTACAAGAACCTTTAGCA
Source organism: Nicotiana attenuata (assembly GCF_001879085.1). Taxonomy (NCBI): domain Eukaryota; kingdom Viridiplantae; phylum Streptophyta; class Magnoliopsida; order Solanales; family Solanaceae; genus Nicotiana; species Nicotiana attenuata. The sequence goes on from NC_031990.1 coordinate 41,235,506, forward strand.
AAGTCCAACTTTTGCATTATCTTTTTTTCCTCAACGTGACAAGTCAAGCCTTCGCTTTAGATGGAGTTGCTATCAAATGATGTAAAGTTGATGCCTGGATAACAGCGCTAGGACTAGTATCTCTACTCCGGCTTTGCACAGATTGCCTTTGTCCCATGTTTTTGTCAACCCCACTTCTTAGAACACGTCTCCAAGACCGTGGAAGGCTTCGCATTAGCCGTGTTGAAGCTACCAGCAGAATCACACCAAGAATGATGCACATCCTGTACAGAAAAATCTAAAAGTGTACAGTTTTTTTGTTTTATTGATAAGTAAATGAAATTTCATCAATTGCACAAGAATGTCCATTTATGAATAGCAAAAAGACTTCCAGTTCCCTCATAAATGCAGAAATCCAGGAAGATGACAAAGGCATATATATATATCATAATTCATAGCCATATTTTAAGTTTAAGTTAAACCACAAATACAAAAGCTGAAACAATCTAAATTTGACATGGTGAACTGCTGTGTACTTGTTTGAAAACATCTACTGACAGCTAAGAATCTGATTGTACTTATGATAATGTGCTAAGCAGAGCAAAACGACGAACTAATACCCCCAGGTTCCCATTATGGACCACGCTTACCAATAGAACAATATACAACTTCTCAGAGAAACAACTTACAATCACATTTTGTGTCATTAAAAGATACTCATGACCCACATTCACTATTTCAAGTGTGAATATTCTCCTACTTAATTCTTAAAAGATTTAAACAGTAATATTAGGTTCATATGTCCTGGACCACAATCCTAAGCCGAGGGTCTATTGGAAACAACCTATCTATCCTCACAAGGTAGCGGTAAGGTCTGCGTACACACTACCCTCCCCAGACCCACGGTGAGGGTATTACTGGGTATGTTGTTGATGTATGTCCCGGGACCACAAGAAAATGCACTTTTTTTTTCACTGAAATTTACATCCTAATAACAATTTAAGGTGAAACAAGACATTCAGACTTGAAATGAAGGGACTAATATGTAGCATCATAAAGATAGGATCACAGAGTTTTTGAAACCCACATGTCATTCCAGTATCAAGAAAAAGCTGTCATAAAGATGCACAAGCACGTTCAAAAATAAATAAGAGTCCTCGTACTAAACTGCCTAGAAGTCCAGTTAAAAGAACATTTCTCATGGAAGAGGAGGTGAAAGACATAGAGGGCATGACTCTCTTGTAAATGTACTAAAGAAGCTTGACAAGCAAAACAGATGGGAAAAGCAAAGAAATGAAGATGTCGTATGTACCATCCAAGCAAAAGCCAGAGACGAGATGTTGGTGCTGAAGGCAACCGTTCACCCAAAGCAAGCATACCAGCAAGTACACCAGTTACAATTGATGCAACAGCCGCACATGTGGACACTACAATTGCCCTTCCATGCTTCAAGCCACGTGTCTGTTGGAAGAATAGAAGCACTTAATAAAGCTGTTCATAAGTAAGGCAGAGGGTATAAAGAGTTTTTTCTTTAAGACAAACAAATGATAGTTAGATTAAGGTCGTTTCGTGGCCTCATCTATCTTTGCTAGTTAACATAATGTTGACCAAGACCTAATTTGCTCGAACTTGGGTGCGGGTGTTCGATACGGGTCCGGATCTAGAGGTCGAATCCTTCATGATCTGAATTTTATGATAAGGGGGTAAGGATCCAGGTACGGAAACAGATGCTGGGATTCGACTAAAAATAATTCAAATATTTAAAAATAGAGTTATAAAAATATGTCTGAATTATGAGACATTAGGTGAAAACCTTACAAGGTATTCCGAGAAGGAGAAAATATTGATCAAGAAGAGAATCCCAGAAGAAGATAAAAGAAAAAGGACTGACATACAAATTTTTTTATACAAGGTATTCCATTTTCTTCAATATCACCCTAGCTTTTCAAAAATCGTTACATCTGTCCAGAATTTCTTCGTCGATTTTGTCAAAGTACCTAAAATCAGCTGAACAAATCCGGTATGGATCCCGCACCCACACCCATGTCATGTCGATACGGGTGCAACACCCAAATGAAGAGTCCGAGCAACTTAGACCAAAACCAGACAAGAGAAGAAAGCACTTGTTCATGATTACTTGGCTTGGATTCGTGATATCAGTATTCCTTGTAAGTGGTAATAGCAGATATAAATAATGTTAATCACATAAAGTACCTGACAAACAAAACCAGAAGCACTACAGCAAATGCTTATTGAAATGCAAATGGGCACCAATAACTTGGAAAATCCCTGCTCCAAGAATAAAAATCCCATCTTTGATATCACGGCTGAAATCCTGTAACCATATTATTGAGTCATTATCCACATCTAAATAACTTACCAACACTTGACATAAGAAAAAGATGACTTTGGCAAGCATTACTATATAGAGATAAAATGGAATTATCTCAAAGCAACCAAGCATACAAGTCTATTGACATGATTGCAACAGTTGTTAATAGCAGAGCAAGCTTAAAACAAAACTACACAAGCAACAAAAGGAGCTGTTGAGAATTCTGCCTAACGGGATTTTAAAATGACAAACAGTATCTAATACAAGTCTACTTATTCTGATTCAAAGACTTTACAATGATAAAAGGGGTCTGGAACTAGTCCAGTTTCACAAGTCTACTCTCATCTAACATGCAACAATTGACACAAATTTCTGTATAAAGATGTGACTGTCTTTACAGGGCAATCTGGTGTATGAGGCTTCTGCATTTTATGGCCTGCTGCAGCAATGTAGGTCAATGTAAGACAAGCAAAAGATAAGTACAAGAGATAAGTACAACTTTGAGAACCCCGTAGTAGTTACCCAAACAAAATGCCAGATTCCAGTCCATATATAATTTCCTCAATTACTTCATATTGCATCTGCATTGGGGAAAATTCACATACAGCATCAGGCATGTCCAGAAGCATCATATGTAAGAGCTAAGTGGAAAATTCATACCAACTCTTGCTCTCTTCGCTGGCGTCTATAAATTCGAAGCCATCCATTAAGGAGAACCTATATCCATCGAAGAGTATAAGATCTCGGAATTCAAAAAGTACAAAAGCATTCGATACTTCTTCAGCATAAAAGGTCAAAACCATATGCGGAGAATTCATAATAAGATCAGTACAACTCCAAAGAAATGCATACAAAAACAAAATGTGAAATGAAAAAATGAATTTACCAACTTCCTAGATGATAGAGCTCAGAAAAAATCAATCATATAGCATTGTACAAGCCAATTAGTAAGAATCTATTAAATGAGCAGTAAGAATGAATATTTTACTCGAGTAAAGAAAAGTTATTTATCATTCCAGTGGGCAAGGCAAACCAAGCTAATTGTTTTCATCGAAAGCTATTATAGCAAAACACCCGTAACAGTTGGTCGGGATCAGAGGTGTCTGACAAGTGCGTTAACAGACAGCACCACAGTCTTGTTCACTACATTTAGATAGATAATATCTCCTCTCTTCTCAAATACACAAATTCTCATTTAGGATAGGTTATCCAGGAAATTGACATCAAAGTATTTCTTGTATTGCTTAAAAAATTCTGATTATGTTCGACTGCTAGAGGTACTACATGGCGTCACACTAAATGAGCACATCACAGATAAGTTCAGATGGGGAGGAGCAAGTAATGGTAGGTATTCTGTGAAGGCAGGGTACAGGTTAATAATGGCTAGAAATGGAATTACTGATCTTTGGCCATGGAAATTAATATGGAGAACCAGACTACCACCCAAGGTCATCTGCTTCAGCTGGACTGCACTTTATGAGGCATGTTTGACTCAGGAGAACCTTGTTAAAAGGAACTTCCAGTTAGTTAATAGATGCTACATGTGTCAAAGGGATGCAGAAACCAACAACCACCTATTCCTACATTGTAGAGTTGCAGCAGATATTTGGAGCATGTTTTGCTCTGTTTTTGGTATTAGTTGGGTTATGCCTCACAACATGAAGGAGGCATTTCAGAGCTGGGGCAGCTGGAAAGTTGATAAGACCATCAAGAATATCTGGAAAATGATACCTGCTTGTATTTGTTGGAGCATATGGAATGAAAGAAATAGAAGATGCTTTGATGGACTTTCAACTCCTAACCACACCCTAAAAGCTAAATGCCTTTTGTTTTTATTTAGCTGGGCAAATATTTCCCCTGTAGATTCCCCCGAAACATTTGTGAACTTTGTTAGCTCTTTGTATCTAAGTTAGCATATATGTAGTAAGCTAACAGGTGGTCTTTTTTGCTTTTTGAAACTTCTATGCTTCTGCTTCTTGTAATATTTTGCATCTTCTTGATGACATCAATGAAGCCAATTATTTCATCAAAAAAAAAAAATTGTAGGTAACATATGTCCCTAAAATAGGAATATGGCTGGGAAAACAATAAGAAAAAGAATTGACGTGAAACAACTTATAAATGTAAAGCTATTTTTTCATCAAGTATAAATGTAAAGCTACCGGACTTCATGTTGGTTATTTGTGAGGCTAAATATGTTTGACATTTTTGTGGTGGACATGAATTACCATGCTGCATTCAGTCACATAAAACACTAGCGGACATGACTACTTGGATCAACTGTACCACACGTCTTATCACATCTAAAAAGAAAAAGGAGCATTACTAAATTTATCCATTTATAGTGTTATCATTAAATACCTTAATCTTTAGTTGTTAGCCATTTAAGGCAACTAAATTTATGTTTGAGATATTCTGCAGATAGTTACATAACGACTTAAGTGACTTTCTGACATTCTTCTATTTCCAAGTAAAATATGATGAGATCTAGGGTGTGTTTGGTATGAAGGAAAACAATTTCCGGAAAATATTTTCCAATTTTCCCATGTGTGGTTGGCTTAAATGTTTTGGAAAATATTTTCTTCATGAACTCATTTTCCTCCAATTAGTGAAAAATATTTTCCCTATCAAGAGAAGGGAAAACATTTTCCAAAACTCGTTTTCAACCTTCTTCACCCTATTCCTTATCCTCACCAACCCACCCCCACACCCTCACACCCCACCTACCCATCCCCACCACCACCCCACCTTACCCCACCCTCACCCCCCACTCCCACCCTAAATAAAATATTATTAATAGTACTTTCTTTTCATGTTATAGATAGATTTTTTTTTTTCATTTCAACAAATGAGTATTTTCTTTTCATGATATAAAAAAGTAATATTTTTCATTTTAACAAAAAATATACTTTCTTTTCATGATGTAGAAAAAGTATACTTTTTCATTTCAACAAAATGAGTATTTTTTTTTTCATGATATAGAAAAAATATTTTCTTTTATTTCAAAAAAAAAAATCTTTTCATGATGTAGAAAAAGTATTTTTTTTTCATTTCAACAAAATGAGTATTTTCTTTTCATGATGTAGAAAAAATATTTTCTTTTATTTCAAAAAAATGATTACTTTATTTTCATGTTGTAGAAAGTGTACTTTTTTTTTCAATCATAAAAAGAGTATTTTCTTTATAGTTATGAAGCATAAATTTCAACGTTGTTTTGCGTAAAAAAATTAAAGCATTACATTAGTTCCGTTGGGTTTGTGTGAATTATTAGAAGAATAATTAAATTGTTGAAGAAAATAGAGTTATGAAGATGTTGGGTATTTGGGGAGGGAGGGCAAGGAATAATGGGGACTTGGGAAAAGGGGGTGAAGAGAGTAGCATAAAAGAATATTTTCCTAAAAACATATTTTCTACTCTCTAACCAAACACTAGAAAATATTTCCCGGAAAGAGTTTTCCACTCACCAACCAAACAAGGGAAAATAAATTATAAAACCACTCAGTTTCCATGAAAACATTTTCCATGGAAAATATTTTCCTTCATACCAAACACACCCCTAAGCCACCACTTTTGGTTGAAGGGTAAAAACAGTTTTACATGAAAAGAGAAAAAGCTAACAAGGAAGAAGATGAGAGGAAAAAATTATCCTCCAGAGTTATTAGTTACAAAGTGTTATAGCCTGTTTGGCCAAGCTTCTTTTTGGCCAAAAGTGTTTTTTTTTTTGCCAAAAGCACTTTTGGCCAAAAATTGAGGTGTTTGGCCAAGCTTTTGGAAGGAAAAAAAGTGCTTTTGAGGAGAAGCAGAAGCAATTTTGGAGAAGCAGAAAAAAGTAGCTTCTCTCCAAAAGCACTTTTTTGAGAAGCACTTTTGAGAAAAATACACTTAGAAGCAGTTTTTTAAAGCTTGGCCAAACACTAATTGCTGCTAAGAAGTGCTTTTCAAACTAATTAGCCAAACACAAAGTGCTTCTCACCAAAAGTACTTTTGAGAAAAGCACTTTTGAAAAAAAGCACTTCTCAAAATAAGCTGATTTTTGCAGCTTGGCCAAACGGGCTATTAGTCTTTTCAAACATATAGGGATACAATAAGAACCTAGGACTAAAAGTGTTGACATGATAAGCAACTGGGGAAGTACTTTTAGTATGTGCAGAAACAAAAAAACTAGTTGGACAAAAGGTGGGTGCAGGAAGGAACTGATGATTATGGTGTTATGGAATGCTTGAAGATGTTCAACTTCATCAAATAAATCAATCCCTCTTGCCTTTTTTAGCAATCACATGGAGCCTGACATTTGACGCGTGGAGACTTGATTAAACAAGCTTTTCATGACAAAAAGTTTCATGCCAAACTACTTGCATATCTATCTGACAGAAGCCGCTGCAAAATGCTATCAGTGATTCTTCCTCCCTTTTTCCATCTATTCGACCTTTTTTATAGGTGCCAACTTAGTGCAAGTTTTCTTGGTTAAGGGAGAAAAAAAAAGCATTGATAGGATTAGTACTATAAGTCGGACAGAAGCGTTTTCTCTAAAATAATTAATATACCAACCAATATACAAAAAGAATTCAGCATAATCGCTCTATACTTAAAATAATATAGCACCAAAAAAGACCTTCTCAAGTGAATAACTTAAAGTGTGCTTGTACTGTGCAAAGAATAAGATACCTACAAACAAGATTGCAACAGCACATGCCAGCCATGGTAGATGAAAAATTGAGATAGCCGAAGCCTGCTGTTCCTCCCCTCCGGCACCAACAGCTGAACAGAGAAAAGAGAAGTGATAAGTAAACTTTTTTCAGAAATTCATATCGTAGTGAAACATTTCAGTAAATAGATTTCAATCTCTTTGCTTTTCTCTGAGGTTCCTAAGTCAAATTACACGTCAACCAAACATAAGACAGATTTACTGCATTGGTGCTTGAACAAAAGGTGTACATCAATCAGAATAGCGACCAAATTTTCGGAATCTTAATATTAACAACACTAATATATTTTAGATACCAAATATTGTTTTATAAGTAGAAACAAAGCGGACGGATAACCGACACTCCCACTCCAACTAAGACAACGTGACAGATCTGATATTTTAAACCCGGTGCGTGGCTGTACCACCCTCTTGCAACTACTTCCTCCCCATGGAACAATAACTAGTTTACGAAGTAGTCACTGTAAATAGATGCATATTTCGCCCTGCACGCATAAGGCCATTTATCCAGTGAAACCTTGCTTAGCAATTCAGAGGAAAATGAGCTGCGTCTTTGTTTTCCATAGCCTTATTAGTTCTTTTATCGAATAATGCAAAACATTAAGGAACTTACATTACCTATGGTGCCAATGCCCGCCAAAGTAATTCCTATCCAATCAATAACATTCATGATCTCCTTTAGATAAAAATGGGAAAAGACTGAAAGTATAGCAAGTCCACAGCCAGAAACTGGTTGAATGACCGATACCTGGAGTACAGCATTCAAACAGAAAGTATGAAGGATTCGCGTGGCTATCAATATATAATGGAAACATAATATTTAGGGTTTTCCCTGATAATAGATTGACTTTCAATCTATAAAGTTCGATACACACAACATGCATAAGAGAAAGCTTGCTTGAAGTACACTTACTGGGGCTAGAGATAGTGCTCGCAACATCAAGACTGCTCCAAACAAATCCATAAGTAAACCAATGATCCATGCCTTGTTGAAAGCATAAGCTTTTATCACCTGTAGACACAGATGATGAAGCTTTCCAAGTTGCTCGTGTTTCACAGAAGAAATGTACGAGTTCTTAAATTATAACGTAAGCAGGATAGCTGTTGGGAGGCCAACATGATTTAACAAAGAACATAGAAGGCAAAAAAGAGATAATGCCTGCACAATACTAGAGAAAGCTCACCATACGAACATTTACAGTTACTGCAATATTCGGCATTCGCACTCAATAATCATTCAATTAAAGATGTTCCTTTTGTGTATTCATAATTACCATTCAATCAAAGACATTTGATTAACCAATTGTTTGACGTATCATTCTAGATTCAATTTGCATCAGGCATGGCCAGTGTCGCCAAAAGAAATGGAAAACGAATAGAATACTGTAAAAATGACATTGGCTACATCCAGATACCGGAAACTTTCCCCTCAATTTATAAACAAAAAATATTCCTGTTAAGAATATAGATAGGAAATTGTATACAAATATCTAATCCTTTGCAAACATGGAAAAGATATACTCCCTCCGTTTCAATTTAGATGAGGTAGTTTGACTCGGCACAGAGTTTAAGAGAAAAGAGGGAGACTTGTGAAACTTGTGGTCTTACAAGCTTAAGGGGTAAAAGCTTTGTGGAGCCACGACATTTGTGTGGTTATAAAAGCTTCTCACTAAGGGTAAAATGGAAAGATTTAAAGTTGAATTATTTCCGATTATAGAAATGTATCATTCTTTTTTGAACGGACTAATAAGAAAAGTGTGTCATCTAAATTGAAACGGAGGGTGTAGAACTCATGTCACCGGGTTTGTTATTGTTGTATTTAGAATGTGATTGTGTGAATAGGAATAAGAATTATTTTCCTTTCCATTTTTGGATTACTTGCAAACATTATTTAACTCCAGCATACTTGAGGGAATAATCAACCAATTCATTCTCCAAATGCCTTCTTTCTCTTTTTCTTCACGATTTCTACTATAATCTAAACAAGCTATTGATTGATAAAGAGATGATAGCTGCATAAATCATGACCCAGAAAGGTATTCTTCACCATATTCATGACCACTGATATATTCATTCATGAAGTGATATATTACTTTGCTAACTATATAAATTGTTTAGTGCCAACCCCTTCAATACAGCCCGAATGGGCAATGAGGTATTGCACCTAGCTAAATGGTTTTTTTCAGCCTCAAGTGAGCTTTTGAAATCGCTAATCGTATGGTTTAGTAAAAGTTTCTTTTCAATGATATTCAAGATTTGAGACTTCTCGTGACCAACTTATGAGTTCCTCAATGTCAATCGATTCCATCATCAAATAGCCAAGTAGGTGGTAGTTTTCTGAAATTAAGTTTTATGTCTTTCAAAGAAGTGTAAGGAAGTACTGTTCTGTGTTACTTTTTGACAACAAACTAGGCAAAAGCTTTAGCAACTTAAAAAGACTACCGAAAAACTCATTGCACGCAGTTGTTTACTAGCACTATGTAATCACACTTAGGAAAAAAGAAATTTCATATTAAAAGAAAGTTAGATGATTGAATTCATTGCTTAGTAATGTGTTCTAAATATCCAATACAAACATAAGAACATAAAACCCATGTGACAAATAGCGATCATATAAACGACATTCCAGCACCACAACACCAAAAAACTATGCTTCAATTCCAAATTAGTTGAGGTCAGCGACATGAATCCTATATGTTGGTTCATCTTTATTTGGATCCTTTACATCCCAATATCCAATATTTATCTTTAAACATATATTACGCCTCCTCCGGCGTTAGATTATTTACATTTTTTGCAGTTACACAAATCTTTAAACTTTTAAATAAATAAATAAATAAAAGAGTTCCCAGAAAATATCATAACAAAATCATCAGCAGACATTTGAACCACATATCAATGCACATAATTATAAGAGTATATATGAATGATAACATAACCAGTCACCCATAAACCAAATCCTTCAGAAGAATCAATCTTTTCAAGAAATGCAAGAAAATCAACTTTCTCAACAAAGAAACAGAAACAAGAATTGAATCAAAACTCCAAAAATAAACAAAACCCAAAATTTACAAGGGGCAAGTTTACATGTTTTGAATATACCTTGAGCTTGAAAGATAAAGGAGGGAGAATGAGAGTGCCCTTCTTCTGAAGAACCTTGCCGATATTGTTACCAGCCGTCGCCGCTACCGTTAGGCAGATTGATTCCCACATCTCTGCTCCCGTAATTTTTCTGTTTTGTGGATCAATGGGGAATAGGAATGAAAGAATATTTCTTGGTTTTAAAATCTTTTTCTTGCTTTGTGTTTTAGATGTCAAGATCTCAGTTTGTTGCTCTGCCAGATTAAGGCATATCACCAGAATATAATTAACTATATTATGAAAATCCCCTACGCTTTCTCGTCTTCCTTTTTTTATTTCTTCGTTTTCTTTTTCCTTTTTTTCAAACGGAAAATATTGCCTAATTTTGATTTTTTTTTTTTTTTTGGGGGTAAATAAGCAACTTTATTAACCAAACTGGAAGAGTTACATCGAAAAAATAAAAACTACACAACTGCAACATACCGTTTCAGTAGAATAGAACTCCCTATCTCCCTAGACTCTTGCCCGTGGCTACCACATGATAAAATTTCAGGTTTTTGCTTATGGATCCATACTAGTAGGGTCGCCCTCTCGTGATTCTCTTTTGATGGCGTACTGTGGATTGTGGTACTATGACTGGTGTGATTGATTTTGATGGAGTATAAGGGTGGCATTCTTATTTGATGATGAGTGGAGTATAAGGGTGACATTCTTGATCATGCAAGTGAATTCTTATGCTTTTCATACATTTTACATGATTTCACATTGTTTTTAACATGCTACTCTATGCCTTTATTATTGACTGGTAATTCATTTGCTAAAGTTGAGTTACCTGTGATGAGCTGATAAATCTTGTTTTCATTGAGATGATGGTACTACATCTTGTTATATTATTGTGGCCAGTCATTCGATATATCTCATAGGTAATCTGATTAGTGAGTATCATATAACTTGAACCTCGTCATTGTTTCATCGAGGTTAGTCTTGATACTTACTTAGTACATATTTTTCCGCTCATACTATATTTCTGCACATTTTTGTGTAGATATGGGTGTTAGTGGTAGCGAACCTCAGGAGTGAGTTTTTCATTGTTCGAGAGGATTCAAGGTAGTACTGCATGGACGCCGCAGACCCTTGGAGTCCCCTTTTGTTATTTCATACTGTTATATTACTTTCAGATAATAATGTACTTTTGAGACTAGTTATGTATTTAGTTTCGAGCTCATGACTCTTTACCACTTGATTTTGGGAGTTTGACTTATGTATCATTCTATTGGCTTTGTTGGAGCTTTATCCCGCTATTTATGTTAATTTTAGACTTATTATATCTTATCTCACCTTTTTTAATATTATTGTGTGATTGGCTTACCTAGTCTTGCATGTTAGTGTGACGACCCAAAGGGTCATCACCTATTTCCTCATCCATTCCGCGCTTTCGAGGCCTTAAAAACCTCATTTTTTTTACTTGCCTCGATTTGCGTGCGCAGTCCGGGCGCGTAGCCGCAAAGCTGTTATGTTGAAATATGTGAATTTCGTGAAAAATTTGAAGAATTTTAATATTAATATGATTATAGTTGATTTTGGTCAACATTTTTGGTAAACGGACCCGGACCCGAGATTGGACGATCCCGGAAGGTCCGTAGAAAAATATGGGACTCGGGCATGTGCCCGGAATCGAATTCCGAGGCCTAGAGCCCGAGATATGAATTTTTCCGTGAAATTATTTTTCTAAAATTATTAAGGAAAATGGAAATAAAAATTGATTAAAAGACTATGGTATCGGGCTCGTATTTTGGTTCCGACGCCCGGTACAAGTCTTAAATATGTGTTAAGCGCTTTCTGTAAAGTTTGGTCGAAATCGGACGTCGTTTAACGTGTTTCGGACTATAAGTTCCAAGTTTGAAAGTTTATGAAGTTTAGAAGAAAAATCATGTGTTTTGAGGCTTGATTCAATGATTTTGATGTTATTTTGGCGATTTGATCGCACGAGCAAGTCCGTAGGATGTTTTTGAGGTTGTATGCATGTTTGGTTTGGAGCCCCGAGGGCTCGGGTGAGTTTTGGATAGGCATCGGATTGCATTTCTCATGTTTTAAAAATCTGGTATGCTGGCTTCTGCAATTTTCGCAAATGCGAAGGGAAGACTCGCAATTGCGAGCTCGCAAATGCGAGCATTGCTTCGCAATTGCGAAGTCTGGGAAAATGGGGCACTGTCGCAAATGCGATCAACACTTCGCAAATGCGAAGTCTGGGGAAAAGGCTTGGGATCGCAAATGCGATCCATTGGCTCGCAAATGCGAGGTGGCCCTGGTCGCAAATGCGATCGAATGTTCGCAAAAGCGAAACCTGGCCACCAGACATGGGTTCGCAAATGCGAACTAAGAATGTCGCAATTCCCAGCCCTGTTTTGTTCGCAATTGCGAACCATGGTTCACAATTCCCATATCCGAGGCCCAGCAAATTTTATACTTAGTCGAATTTTCATCACTTTTCACCATTCTTTCAAAACCCAAACACCATACGCGATTTTTCAAGAGCAAACTTCATCCCAAATCATTTGTAAGTTGATTTTTACTCAATTCTTTCAACTTTTAACATCATTAAACATGTTTTCCACTTGAAATCAAGGATTTTCATGGGTGAAATTGGGGTTTTTGGGTGGAACCTAGGTTTTCCATAAATTGGGGAGTTGGACCTCGATTTAAGGTCCGATTTCAAAACAAATTATATATTTGAACTCGTGGGGGAATGGGTAACCGGATTTTGGTTCGAACCTCGAGTTTTGACCACGTGGGCCCGGGGGCGATTTGGGAATTTTTGGGAAAAACTTGGGAAATCATTTTCATGCATCCAAATTGATTCATTAACATTTATTAATAATTCAGCAACTTGTGATTAGATTCGAGCAAATTGGAGGTGGAACCGCGAGGTAAAGCAATAGTTGAGGATTAAGTGGATTTCAAGGCTTTGAGGTAAGTGTTTGGTTTAACCCTAGCTTGAGGGAATAGGAGTTGAGTCTTGTGCTAACTGCTATGTGATCGAGTAACGATGTATAAGGCATGGTGGACGAGTATCTTATACATTGGTGTCCTAGCATGACAAGTGAGTCCTTTATAATGTGAATTACATGAACTTTATTGTGAATTTCATGTTTATTGGAGTATTTCCATATATTGTTGAATAACATGTGAATGGTGATATGATAAATTTTTGATTCTATAGAGCATTGGCTCGAACTGTGATACGAAATATTGAAAGTTATGATGACTTGATTATATTGAGGAATGTTTTGGCTCCAGTTGTTAAGAAAGCGATTGGGCGAAAGTAATAAGTGATAAATTGAACGCTCTTGGAGCATCTGCTCGAGTTGTGAAAAGAGAATTGTGGAAGTAAAAGCAAAGAAAGAGGAGAGATAATTATGTTTGCCCCTCTTGGGTGGGCTATTGTTTGGGGGTTGTGATTCTCTGGCATTGTGTTTTTAACGGATACTAGGGTCGCTCAGGTTAATGTTTCCTTGTGTCATAATGATGATCTATAGTTATAGATGTTTGATTTGGGTATGGTAGTCGGTTAGATATAGCTGAGGTGGTCAGTGTGGTATAGGTTTGGTTATAGCTGTGTAGTTAGATGTTGGTAACTAATATGGTGGTTAGAATATTGGAACTATGTGGTTATAGTAACCCTTGCAGAATTTTTGAGATGATGTTTTTGTTTCCCTTACTGGGAAGTGTTATATTGTTTGTTTTGTGCGGAATATGAGATAAGAAATTTCTTTGAGCGCTTGGGCCTCCAGTGATATCGTGAGATAAGAAAAGTAAGAAAGAGAAAACGTTGTTGAATTATTCCCATTCGGGACGTCTGGTTGAACTTGTTGGATTCTTCCTTGCCGGGATGTTTGTCCAAATGTTTACTTATTTTATTATGCCCTTAATTGTGGACTGTTTGTTGGGGGAGTCGGACTGTTAGATGATATTTGAGGGTCGGGTTGCAACGCCGCAACAATGATAATTGAGGATCGGTTGCACGCTGCAATAATAATATGTGAGGGTCGGTTGCACGCCGCACAAGATAATTTGAGGATCGGGTTGCATGCCGCAACAGTAAAGGTGAGGATCGGGTTGCGCGCCGCACAATGATACATGATAAATGATATGGTTTCGGCGTTGCACGCTGTGCGCAAACAATGGTATTTTGTGGAGCGGGTTGCCGCCCGCAACAATAGTAATTATGGAGCGGGTCTTCACGCCGGCAACACTATGTGAGGCTATGTGTTGGTATTTGAGTTATTGATTCTTGTCATTGGGAACCTAAGACTGTTTTAGTTGTTACTCTTCGGATTGCTGTTAATTTGTAATCTCCCCATTAGATGTCTCCCCTCCGCCATGTTGTTTAATTACTTGGTATCGATTTCCGCTGTAGATTTATAGCTGCACAGGTTTATGTGATGTCCAGTCTAGCCTCGTCACTCTTCGTCGGGGTTAGGCTAGACACCTTACCAAGCACATGGGGTCGGTTGTGCTGATGCTACACTTCTGTCATTTTTTGCAACCAGGTTCCAGGTTTTGAGGAGCAGCAGCATGCAGTATTCGGGAAGCAGACTTTCCTATTCACGTAGACTGAGGTAAGCCTTGCAGGCGTCCGCAGGCCGCGGCGTTCTTCTTTATAATTTCCATTTTGACTGTCGCCATCATTGTCTTCTGAGCAGACAGCTGTTATATTTCTTTCAGACCTTTGTATTTAGTTTATTCTTAGTGGTTCGTGAGTAATGTGACAACCAAATGCTTGGTAGAGGCTAATTGTTGACTATTCCCATTTTGAATTCAGACTTATGAATTAGACTTCCGGCTAATTATTATTTATTAAATTTTCATGTTCTACATTGGATGCTATATACCTGTTAAAAAATAATTGCTTATGATGGGAAGGGTAAATAATTGGTTGCCTAGCTACCACGAGTAGGCGCCTTCACGACTCCGATGGTGGGAAAAAATCCGAGTCGTGACAAGTTGGTTATCAGAAGCACTAAGGTTACCATAGGTCCTCACAACCGTCATGGCACAACTTAAGTAGAGTCTGAGGGGTAGGTACGGAGAACGTCTGTACCTTGTTCCCCCTAGAGTCTATTGAGTTAGGAAAAACCTCTCATTTGTTTCTTTTCTGTCGTTGCGATTGGTTTCTTCCTCAAATGCTGACAAAGATTTCTACTCTCCGTTCTTTGTCGCAGAGATGGCGAGGTCATGTACCGCTTCTTCAGCTGAGCAGCATCACACAGACCAAGTGATAGAAAAGTCAAGTCTAACGGTCTTCGGAGGCTTTCGTGGAGATAATAAAAGGTATTATAGAAAGTGGATGTGTAGAGACGCGAGAGGATGGAGGTTAAAGGTTTCAGAGGTGAGTTAGAGATGACGAGAAAAGTGGAGGTAAAGGTATAGAGGTGAGGTGCAGGTACGTGTCGGCTTTGTGGTAGAGAAGCTTCAAAGTCCCTGTTTGCACCGTATCGGGTCATGCCCAAGTGATTCTTTAAGTGCCTTGTTTATGTGTCCCACTAGCCGTTGAGTGATTTTTAATTGTGGTGGACTGCGACCATATGTTTCACTATAGTGGTTATTGGCGGTTTGAGACCCGTGTTGAATTTACTGCTTTC